>NC_091440.1:94587894-94957060 GCF_964237555.1 Oryctolagus cuniculus | reverse complement strand
GGTAGAAAGAATGAATGAATATGTAAAGGAACAAGCCTGGGCAATGTGGAATCATGCAATCGTAAAACTGAAAATAAAACATGTTAATAAAGGGGGAAAATCTTTTCACTGAATCAAGGGTTGAAATAAACTCAGGGGTTAAGTAGAATTGCTAAAATATCCTCTTTTTTCTGGTGATCACTTGATATCCTGGTACCTTCTAGCTGTGTTTCTGATTAGATAAGCTATAATGCTGGCATTGTTTCAACTTTATGGAATTGAAACAGTTGTGACAAAGTTGTTTATCCAGCTTTGTGGAAGTATTTAGTTCAAAGAAACATGAAGATTGTAATTTCAGCTGGGGTTAAAATGAGTAAAGGTGTTTTCACCCTGGTCTTCAAATGTTGACTGCCAGAGACAGCTGGGCAAGAAGTGCTCTGCCCTCTCTGTCGTGGGGGCAGCCCTTACAGGTCTCCCACGTGAGTGGCAGGGCCCAAGACATGAGCCATGGTCTGCTGCCTTCCAGGCGATGCATTGACAGGAACTGGGTTGGAAGTGGGATCTGGTCTTGAACCCAGGCACTCTGATATAGGATGCAGTTGTTCCAAGCAGTGGCTTAACCCACTGCACTACAATGGCTGCCTCTTTGCTGTGCATTCTTAACTGGAACCTTGTCAGAGAGTCATGTTTCCATCTTTTGAGAACGGTCACCAACGTGGTATCTAACCCAGCTGCAGTGGGTAAACAATTGAGGCTGGAGACTAGGATTCTGATGTTAGATTTCGTAGCTCAGGCCTAGGAACCCAGTCTGGACATGGTCAAACTCTAGTTTCTATCAAGCACTGAAGAGAAACAGCCTGCTCTTAGTGGCCTTAAGAGACTGGCAAAGAGCAAGGCTACGCACCTGCCTACTTTACCCACAAGGTCGCAGTCCACTGTGGACGTCTCCTTAACTTCCACCTGATGGAAGTTGAATGAGGTCAGTGCCCATGCTGCTCATAAACTTCACAGGCTGAGCTGCTGACAGGAAGAGTGATTCCTCTCTGCATGCCAGGGTGTAGCCTCCCGCCTGGTGCTCCATCAGGGAATAACAGACAAGACCAATGGAGGACTAAACACATTGATGGAAAAGCAGATCTGTAATGGCACCAGGACTGAGGGAAGAGAAAAGAAAGTGATGATCCAAAGGGTGGTCACATTTATGGATTTTTGCGATGTTTTCTTTATTTTTATTTTTGTAATAGGCAAAAAGTGAAACAAAGCTCTTCATTACCCAAGAAAAAGGAACATCAAAACCCATGTAAGAGGGACATGGAGGGGGCCTGCGATGTTGCATAGCTGGTGAAGCCGCCGCCTGCAGTGCTGGCATCCCATATGGGCGCCGGTTTGAGTCCCAGCTGCTCCACTTCCAATCCAGCTCTCTGCTATGGCCTGGGAAAGCAGTAGAAGATGGCCCAAGTCCTTGGGCCCCTGCACCTGCGTGGGAGACCTGGAAGAGGTTCCTGGCTCTTGGCTTTGGATCAGTGCAGCTCCGGCTGTTGCGGCCATTTGGAGAGTGAACCAGCGGACAGAAGACTCTCTCTCTCTCTCTGCCTCTCCTCTCTCTGTGTAACTCTGACTTTCAAGTAAATAATAACTAAATAAAGGGACATGGAAACAGGCCACTTGGTTCTTGTGGCTCTGGCAACTCTTAGCTTAGGGTGATACTATAGTGGGGTACAAAATGCAGAGGCCTGGGCTATGGGTAGCGCCCCAAGAGGGGACAGGAAGTTGAGAAAGGGAAGGATTCTGTGCACGAGGCATGAAACCTGGGGATCTGAGACTATCACACAGAGTTGAAAGGAAGATACCACCCCCCCCCCAAAAAAAAAAGAAGGCGGAACTGAGCAGCAGCAGGCAATCCAGGGAGCAGGGTTCAGGTGAGGCAGACGGGATTCCTTGGGGCTGACACATGCTGTCATGGCATGCCAAACTCCTTTGACCCTGAGTTTCTAAGAACAAATCGCTCTCAGTCAAAAAGTGGCCAACTCGTTCCCTTTGATTTGTGTGTAGCCGAGAGGATCCAAGCTCCTTGTTAACCTGGTTTTCACTATTACTATTTTTTGCTAAAATAATCACTATTTTGTGATTAAGAGAATGTGGAACCACATGGAGGCAGAGCACCACATCGTCATAGTTGAACTTAACAAAGTCAAATAGATTTCTCCTCTGTGTAGGCAGTGCCCAACCCAGGAAGGGTTCTGTTCCAAAGCCCTTTGGATCTGGGAATGAATTTTCCCACAGGAAACAGAAGTAAGAATTAGAATCCTGGCTCCTGTGGGGAGCAACCTGGACTAGACTAAGTTACTGGAATTAAGACTTATTCTATGCATCTGCTCTCCCACAATATGGCGCTGAGAAGGGAGAAACAGCTTCTACGCAGCTGCCTCCAGTTCAACCAATAAACTGTAGGACCTGCTCCTGATTGGAGGAGAGCAGCGTACTCGGCGTGTGGGTAGCAGAGTTGGGATTGGTGGAAAAGGACTATAAAGGAGGAGAGAGACAACATGCACCAGGAACATCTAAGGGGAACATCTGAAGGAACATCTATCTGAAGGAACACCTGTGCAGCCCCTGAGAGAGCCAGCCGGCGGTATGCTGCTCCCCCGCGGAAGTGGGGAAGGTGGCAGGGGGAACCGCCCTTCCACGGAGGTGGAAGGGTCGGTAGCCAACCCGGGAAGAACCAGCAGCAAACCCGGGGAGGGCCGAGCAGACAAAAGAACAACGCAGGGTCCTGTTTCGTTCCTCCACGAAGACGGGGAGCGACAGGCTCCAGTACACAAGAGCTGGTTTAGTTTACTATAGTGACTGAACTATAGTTTTAGAGGTCATGTTCTCTGAACCCCAAATTGAGATCCGTGATCTGACAAACACCTATGTTCTTACTGGAACAAAAGAACAGGATACAGGAGCATCTTCATAAAGTTGTTGGAGGAGCGTGTGTTAAGGCATTGCTTGCAGTGCCAGCATCCCATATGAGTGCCAGTTCAAGTCCAGGTTGCTTCACATCCAATCCAGCTCCCTGCTAATGCACCTGGGAAAGAAGCAGAAGATGGCCCAAATACTTGTATCCCTGCCACCTACATGAGAGACCCAAATGGAATTCCAAGCTCCTGTCTTTGGCTTGGCCCAGCCCTGGCTGTTGCAGCCATTTAAGAAGAGAACTAACTGGTGGAATAATCTCTCTCTCTCTCTCTCTCTCTCTCTCTCTCTCTCTTCCCTGTCTGTAATTCTGCCTTTCATAAATAAATAATTTTTTTAAAAAATTAGACGTAAAAGATAATTTTGCTGAAAAAAAATCTGAAACCCTGAAACCCTTGCATCTTTTTTTTTTTTTATAATATACATTGTCCAGGAGCTTTTGGAAGACCTCCTGTAAAAGTTGGATTTGGACCAGAAGATTCAGGATGCACTGCACTGTAATACTTCAAACGCTAAGCTGTAGACCTTAACACTGGGCATCTCCATCTTTCTGCAGGATAATGTGTGTCCAACTCCAGTAGTATGTGTTAGGATTACTGCCTGCCTGCTGATGTCAGACCGTTGGCTTGGAGCTTCAGAGGTGGCCCCACTGCTGCCTGCCCAGTTCCCAGGGTTACACATATTGTACATAACCAAACTGCAACTCCGTTCACTCTGTGAGTCCCAAATCCCTCCTCCCATTGCCCCTGACCCACCTGATCTGAGGCCTCATCTTCCCTTCACCAACCATCTTGCTCACTCCATACTAATTTCACACACTGGTCCTAGCCGCTGTGAGTTGGTTTTCTTAATTGACACATAAAAATTAAAAGTAGGTATGGGGCGCCCCGTGGTGTTTTGATCCATGTATATACCGAGTAATGCTCAGATCAGGGCAAGCATATTTATCTTCTCATATGTTTTTTTTTTATTTATTTATTTATTTTTTTATTTTTTGACAGGCAGAGTGGACAGTGAGAGAGAGAGACAGAGAGAAAGGTCTTCCTTTGCCGTTGGTTCACCCTCCAATGGCCGCCTTGGCCAGCGCACTGCGGCCGGCACACCGTGCTGATCCGATGGCAGGAGCCAGGAGCCAGGTGCTTTTCCTGCCCATGGGGTGCAGGGCCCAAGCACCTGGGCCATCCTCCACTGCACTCCCTGGCCACAGCAGAGGGCTGGCCTGGAAGAGGGGCAACCGGGACAGAATCCGGCGCCCCGACCGGGACTAGAACCTGGTGTGCCGGCGCCGCTAGGCGGAGGATTAGCCTAGTGAGCCACGGCGCCGGCCCTCTCATATGTTTTTTATCAAAATCTTTCTGCCAGATTTTTGAAATATGCAGTACATTTTTATCTGTAGTCACCCTGCTGGGCAACAGAAGACCAGAATTTGGTTTCCTTCCAAAGGAAGTGAAATCAACACTTTTTTATTATTTATTTAATTGACAGGTAGAGTTATAGACAGTGAGAGGGAGAGACAGAGAGAAAGGTCTTCCTTCCGTTGGTTCACTCCCCAAATGGCCGCTACTGCTGGAGCTATGCCGATCCAAAGCCAGGAGCCAGGTGCTTCTTCCTGGTCTCCCATGTGGGTGCAGGCTCCCAAGCACTTGGGCCAACCTCCACTGCTTTCCCAGGCCACAGCAGAGAGCTGGACTGGAAAAGGAGCAACCAGGACTAGAAACCGGGGCCCATATGGGATTCCGCCCCGCAGGTGGAGGATTAGTTAAGTGAGCCACGGGGTCGGCCTCAAATCAGCATGTTTAAGAGATCTGTACTGCCGTGTTCACTGCAGCACTATTCACAAAAGCCCTGGAGATGGACTCATCCTCCATGCTCATCAGCTGATGGATGGATTAAAACAACATGGTAAACATACACAAAGCCATAAAAAGGATGACATGCTGTCAGTGCTGACGGTGCAGGTGGAGCTGGAGGTCGTCATGTTAATTGAAACAGTCCAGTCCAACAGAAAGACAAATACCACATGATCTTGTCTATATGCGGAATCTAAAATTATTGTTGTCATAGAAGTTGAGAGGAAAGTGGGGTGACCAGAGATTGGAGACAGGAGAGGAGGGGAAGAGTGGGAAAAGGATGGCCATTGGGCACTAAGATAAGGTTCAGTAGGAGAAATGGGTTCTGATATTCTCCTGCACTGTGCATTTTGATGGAGCCTCCTGGTCCCATCACTCGATCCTTACTCTCTTCTGCTTCCTATCAGGCACCTGTGTCAGAATTCTGTATCTGCCCGCCCATCACCCTGCTCCTTCCTGTGACCCCTCCCACCCCACAGCTGCTGCAGTCCAGCTCATCTGCAAATACCAGAGCCCTTCAGACCAACAGCTCAGAGCTTCTCGGCCCCTCAACCAAATGGGATCAAAACAGGCCAAACTCAGGGGCTGGCTCTGCCCTGGTTTGAGTTCTGACCTGGTCACTTACGAGCTATTAATTCAAGTAAATGCACCCCATTCTCTGACCGCCGGTGTGCTGACATTTGAGATGGGGGTAACAACAGCTTCAATGGTTTTAGTGTTTGTGTTGTGCCAAGCACTGGTCTGAGGGCTGTAGGAGGTGTAAGCCTCAGAGTAGTCATCAGAAGTGAGAGCCGGCGCCGTGGCTCAATAGGCTAATCCTCCACCTTGCGGCGCCGGCACACCGGGTTCTAGTCCCGGTTAGGGTGCCGGATTCTGTCCCGGTTGCCCCTCTTCCAGGCCAGCCCTCTGCTATGGCCAGGGAGTGCAGTGGAGGATGGCCCAGGTGCTTGGGCCCTGTACCCCATGGGAGACCAGGAAAAGCACCTGGCTCCTGGCTCCTGCCATCGGATCAGCGCGGTGCGCCGGCTGCAGCGGCGGCCATTGGAGGGTGAACCAACGGCAAAGGAAGACCTTTCTCTCTGTCTCTCTCTCTCACTGTCCACTCTGCCTGTCAAAAAAAAAAAAAAAAAAATTCTTAAAAAAAAAGAAGTGAATACTGCTCTTAGCTCATTTTACCACTGCATAAGGAAGCAGAGGCACATGCTTAGAGACGTGTTTTTAGGAAGGGGTGAGCCAAGTGTCCAATCCAGCGAGCTGTGAACTCTGCATACACAGCCTCCAGGACGAACCAGCGAGGCTCTCCCTGCAGCAGGCAGGAGACCCCAGGAGGTCAAACAGTGTCCTCTGCTGCGGCTCTCAGTTTGGATCTCCATCTCTTAGTGGACCCCATGCATGGTACACTAAGGGTCTTCAAAAAGTTCGTGGAAATGGAATTCAATATTTTGGTGTGAGAAAAAAAATAGAAATCAATGTGTATGCCGTGTCCTCAAAAAATTCACAGAGAATGTTTTTTGCCCCCAGATAAACTTATCTTTCAATTCCATGTTCCATGGACTGTTTGAAGTTCCTCAAAATTGTCACCCTATCTATAAAGACACATTGTTAAATTCATCATCTCGAGATCGGTTCCCTGTCAGTGCCCATGCGTCTTACCCACCTCTACCCCGAGTCTCATCCCTCATGTGACAGAGCTTCAGCCCTGGTTTACTCCTTCAGTATTCATTTATCCTTTCAGGAGATTGCTAAATACATATATGCATGGTGAAGCAAACTAATATGCAGTAGTCCCCTCCCATCCGTGACCTCAGTTACACGCAGGCAACTGCATCTTGAAAATCTTAAATGGAAAATTCCAGAAAAAAAAATTTATAAGTTTGAAAGAACTTTTACTGTAGTTTATTGTTTGAAATGTTCTACTATTACTGTTAATCTCTTACTAAGTCTAATTTATAAATTGAGTTTTATCATAGGTGTGTGTTTGTCGGTAGCACCTGTGGCTCAGGTGTTCACTGGGAGTCTCAGAAAAGACCCTCCTCAGATAAGAGACAACTATGGTACCCATCATCTCTAGCGCTTCCTTCCTCCTTCCCTCGCTCCCTCCCTCCCTGCCATAGTGCTCCCATGCTACCTGAGCCCTCTGGCCTCATTCATCCTGCTGAACTGAAACCTTGCACTTTTTATCTGCGTTTCCTCCTACCCCGCCCCCGCCCCCTACTTCTGACTCTGCCTCCAAGATGGTGCTCCCTGGGGACACTCACATGCTGTTTCCAACAAATCATAAGGCCAACCTGTCTCCCAGGTGGCACCTCCCTGAAGATGTAGAGACTTTGAAGCTAACATGATTGATAATTTTAAACACCAATGTCTCAAAACAGAAATGACACAATAAATAAAAAGATATATATATATTAAAATGTTCAGAACCAGCAAAATGTAGGAGATTTGAGAAGCTGAACTGAAAATTCTGGACACCTCACTTTTCAGGTTCCTGATCTAAAATACTACATCCCAAACCTTTTTAACCCTGAAGTTCAACTCTGACTTGCAAAATCTGTCCTTCAACTGACTGTCCTGAAAACCGAGGTGGCCAGAATAAGATTCTTAAAACACATCTCAGTACGTTTTATTGCCATCCACAAACAACTTGGGTCATCACAGCAAATTGGAAAGCCCCCTGCTACGGAACAAATGGACAGTGAAGAGATTAAGTAGGTAGCAGCGACTTATTGGAGATTACAACAAGGGGTTTGGTATGCTGCTGGATCCCCGTCCCCTGCCGCCATCACATGCTTCGCTGCTTCCAGATGAATAAAATGCTCCCAGGGCACAGCATCGCCCTATCAGTACAAAGTGGGGCGGGAAGGGGGAAATCGCAATTGTTGTCACATATCTACAGTCAGCCTGCACTCTGGAATCCATTCGCTGTGATGTGTCATATGTCATCTGGAAGGTAATCTCCCCTTAAATTTGCAATTAGGCACTGGGAGTCAGCCCGTGACCTTGATGCCAGAGAGTATCAATTATACTGCCATGACGTACTCCATGCCTTAGCTTGCAAGAAACAAAGCAGAACCTGAATCATCTTTTGAGTTCCATGGAATCCCCAAAATGCAAAGCACGTGTTAACCTCGTGCCTTGTGCTGTGTCCTTGTGGGCTGTTCTTCCATCATTGACTTTGTTTCAGTCTCGACTTCTTCCTGTGAGAAACCCAGCCTTCCAGAGGCTGTAAAACCCACTCCGGCACCCCTCTCTTGCTACCTCCTCGTTTCTTAGAAACATCCTGCTCTCCTACTAAGTTTCCAGTGCTTTCTTTTGTCATTCCCAGGGTTCTGTCCCCAACTTGAGTAAGTAAAGGAGGAAAAGCCATGCAGGAATATAAATGGGTTTTGTTGTATTCATTCGTGGAAGCAATTGTTTCCTGCCTATTGTATGCGAGGTGCTGCGCTATGTATTGTGGATATAAAGATGAATTAAAACATAGTCGGCCGGTGCCATGGCTCAATAGGCTAATCCTCCGCCTAGCGGTGCCAGCACACTGGGTTCTAGTCCCGGTTAGGGCACCAGATTCTGTCCCGGTTGCCCCTCTTCCAGGCTAGCTCTCTGCTGTGGCCAGGGAGTGCAGTGGAGGATGGCCCAAGTGCTTGGGCCCTGCACCCGCATGGGAGACCAGGATAAGCACCTGGCTCCTGGCTCCTGGTTCTTGCCTTCGGATAGGCGCGGTGTGCCGGCTGCAGCGTGCCGGCCGCAGCGCGCCGGCCGCAGCGCGCCAGCCGCGGCGGCCATTGGAGGGTGAACCAACGGCAAAAGGAAGACCTTTCTCTCTGTCTCTCTCTCTCTCACTGTTCACTCTGCCTGTTTAAAACACACACACACACACACACACACACAGAGTCATCAAAAAGTGAAATAAAAAACAAAAACAAAAGGTCTGTTCTGTCCTTGCTATTGGATTTATGAGCACAATGGTTAGACTCTAAGAAGTAAATCTTTCAAAGTCACACAACCGAGACCACCACGCCGTGGAGGACAGAAAATAAAAACAAAATGAAGAAAAGGTTCAGTTCATCATAGAGAATTCACCAACAGTCTGTGCAAGGCCCTTCTCTTTTTAAATTTTAATTTCTTCTCTTTTTTCCCCACCTCATTCCTGGTCCCATCAGCCCTTCTGAGCACACTTACTGTAAGATGTTAGGCCCTTGTCCTTGGACATGTGTGCATCTGTGAAAAACAGAGTTGTGATATGTTTGTCAATATTTAAATTCACATCAGTAGTATGGTGCTGTTGATCTCATTCTTTTTCTTACTTTTTTGAAGAATTACCATGCTTTAAAGACCCCTAGGTGTTGCCGTCGGTGCCTCTGGCCTCTTCCTCCATCTGCTTCACTCTCTTCTAATAGATTCAGCCATCATTTTTCTCACTCATTCCCCTAGGTTAAATCCCAGGGTACCTCCCACTTGCCACGTCCACAGAGCTGTGCTAAATCACCAGGGCCTTGCTCCCCGGGGCCGGTGCTGCCTGGGAGTCTGTTCCTGGGAGTGGGATTGGTGGCTCAGAGCTCGGGAGCTCGCCTATTTCACCAAGTGCTGCCGTGCTGCTCTCAATTGGCTGCACCCTTGCACTCATGGCAGCAGCACTACGTTTTCGCCATATTTGCCAGCTTGGAATTTAGAATATTGACAATGACAATGACTTCCACTGAGCAAACATCTCCTCCTACCAAGCTCTACGATAGATGCTTTATGCGCACGATCCAGATCACCCACACTCTGCAAGGCACAGGTGAGGAATCCAAGAATCGGAAAGGCTGAGCTACTCCCTCAGAGGCAAACAGCTGTTCTCAGAAGAGGCCGGGTTTACCCCTGTCAGTCACTGGTGCTGAGCTCAATGTGGTTTGACAGGTCCTGTATTAGCAGGTGTACCAGGGTTTGTTATTATGGTAGCATAATGATGGGGGGAGGGGTGACCCTGGTCCAGACTTGACCTTGGGATGATGCAGTGGCACTTTGGAGAGGTTGTACACCACTCTGGGTGCTCAGAGAGACCTGGAAACTCTTGTACTTGGCTACAGCTGAAGTACAAATGAGGTCTTTGTGTTATTCCTCGTAAGTCCAGTAGTCCCTCCTTTATCTGAAGATATAGTCATCTGCAGTCAGCTTCTACCCAGAATTATTACATGGAAAATTCCTGTTTTATCTCAGGAATAAAACAATTCATGAATTTAAATAACTTGTTACAGATTATTGTCATAATGATTCTACTTCATTATTAGTTGCTGTTCCTCTCTTTACTGTTTTAAAAATTAAACATTTTATTTTCTTATTTGAGAGGCAGAGAGAAACAGAGTTCTCATCACTGGTTCACTCCCAAAATATCTGCAACAGGACAGGACAGGGCCAAGCCAAAGCCAGGAGCCCCATGGGGTCTCCCACGTGGGTGGCAGTGACCCAATCACTTGAGCCATCACTTTTGCATCCCAAGGTCTGCATCAGCAGGGCTCTCAACTGTGGGATGAGGGCTTGCAGACTGACATCTTAATCACCACATTAAATGCTGCCCCTATAAATTAAACTATATCATAGGAAGGTATGTATAGGAAATAACAGTACAAATAGGGTCAGAACTCTCTGTGGTTTCAAGCAGTCACCGGGGGTCTTGGAATGTATCCCCTGCAGATAAGTGGGACAGCTGTGTTCTAGCAGCAAAAACAAAACTTCTCAGTGGTCTCAGTATGGAGGGGCTGTCTTTGGAGACCCTCTCTATTTTATAATCTTGTAAGAACAGTATTATAAATTTTTTTCTCAGGGATTCAGACTATAAATCACAATGTTTAATGGTTGAAATGGCCAAGTCTTCTAGGGTAGACTGGAAATTACAGTTTCTACTCAAGGGTAAAAATGTGTTTGCTTAATACAAAAGCTTCCATGGGTGCAAGGATGGATGAGGTGTCCCCTCCAGCCTCGATGTGCTTGCAAGCTAATGAGAGCAGCATCGATCAACAATGCTGAGGTGGAATAAGGTCTGTACCAGCACGTGGAGAGACCCTAGGGTATCAGAACAGAAACCCGTGCGCAGGGGAAGTGCAGCCCTCCTTGCAGGTCTGTGGGTGACACCAGGCTTTTGTTACCTGAATGTAGGGGGACAAACAGCCTGCCCTGCTCCCGAGTCAGACAGACTCCTTTTCCAGTGTGAAAAAACCTGGCCCAATGAGCCACAAGCATGAGATAAAAGAAAATGCTCTGGCCTGGGCCATGGGGACTCCCAGTTGAGACCAGGAGTGAGCAGGGAAGTTGGAGCCAGCCTCGGGGTGGGGGGTGGGGGGAGAAAGGTTCAGTCTGCAGAGCAGCAGGTGGCTGGAGGTGTGCTAGTTCCCCCCAACTTTCAGAGCCCATCCTCCACCCTGTGCTCAGAGAGCAATCTTACAGGTGTTGGGGGAGCTCATCTGGGTAACATGAATCGGCATGGATGAAGAGTCTACTTCCTCTGACCCTTCCTGCAAGAGTTGCTTGGCGGATCAGAGGGAGTCACTTTTCAGAGAGGCTGCTCTGGGTGGGTGCATAGCTGGCATTCAGCCAAACAGAGATCAGAGCGAGTCCCTCTGCTACTTGGAGTTATAAAGCACAAACTGCTTGCTTCCTTGTTGCTTCCTCCTTTGCTGCTGAGTGAACAGCCACCGTCAGGAAGGGCAGGTGCATATCTGACATTTTCTTAGAGCAGGGTCCCATAAAGCATTCTGTGGCTTTCTGCAGTGTACAGTCATTGGCGCGGTTTGCAAGAGCTACTTCACCGTGCTGGGCTGTTCTGTTGTCAGTTCTGAAAACCCAGGGCTTTTCTAGATAGCAGGTTTAATAAGCAGTTTCCCCCTGCTCCCGGGAAAGAGAAAGGAGGAGAACGAGCCCGCCCTGTGATTGGAATGGCAATAAGCTCCCAAACGTGTTCTTAATTGTCTTCCGTAACTTAGCAACATGTTGGCAAAGAAAGGAGCTGGGTAATTTGAAGTGATTGGTAAGATGTGGGTGGGAAGAGAGCACAAGGGCCCCCAGGTGCAATCCCAGGAGGCGTTAGCTGGGTGGGGCACAGGGGTGGTTGCTGGTGCGTGCAGTTCTTCTTGGTTTGAGAAGTGAAGGAGAGAGCAGGAGCCAAGTGACAAAGGTGTTGCTTGCCAAGCTGCTGTAAGATGGGTTGGTTGCCCAGGAAGGGACCTGAACCTGCGCTGTTGCTTCCAAGCACGCACGGTGTGGGGCTGGCAGACAGGGGATTCTTGCTCGCTAAGCACTTTCTGCACCTGATTGACTTCCCAGCCGCTGAGCGCTGCCTGATTCTTTCAGAATGTCAGGGGAACTCTGCTCTCTCCTTGTGCTTAAAGGAAGAATTATGCTACAGAGATGTGCAGCAGGAGATGAATTTGTGACAACTGCCCAGGGCCCATCTGGCATGGGGGTGGGGTGGGGCAGTCCTCTCACAGGGCTCTGAGAACACAAGATAGCAAATACAATAGTTGCCAGAGCCAGGTTTACAATGGTGCTGAATGCTTCCCATGAGTAGACGTAAAGGCACTTATTTCTAAAATTCAAGTTCATTATGCTCCTTGACGTAGGATAGGGTTTTGTGCCAATAAACGCATTACAAATTGAAAATATCGTATGTGGAAAATGCACCCGATCATCTACACTGCCGCACAGCACAGCTCAGCTGCACAGCCGAGTGTTGGTTGTGTCCCTTAGCGTCTGAGAGAGGATAGGACTGCACTGTGCTAGCCGGGGAAGGTTGAGATTCCACCTTCTTCTGAATGCACATTGCTTGTACACCATTGTAAAGTTAAAAACTTGCATGTTGAACCATTCTGCGTCAGAGACTATCTGTATTGGTCAGATATTGGGGCTGGATTTTGTTGAATCACAAACTGATGATGAGACTTAAGATGAGCAGGTGATAAACACCTAAGGCGAACTCACCTGCCTTCCCAGAAGCATGGGGTTTCGGATAAGGGGGAGTAGGGATTTTGTTGTTGCTTTCCATGTGGATCACAGAGACTGTCACATGAGTGGAAGATCCAGTTCTGTGCCTGCTTTTAAAAAATTTTATTGATTTATTCCACAAGCAAAGTAACAGAGATCTTCTGTCCTCTGGTTCGCTCCCCCAAATGACTGCAAAGTCCAGGGTTGATCCAGGCCAAAGCCAAGAGCCTGGAGTTCCATCCGGATCTTCCAGCTGGGTAGCAGAGGCCCAAACACTGGGGCCATCTTCCGCTGCTTTCTCAGGTGCGTTAGCAGGGAGCTGGATCAGAAGTGAAGGAACTGGGACTCAAACTGGCACTCAGATATGGGATGCTGGTGTCCAAGGTAGCAGCTTAACCCACTACACCACAATGCTAACCCCTTAATTTTTAAACATTTATTTATTTAAAATCTTATTTAAAAGGCAAAGAGATGGGGCCGGCTCTGTGGCATAGCAGGTGGAGCCGCCGCCTGCAGTGCTGGCATCCCATATGGGCACAGCTTGGAGTCCTGGCTGCTCCACTTCCGATCCAGAGCTGGGACTTGAACCCAGGCACTCTGATATGAGCTGCTGGCATCCTAAGTGGCGTCTTAACTGCTGCACTGACATTGATCGACTTGAGGATGTCCCAAGGAATGGTGCAGCTGAGCCACAGTGCCGGCCCCTGGGCTGTGCTTTTCAAGTCGGCAGGACTTGGGGACTGGCTAGAGATGGGTACAGAGGAGGAGGCAGAGGAATATGGAGGTGGCAAAGAGAGTCCAAGGTTTAGGGCCATCGACTGGGAGTGGTCATGGGTGAAATAGTGTAGGGGAAGGCTAGATGCAAGAGGAACGCAGGTGCAATTTTTATTTTTCTTCAAGCCCCTCTTCATGGCAGACAGCAAGCAGGAAGGTTCCACTGGCAGAAGGGGGTACAGGACTCAGCTCCAGAAGAGAGTGGGTTGGAGCTGTTGGTTTTGGCAACTCCTGCATGGTGATGGCAGCAAGTGGGAGAGCTCGGATGTGCCCTGCCCTGGACAGAGCCAAGTGTGGCCCACAGGAAAGCAGCCCAGGGCAGGACACAGCCAGCCCAATGGCACAATGAGCAGATTCGACTCCAGTCTGAGAAGTGAAGCTGACTTCCCTGTGACCCAAAGGAGTTAAAAACTTGTTCCTTCTGTTTTCAGTCACATTTCCACAGGGCTGTCTGTGCCCCTGACAAACGGTCTTCCTTGGGTCCTTGGGTCTTTGTCTCTGAAGGCTACAATGTCACTAAAACCTTGGGACAGTTTTCAATAAAGGCAAGACAGTAAACATGCAGAGAGAGGGTCGTGCTGCTTCCTGCACTATCGCAGGGGCATGATGCGAGCTTGCATCTCGGAAAGCCCAGAAAGGCTTTCCCTCCGTGTCCCCAAGGGATCCCGTGGGAAACCCGACCATGCAGCTGCGGACCTGCGTGAAGAGAGGAGGCCCAGAGTCCTCCCTGGCCTGCCCTGGGTGCCTAACTACAGCCCTGCTCCCTGCCCCCCTGCACACCCAGTCACAGCACACTGTGGATCAGCCCATGGTCCTCCCTCCCCGCCCAGGGAACAACCGAGAGCTCTCGGGATGAATCCGTGCTTCTGTTTTCTCTTCGCCAAGGACACTGGGAGAAACAGACGGTGGCCCTTAAAAATGGCTTCACTGATAGCAATCTTTGTCAGACCCTGAAGATTCCTGGCTCCTTTGCTGGTGGACATCTTTGGGTTTTAGAAATCCCAGCTGAAATGTCAAGGAATTGATTCCCTTTCAAAGGCGGTGAATGGTAGGGCAAAGCCAGGCACGGTAGGGGGTGAAGACAGAAGGGCTGAAAAGCCCCTTCCGTGGCCCCCTCATCTCCCCACGCTCCGGAGCACAGCCAGGCTCTGGCACCCTGAGAGACTCTTTGATTTTCAACCTGACAAGTTTCCCACCAAGTCTGCAACCCCTGGGCGGGCGGAGGGGTGGGGTGGGAGGGCACCAGGCTCCCTCTGCTTCCTCTCCTTCGGGAGCTGCGGCTGGTGTCACAGAGGTGGTGGAGGGCTCCTGATAAGGCTCTGGGGGCTGGAGCCACTGCCTGGGCCCTGGATGGCTGCTGGCTGCTCAATTGCTCACATGGGTCCTGCCCCTCCAGGCTTGGGCCTCTTCCCAGCACCTCGCCCGGCTGCCTTTGTCCAATTGTGTTGAGCAATTGTTTTATAACATCTTGACAGCTGTGTTGGACCTTCCAGTTTGTAAGTTAGCCAAATGCCCCGCTGAGATGCAAGCACTGGGATCATGCATTTCTGGTCTCGTGAGCTTAATTCATCGTGTGATTGGCGAATTGCCATTTGAAGACTTGGGCTGAGACACAGACTGGGGAGACAGGGCGCTAACCTCTGCTGAAAGTTGCCTTTGTGGCTCCAGGGTTTCCAAAACAATGTTTGCAGTGAGGATTGTTTCCATTTTACAGAGAAGCAAAGTGAGGCTCCCAGCTTTCTGGAAATTAGCCAGAGTCACATGACTGTTACATGTCCGAATGGGGATTAGAACCTAAATCCAGCTGACTTCAAGCTCTGAAGTCTGTTTCTACTCCATGCTTCAGAGTGGAGCTCCGGGTCCACTGTTTTGATGACTCTCAGTGGGAACACGGAACTGTAGGCGTGCGCTGCCTGTCTCTATGGAAACATGCAGTAACAAACGCGGATTGTTGGATCAACACCTAGAGGAGGGGCAGACCCTCAAGATGTTCCTAGAAGGTTGTAACTGTGCTTTTTTTAAAAAAATAATGTAATAAACCTGCCTTTTTGTGTTTTTTAAAATTGACAATCATTGCACATATTTACAGGAACAGTGTGGGATTTGGCTCCATGTAAAACCTACTTTTAAAAAAAGATTTATTTAATAAATTTGAAAGACAGAGAGAGAAGGAGAGAGAGAGAGAGAGAGAGTTTTTCCATCCACTGGTTCACTCCCCAAATGGCCTCAATGGCTGGAGCTGCACCGATCCGAAGCCAGGAGCCAGGAGCTTCTTCCTGGTCTTCCCACGTGGGTGCAGGGGCCCAAGGACTCGGGCCATCTTCCACTGCTTTCCCAGGCCACGGCAGAGAGCTGGATTGGAAGAGGAGCAGCTGGGATTAGAATCGGCACCCATATGGGATGCCGGCACCGCAGGTGGAGGATTAACCTACTGCACCACAGCGCCGGCCCCCGGGGACAGCTTCTTTTCCTCCTGTAACTGGATGCATCCACGATGTCAAAACCCCTGGCTGTGGAGGCCTGGCTCTATTTACGTTTTCACCATTGTGGGCCAGAAAGGCGAAGGATTACCACTTGTCATAGACGAAGTAAGTGGGAGAGCCCAGGCTCAGGGACGGCTGTGCTGGTTCTGAATCTTCGGGGTTTCCCACACGATGGGCATTACCACACCTCCTCAGGGCCAGGACAGATGGTCGATAGTAGCCTTGTGTGGGACTTTGTATACACATGTATACTATGCACGTGTCTTTTATGAAATAACCACAAACCATCAGAAAGCCAAAGACTCTGTAGTGTGAGCCTGGCCTGTGTGGTGTCTGGAACGTCTTATGCTCACACATCTGAAAGTCCACAACCACTGTGGGTAACTCGGAAGCAACAGAAACGGCTTTCAAATGGGTTTCTTTCCGGTCCAGAGGCTGGGGAGCTCCAGCGTCACGGTGCTCGTGTTCAGCGAGGGCCCTATCTCTGCTTCTGAGATGGTTCCTTGTTGCTGTGGCCTCCAGAGGGTATGGATGCTGGGTCCTCACAGGGCAGAAGGGAAACGTGAGTCCCCTCCAGGAGAACCCCACCTTCATGGGGTAATCCCTACCCAAAGGCCCTACTTCCTAGTTGCGTTGCACTGGCAATGGAGTTTCAGCTTGTGAATTTAGGAGACCTTGAGACCACAGCACCAGACAGCCTGCGATTTCTTCTCGCCCTGGCAACTCTCAGGACATCCCCAGTTCTGTGTTCTGGCACAGCCCTCATGGACTTAGACCTGTTCTCCACTAGACATTCAAGTGTGGGGCCTGCTTCACTCTTCTCTTGCTGGGGTCTCATGTGGGCATTCTTTAAAAAAAAAAAAAAAAGATTTATTTGAAGGGCAGAATGACACACACACACACACACACAGAGAGAGAGAGAGAGAGAGAGAGAGGTTTACTCCCCAAATGGCTGCAAAAGTCAGGGCCAGGCCAGGCTGAAGCTGGGAGCCAGGAACTCCATCCGGGTCTCCCACGTGAATGGCAGAGGCCCGACTACTTGGGCCATCTTGCACTGCTTTACCAGGCGCATCGGCAGGGAGCTGGATTGGAAGTGGAGCAGCCAGGGCTCAGCAAACCTGTGCTCCAAAATGGGGTCCTGGCATCACAGGAGGGGGCCTCACCTGTTGTGCCACAACACCGGCCCCACGGGCTTGATTTTTATGAACAGTGCCTGATGTTGATGAACTTCCACTTCTGTCACTCCAGCCACATCTCTGTCCCAACCAGTAATCCTGAATATCTGTTTATGGTGGATTCTGCAAAAAGTTCGTGAACAACGGAATTAAATGAACAATGCAAATTGTCTGTGAACTCTCTGTGGTCCCCTTGTACTTAGCATCTTTTTTTTTTTTTTTTTTTTTTTTTTTTTTTTTTTTTTGACAGGCAGAGTGGACAGTGAGAGAGAGAGAGACAGAGAGAAAGGTCTTCCTTTGCCGTTGGTTCACCCTCCAATGGCCGCCGCGCACCGTGCTGATCCGATGGCAGGAGCCAGGAGCCAGGTGCTTTTCCTGGTCTCCCATGGGGTGCAGGGCCCAAGCACCTGGGCCATCCTCCACTGCACTCCCTGGCCACAGCAGAGAGCTGGCCTGGAAGAGGGGCAACCGGGACAGAATCCGGCGCCCCAACCGGGACTAGAACCCGGTGTGCCGGCGCCGCTAGGCGGAGGATTAGCCTAGTGAGCCGCGGCGCCAGCCTGTACTTAGCATCTTCACTGGGAAGTCCCATAAGCATCTCCCAGTCAGCCGTCCTAAGTGGACTTAACCTCCCCTGCTGTCTACTGAATGGCTTCACCACCCGAACTTGAGCCAGGACAATGTCTGCTCCCTCCTATTCCTTTCCTCTCCACTCAGCCACTCCAGGCTGCTGACATCACTGAACCTGCTGCTGTGCCCCATCCCCTCTTGCCTGAGCTTCCAAACAGCCTCCCACAGAGTCCCTGCCTGCTTTGCCTGCTTTGCCTGCTTTGCCTGCTTTGCCCGTTCTTAACCCCCTACACAGCAGCCGGGTGGGGAAGTCATTGCCAAACCCAAATCTGATTGATTGTGTCATTGCTGGCCAATGAATTCCATTTCCCTTGCAATAAACCCCAAACTCCTTGGCTTGGCCTGCAAGGCCCTGAACATTGTGGGTCTGTGTTGATGTCCTTATGAGGCAGAGGTGCACCTTACAACCAAGGGAGAGAAACAAATAAACAAGCAAACGGACTGTGATTCGTGTCATGAAAGAAAGCAAGGGGTTTTCTTTGGGAAGAACTGAGTTGATGCTGTAGATGGGGTGCTAAGGGGAGGCCGCTCTCAGAGGGCAGATTCGGCCAGACAGGGGAGCAGTTCCAGGAAAAGGAAAAGCCTGGAGGTGGGAAATGAGTTGGATTTTTTTTTAAAAGATGTATTTATTTGAAAGACAGAGCTACAGAGAGAGAGAGAGAGAGAGACAAAGGGAGAGACAGAGACAGAGAGATCTTTCATTCACTGCTTCATTCCCCAGATGGCTGCCGTGGCCATAGCTGGACCAGCCAAATCCACGAGCTTGGAGCTTCTTCCTGGTCTCCCACATGGGTGCAGGGGCCCAAGCAATAGGGCCATCTTCTGCTGCTTTCTCAGGCACATTGGTAGGGAGCTGGATTGGAAGTGGAGCAGCCGGGACTCAAATCAGCACTCAAATGAGATGCTGGCATCACAGACTGGAGCCTACCCTGCTGTGCCACAATGCTGACCCTATCAGTTGGAATTTGAGGAATGAAAGCCTAGGTCCTGGAGCAGGGACAACCGGGTCAGCTGGGAAGAGCAAGGGGCAGGATAGCAGTTCTGGTTTTAGCCCAAGTGGACTGCTCAGCAGAAGGGCACAAGGTGCGATGGACTGGGCTTGTCACGATGGGAACATGGTGGGGGTCCCCACTGCCAGAACCCCCTGCAGAGTTCTGGGGGCGAGAAGTAGCCTCCCCACATACACAACAGGGAAGGGGGGCCCTGGCGGTGGAGCAGAACTAGTGAGACTGAGTGACATATGCAGAACGCACACAGACCCCAACCCTCCCAATTTGCAGCCTGCTTCTCCAATTCAACAAGCAAATCAAGGTGGTAGCAATGGTTCTTAGACGTGATGGGAAAATGCACCTGCCCTTCCCCGTTTTGGTTGTGGGGGAGGCAGGCATGGACTGTGTACCACGGAAACCCCGGGGCTAGGGCACTCATGCTCTCAGGGACCGTGTGCGTCCTGGCCCCTGGGTGCAACTGGCCCCTGTCTCCCACCAGAGTGTGAACAGGACTGTGCTTGGCCAGCTCAGAGACGGCATCCACTGAGTGTGAACTCTTCTGCACTCACAAACTTTTCTTGTGCCAGCTGGGGCCTTGCTAGTTGGGTACCTGGCCAGTACATTCCTCTCCTGTGATCTGCTTCTCTCCTAGACCTGAGGACAGTGGGAAGGGGGCAGACAAGGAGCCAACCAGCACTTGTGTATACAAAAGCTGCAGTCTAGAACTTTCTGGAAGTTTCCTGAAGACCCTCAAACCACACTACTGTGCAGGAACAATCTCTGTTCCCTACACAGGAAGTGTTCCAAGGTGACCACTGATATTTGCCCAACTTTTTTTTTTAAAGACTTATCTGAAAGGCAGAGTTAGAGAGAGAGGTAGAGACAGAGAGAGAGGTCTTCCATCTGCTGGTTCACTCCCCAGATGGCCTCAATGGTCAGAGCTGCGCCAATCCAAAGCCAGGAGCCAGGAGCTTCTTCCAAGTCACGCATGTGGGTACAAGGGCCCAAGCACTTGGGCCATCTTCTACTGCTTTCCCAGGCCATAGCAGAGAGCTGGATCGGAAGAGAAGCAGCAGGAACCAGAACCAGCGCCCATATGGGATGCTGGCACTTCAGGCCAGGGCATTAACCCGCTGTGCCACAGCACCAGCCGCTTGCCCAACTTTAAGTAGCGGCTAACAAGGCAAATCTTATTGAGCAATATTCCACTTAGTCTTTTTTTTTTTTTTTTTTTTTTTTTTTTTGGACAGGCGGAGTTAGACAGTGAAAGAAAGAGAGAGAGAGAGAGAGAGAGAGAGAGAGAGAGAAAGGTCTTCCTTCCGTTGGTTCACCCCCCCAAAATGGCCGCTATGGCTGGTGTGCTGTGGCTGGCGTGCTGCGCTGATCTGAAGCCAGGAGCCAGGTGCTTCCTCCTGGTCTCCCACGCGGGTGCAGGGCCCAAGCACTTGGGCCATCCTCCACTGCCTTCCCAGGCCACAACAGAGAGCTGGACTGGAAGAGGAGCAACCAGGACAGAATCCAGCGCCCCAACTGGGACTAGAACCCGGGGTGTCGGCACCACAGGCAGAGGACTAGCCAAGGGAGCTGCAGCACCAGCCCCACTTAGTCTCAACCTTTAAAATGCACTTAAAGGAATGACATTTGGTCTAGCAGTTGAGATGCCAGTTAAGATGCTCACACCCCATATCACAACATCTGGGCTTGAGTCCTAGTTCCACGCCTGGTTCTAGCTTTGTGCTATTGGCTCAAGTAGTTGGGTTTCTGCCACCTCTTGGGTTTCCTGGATTGAGTTCCCAGTCCTGACCATCTGGGGAGTGAACCAGAAGATGGGAGCATTCTCTCTCTCTCTCTCTCTCTCAAAATCCCTTCTTAAATAAAATGAACTTTATTTTCTTGTCTGCAACCTACTCTGGAACTTTGGGTATCCATGTTCACTTGGACTACCAGGAGGCTCACTTTTGTCTGAGAATTTGGAGGAAAGAAATGTAGCAGTCATCAGTGTTAAAGAGACCCCTCCAGGGTCTCAGGAGAGGTCCAGCTTCACTCTTCTATGTGTAAATGTGCAATTGTTAGAGCACTACTTGATGAAGACTATTCTTTCCTTATGAATTGCCTTGGCCCCTTTGTGAAAACTCAGTTGACCATAAATGTAAGGGTTTGCTTCTATAATTCTCATTCTGTTTCATTGATTGATACACAAGGTCTTCAAAAAGTCCATGGAAGATTATGAAAGATCTAGGCATGAGTTTCAAATGTCTTTGCATCAAAATGAATTTAAAGTTCTAATTTGAGAAAGAAAGAGAGAGAGAGTGCATTCTCATAGGCTGGTTCACTCCCCAGCAGTGAACTAACTACTCCACAGCTGCCAGGGCTGGACCAGGACCAAAGCCAGCTCCAGGAATTCAGTCCATGTGTCCTTCTGTGTGGCAGGAACCCAATTCCTTGAGCTATAATTCTGCCTTTCAGGGTCCGCATTAACAGGAAGGTGGAGTCAGGAGCTGGAGCTGGGAACTGAACCCAGCCCCTCTCAGTGGGACATCCTAAATGGCATCTTAGCTGCTAGGCTGAAGGCCCCTCTCAATACACTTTTAATTCTACTTTTTCCAAAAATTTTTTGAAATATATTCATGTATCTATACTTGTGCCAGTGCCACACCATGTTGTTTATTATACTTTATAATGTTTCTAAAATTACAGATTTTGAGTACTGCAACTTTGATCTATTTCAAGATTGTTTTGGCTATTCTGGGTCTTGTCAGTGTTTACAAAAAGGCAGCTGGGAGATTTCTAGGGATCACTGTGAATCTGTAGGTCAACTTGAGAGGCATTGTCATCCTAATGATATTAAGTTTTCTGACCTGTGAGTAAGCAGTATCTTTCCATTTATTTAGTTCTTTAATGATGTTTTATATAGATTTCATTGTATCTGTTTTTTGAATTTATTTAAATTTATTTCTAAGTATTTTATTCTCTTAAACATTATTATAAAATGGGAATTTTGGGGAAATTTATTTGTGTTTTTATTGTGAATGTCTAGAAATAGAACTGACTTTATATATTTTTGTATCTGGCAATCTTTTGTTTTCTACAAACTTACTGAATTTGTTTATTAATTCTAACGAATTTGTATGTATTCATAAGCCTTTTCTATATAAAAAATTAGTCATCTGCATATAGTTAACACTTCTTCTCTCCCAATCTGGATGCCTTGTATTTCTTCTTCTCGCTTGTCCTGGATGGAACTCCAATACAGCTATTAAAAAAAGTGGTAAAAACAGACATCCATGCCTTGCTTCTGGTGCTGGGGGAAAACACTTAATTCACCGTTAAGTTCAATGTTTGCTGTGAATTATTCAGGTTGGGGAAGTTCCTTCTTTTCTTAGTTGGTTGAGTGGTTTCATCATGAAATAGCATTGAATTTCATCAAATTCTTTTTCTGTGCCTGTGCTATGATTGCATGGTTCTTGTCCTTTATTCTAGTTATCATATATCAATTTTTGTGATATCTTTGTCTAGTTATTTATATCATACTACAGGCCTAATAGAATGAGGTGCAAAGTCTTCTCTTCTATTTTTGGAAAAGTCTTCCATGGACTGGAACAAATTATTCTTTAAATATTTGGTAAGATTTGCCAGTGAAGCCATCTGGGCCTGGGGTTTTCTTTGTGGACGTTTATTGGTTACAAATGTAATTTCTTTACTTGTTATATGTCTAATGAGATTTTTTATTTCTTCCTGAACTAGGTTCAGTAGTTTGTGTCTTTCCAGAAATACATGTGGTTATCTAAATTGTTGGCATAAAATTACTCACACTGTATTTCGTTTTATTTTTATAAGGTTAGTAAGGCTAGCACCTCTTTCCTTCCTGATATTAGAAATTTAAGTCTTCTCCCATTTTTTTATTTCTCAATTTAACTAAGGTTTTAGAAATTTTGTTATCTTTTTTTGACTTAACCTTTGGTTTTGTTGATCTATTTTTCTATTTCCTATTTAATTTATTTCCATTCTAATCTTTATCATTTTCTTCATTCTGCTTTTCAGAGGTTTAGTTTGCTCTTCTCTGTCTAGTTTCCCCAGGTGGAAGATTCTATTATTAATTCAAGGTCTTTTTTCTTTTTTATAGGATTTACAGCTGTTACATTTCTCTCCAAGCACTGCTTTAACTGTGCTGTTTAAGTTTTGGTATTTCCTCCAGTTTAATTTATGTCAAGTAGGTTCTAATTTTCTTTGTGATTTCCTCTTTGATCATTGGTTGTGTAGCAACGTGTTTTTAAATTTCCATAGATTCATTTATACGAGTTGTTTCTCAGTTATTGGTCTCTAATCTCATTCCATTGCGATCACAGAACACATTTGTTTGCTTTCACTTCTTGACTTTTTATGCGGTTTTATGGCTTAGCACATGGTCTTTTTTTTTTTTTTAAGACGTATTTATTTATTTGAAAGGCAGAGTTACAGAGAGGCAGAGGCAGAGAGAGGTCTTCCATCCGCTGCTTCACTCCCTAAATGGCCACAATGGCTGGAGCTGGGCTGATCTGAAGCCAGGAGCCAGGAGTTTCATCCGGGTCTCCCAAGCAGGTGCAGGGGCCCAAGGACTTGGGTCATCTTTTACTACTTTCCCAGGCCACAGCAGAGAGCTAGATCCGAAGTGGAGCAGCCGGGACTAGAACCGGCACCCATATGGGATGCCAGCACTGCAGGCAGTGGCTTTACCCACTATACCACAGCACCAGCCCCCATATACATTGAGAAGGATAGTACTCTACTGTTGTTGAGTGGATTATTCTACACATATCTGTTAGGTCTGCTTGGTTTATGATGTGGTTCAAGTCCTCCATTTCCTGGTTGGTCTTCTGCCTGGCCATTTTATCCACGGTTGACAGTAGGATATGGAAGCTTCCAGCTGTTACAGCTCAATTGCCTATTATTTCTCTTTTCAATTCTTTTGAGTTTTTGCTTCATGCTTTTTTTTATTTTAGCACACATTTTCCAACTCTAGAATTTGTATTTAGTTCCTTTTTTTATATATAAATTGTATCTCATTCTCTAATTGGTGAGATATTAATTATATACTGACTCTGAATTATTTAGATAAATTTCCTTTAGTGAATTGAATATATTTATAGTAGCTGAGTTATAGTCCTTGTTTAGTAAATCTAACATCTGGGCTTTCTCTAGGACAGTGTCCACTGACTACTTTATTTCCTGTGCATGAACCCTACTTTCCATGCCTCACATTCTTTTTTGTTGAAAGCTGTATGTTTTAAACACTGAATATCCAAATTCCCTACTCCCTAGGATTAGTTGCTGTTGCTGCTATTTACTTTTCTGGTGGTTTGTTGACTTTTGTGAACTAATTCTATAAAGTCTATCTTCTCCGTGGTTTATACCTACTAAAATATCTATGCATTAGGGTAGTGGTTCCCAAGTCTCCCAGTCTTACTGAAGGACTCACTGTGTGTTGCATTGAAGTAAACCAGCAACTCTCCAGCAAACAATTTACATTGCCTTAGCCTTAACTCCCTGCTTGCACAGAGACGCCAGGTCAACCAGACATGAAAGACTAAGTCCTTCTGAGAGCTTACCAGGGCATTAATACAGCCTGGCACCTGTGAGTGGTCTTCTAAGTTCTCAGGAATATATCACAGCTTTACAAAGCTCACTACAGACACCTCATAGCCCAGAACTCTAAGTTTTTTGGTCAGCCTCTTGTTAGCCCCAACTAATGTCACCAGGACCAGAAGGTGTCATGTTAGATAACAGCCGCTGACTATGTTTGACAAATGCCCTGAGGGTACAGCTGTGGGCACTGAACGTTCTCTGGAGAAGGTCAATGAAGTCAGGCTCTGAGAATGGAGCTCTTCAGGGAACAGCCACGCAGCTGAAATAATGACAGTTTTTTAGGGGTAGCTTTGGGGGGGCTCCAAGCACATGTCTGCCCCTTCTCCTGGCTGCAAGGATGCTTGCTGGGGTTCATAGTTCCCACAGGTCAAAGCTGTTAGATTTCAATGCTAAGTAGAAGCCGGGAGAGGAGTAGAGTGGGAACAGGCAGTTGAAATGCCACAGGACATATTCCTTGAGTAAATAAATACTCCTTGGATTGTTGCAAGCCTAGGATTAACTTATAGAGTTCTGGAAAAGTTACGTGGGCCATATTTTGCCAGTTTTCTCATTTTTTTAAATGGAGAAGTGGGTTTTTGCTATTAAGTACTTCTCCAGTATTCACTACTTCAAAGTGCTTCTTAGAGCTCACCCTTAACCCAAGGAAGAAGCTGCTTTTGTGCTATAATTTTAGGCTCTCTGGCAGCTCTCCGAGGGAGCTATGGTGCACAGGGGATTCTGGATCAGGTGAAGTCATTAGGGGTGTGTCTCACTTATGTTTCACACCCCTAGTTGGCTTTTATTATTTCCTTGCTTCTTGAGAGACTACAATTGGTATGACCTGAATAATGCATAAGAGATAATGGATCTCATTTTAGAAGGAGATGAATCCATGAGAGGCAGATTCTCACAAGCGGTGGTGGTCATGAAGCAATGTGGGAAGTAATTAAATGAGTTTATGAAAAGAATTGGGGCCGGCGCCGTGGCTCACTTGGTTTATCCTCCGCCTGTGTCGCCAGCAACCCATATGGGCGCCGGGTTCTAGTCCCGGTTGCTCCTCTTCCAGTCCAGCTCTCTGCTGTGGCCCGGGAGTGCAGTGGAGGACGGCCCAAGTGCTTGGGCCCTGCACCCTCATGGGAGACCAGGAGGAAGCACCTGGCTCCTGGCTTTGGATTGGCGCAGCGCTGGCCGTGGCGGCCATTTGGGGGGGTGAACCAATAGAAGGAAGACCTTTCTCTCCGTCTCTCTCTCTCACTATCTAACTCTGTCAAATAAATAAATAAATAAAAAGAATTGAAACCGAAGATTATTCAATGGCCATCGACCCATGTTAGAGTCTGTTAGCAATGAGCTGCCTGTAGCGCTATGTAGAAATCCACACCATGGCATCTTCTCCCAGCCTCTGACTCTTAAAAATAGATTTTCCTATGGACATATTGTTCCCTATGAAACTACCACATGTTTGGCACCTTACTATTTCTATGTTTTAAAGGTGCAGCTTTGTGAAGAAGGTAGTCATTTTCAGTAATCAGATGCAGGCATTTTTATCTGAAGCTTCCGTAGGCCACAGGTTTACTGAAAAATAAAACTGAAGACTGGTTGAGTAAGCCTGAAACAGTAACATTAAGTTGAACTGTTTAATGTTTGGTATCTGTTCATTAACAACACAGGTGATTATTTCTTTATAAACAGACTCGGAGGGCACCGTAGCTGAGAGGGTAATTCATGTTATTTTCCAGAGCATCCTAGTGAAAAGCAGTGAGAGTGTTCACATTCTGTTAGCAGGGTCACATTTTGCTTGAATTATGTATTATTCAAAGCCATAAACAGTCCATCCATTCCCCCACCTGACCCTAATAAACAGGGCCTATATTTCACAAGGTTAAAAGGTCAGCCTCATTGAGACGCATCCATGGGAATCTGGTGTGTCTCACTGTGGCTGAGCTTGGCTTCAGGAAGGTTTTAATACAGAGTGAAAACGAATGTCTTTGGGTTCACTGAAGCTGAGCATCAGGAAATGCTGCGATTGGCTTGCAGTCCCCAGGTTCCCTCTGCTCTGCGCCCTTAAGGGTGCAAATGCTTTACCGTCACTTGACAACTTCTCAAAGGGCCTGGTGGAAGGCATTCCATCTAGCGGTTAAGAAGCTGCTGGGGATGCCGACATCGCATATCCGAGTTCTGGGTTTGAATCCCAGTGCCTCTCCTGATTTCAGCTTCCTGCTAGCGCAGATCTTCAGAGACAGGTTTGATGGCTAAAGTGATTGGGAGGTCTCCAACATGGGAGACTCAGTTGTGGTCTGGTCCAGCACTGGCCATTGCAGACATTTGTAGAGTAAACTGGAATGGGGGAGACAATGTTTTGAAAGATATTATTGTTGGTGATGTAGGTTTTCTCTCTCTTTTTTTAAAAGATGTATTTATTAATTTGAAAGGTGGAGTGACAGAGAGAAAGAGAAAGAGATTTCCCATCAGCTGATTTCTTCCCCAAGTGGTCACAATGGCTGGGGCTGAAAAGCCAGGAATCCAGAACCCCACCCAGGTCTCCCTCATGGGTGGCAGGGACCCCAAGTACTTGGACCATCCTCTGCTGCTTTCCTAGGCACATTAGCAGGGAGTTGGGTGGGAAGCAGAGGAACCAGGAGGCCAGCTGGCACTCTGATGTAAGATACAGGAGTCATAAGCAGTGGCTTACCCCCCCGTGCCACACCACCTAGGTTTTCTTTCTTTCTTTCTTTCTTTCTTTATTTTTTTTTTTTTGACAGGCAGAGTGGACAGTGAGAGAGAGAGACAGAGAGAAAGGTCTTCCTTTGCCGTTGGTTCACCCTCCAATGGCCGCCGCGGCCGGCACGCTGCGGCCGGCGCACCGCGCTGATCCGATGGCAGGAGCCAGGAGCCAGGTGCTTTTCCTGGTCTCCCATGGGGTGCAGGGCCCAAGCACCTGGGCCATCCTCCACTGCACTCCCTGGCCACAGCAGAGGGCTGGCCTGGAAGAGGGGCAACCGGGACAGAATCCGGCGCCCCAACCGGGACTAGAACCTGGTGTGCCGGCGCCGCAAGGCGGAGGATTAGCCTAGTGAGCCGCGGCGCCGGCCTACCTAGGTTTTCTTAATGCAAATGATTTTCTGAAAATTGAGATGGGCTTAAGTAGAAATGATCTATTAAATAGTCCCAATACAAACATGAAGTTCGGGTATGTTTCAGATAGAGCCCGAAGAACAGGTAGAAAGATCTGGCCCGGATGCTCCACCAAGATCTGCTCGACTTGTTTCTTCTCCGCAGAATGGGGAAACTGGGGGGCGGGGCAGTGTCCAGCAGAGGAAATAGAAACTTGACATTGTTGACTGTGAGGAAACTCTTGGATGGGTTCATTTGAAATATTTTCTATTTGTTAACTTCTAATGTATTAAGAAAGGACTGGCTGCTTTAAGAACCAAGAGGCAGGGAACACAGGACAGACAAAGGGGAAAGAGCTGGCTGTGGGCCTCAAACTTAGCACACTGCTTCCCATCATGGACTGCAGGAGTCATCTGGAATGCTTGTTGAAAGCATAGCGGCCTGATCTTTTCTTGTCCTGAGAAACTGAAATCTAGGATGTGGGATTATTGATGGTTAACAATGCTTCTCCCGGCCGGCGCCGCGGCTCACTAGGCTAATCCTCCGCCTTGTGGCGCCGGCACACCAGGTTCTAGTCCGGGTCAGGGCACCGGATTCTGCCCCGGTTGCCCCTCTTCCAGGCCAGCTCTCTGCTGTGGCCAGGGAGTGCAGTGGAGGATGGCCCAAGTCCCTGGGCCCTGCACCCCATGGGAGACCAGGAGAAGCACCTGGCTCCTGCCATTGCATCAGTGCGGTGCGCCAGCCGCGGCAGCCATTGGAGGGTGAACCAACGGCAAAGGAAGACCTTTCTCTCTGTCTCTCTCTCTCACTGTCCACTCTGCCTGTCAAAAAAAACAAAAAAACAATGCTTCTCCCAAACTTCTGTGCACTCTGAGTTGAGAGCTGCTGACTCAGAACGTCATGGAACTTTGGTTTTCCACTTATAAACAACTTCTTAGGCCACTTAGCACAAGAAAGCAAAACTAGCTTGTAGCACCAACCATACACTAACTTCCCCTCTCATTTCTTAACTGTCCCCAGCTCTGCTTACCTAGACACTCTGAACAACTCTTTCTCCTTCTCCTGTGCCTGGGCCCTCCTACCGGCTTTCATCGTGCTCGGCTGGTTTTCTCTGGGAAGATGTTTATTTCTCCACAATATTTTGTGCATTTTTAAAAATGTGTCTTCCTAAACTAGAAAAAAAAAACAATTTTTTTTGCTCCGGTCTCATGGTGAAAGTTAATGGCCTAGAACTACAGCTGCATCATGTCTGCCTATCCTGATATTTAAAAAAAAAGACAAGTGAAAGTACATGTCTTAGTCTACACCAGCTGCCACAGACTGGGGGGCTTATGGAGAACTGAAATGTGTTGCTCTCTATTCTAGAGGCTGGGTGGTTCAAGGTCAAAGTGCTGGCAGATTTGGTATCTGGTAAGGGCCAGTTTCCTGGGTTATAAGTGGCTCCTTCTTGTTGTGTCTCCACATCGTGGGAGAGGCAAGCAGGCTCTCTGAGGTCCCTTTTATAAGAGCACTAATCCCATTCACGAAGGCTCCACTATGGATTTGGGGAGAACAAAAGCATTCAGTTTTCAGCAGTTCAGATCCCCAGGTCTCTCAAGTATCCACATACCAAGGGAACTCAGTCACTACCCATAAACCATTTCAGCTTTCAACCCAGGGCAGCCTCCTTAAATGTGCACAGGGCACAGGTCAGTGTTCTCACATATCAACAGGCAAAGGACTCATGTTAAGGACTTGCTAAAAATATACATTCCTCGGCTTCGGCCACAGAGCTCCTGATCCATCAAGCCCCCCTCCACCCCTGGTGATTCTGGAGTCCTGGGCCCAACTTCCTGCACTGAGGGATTCTGCCAGGTCTTAGAGAATTTCAGTGGGGAATTGAAGTGGCCAGGGGAGAATCTATACACAGCCAACAGCCGTGGAAGGACAGGCCCCCGTGAATACTAACCCTTTGAGTCCAGCACAGAGAGCTCTAAGGGCACAGGCCTCACCTAAGAATCACACTGAGTTTAAATGAGAGTTAGCAGAGCTTGCGTCTTCTCGGTGAGTGATTTGCATGTGGGATGATGAAAGATGTTCTTTATGCAACAATTCAGATTTATCCATGCATTGAACATCTATGCTTAATATTCTTTTAGAATTGGGTGCACCATCTTTTTCCTCTACCTCCCCCTCTTCTTCCCTATGTTCCCAGACACACTGTCACCCACAACACCCACCCACACATGTGTTTTGGTGTTTGGATGGTTCTAGAGTTAAAGTGAAAGGCATTGTTAAGGGTTCTGAATGTAAGATTCCAGACGTGATTTTTCAGTCAATGTTTCTAGTGCTTTCTTAGAGAGAATGACAGTTCACATCGTCATTGATAGCACAAAATTATATTTTTTGCCACTCCATGAAAGCTAAAGGAACATTGGCTTTTAAGTATGGTGCCCGAAAATTGGCAGATTTATTGTCTGCACTGACACTTTAAGAGGCATGTTAAAAAATAAATAAATAAAAAGTGGTTATGGCCATTGTTTGAAGATGTTGTAATAAGAAGCACTGTTTTACTAGCTAGCAGATCATGTGGTCCTTATACATCTGAGCTCCTCGAGAGGCCAGCTGCTTCTGGGGGCCTTACCACTTCCACTTCATGCTCTCCGGGGCCCAGGGGTACTGAGCTCTGTGGTGGACGTGTCTGCGTAGTGCTCACAGTTTTGGGGTCTTCACTTTGGGTGAGTTGTAGATGCAGTTTCAAGTGTGTAGATGGGGTGATGTGAGGGTTCTGATAGGGCCTTAGATACTGCAATTAGATTCTGTATTTCAGGCCTCTCTCCATCTGAGAGGGTTAGTTAGAGGCCATCAGGATGTGACAGTGGTGCAGGTCCAGTCCTTCACAGGTGGACGAGAAATGCAGATGTCAGCATGAGCCAGACCCCAGGTGCCTGCCTTCCACTCCTTTTTAAGTGGAGGGGGATGCCTTTACAAGTTTTATGCAATAGAATGACAGGGTCAGATTTTTGTTTTTGAAAGAACACTCAGCCTAGTTTGGAGAGATTGGTTTGAAAAGAAGCAAAGAAGAAGCAGGAAGTTGATTTAGTGGCTCCTGCAGACGTCTAGGGAGAGATGGTTGTGACCCACACTGGTGCCCATAGAGTTGAAATGCAGTGGATCTGGACTCCTGCTGGATCAGGTACAGAGAGGGAGCCATTCAGGTTCTGGCAGAGGTGACTGGGCGATAGAGGAGGCATTTAATAGTGCTCGTAAATTGACATTTTACTGTAAACCATTGAATCTCAATAATCCTGTTGGGTAGGAGCTTGCAGAAGAGAATATAAATAACTTTGCCAAGGTCACAAAGCTACAAGTGATTCAGGAAACCCACAACTTAGTCTGCTAATTCCAGGACCCAAGATTTATGGGACAACCAGAAGAAAATAAAATTTGGAAGAGAAGAGCCACAACTGAGTTTTGGATTTATGTTTCCTGACCACATTCTCCTAGCTCAGAAGGCTGAAATACTAGATTCTGAGGAGGCTGGAGCCGCAGCAGGGTGATTCCTAGATCTCTGAACCAAAACACTAAAACACAAAGCAGCGAGATTAAAAGAAGAAGAAGAAAAACACCATGGACATCAATTACAATGGAAAGTATGGCAGGCCAATTTGAAAATTGCCACAGAGAATTTGCAAGTTTTCCCAATGTATGTGTAGGTGAAGGCCCCACACTCAGCAGAACGAACCCTCAGAGAACAGAAGCAAAATTGAATAAGGTGGGGACAGTAGAGATGGAAGGGGTGCCTGGGTTCAGTGTCTACCTGCACTCCTGATTCCAGCTTCCTGTGGATGCAGACCCCTGGAGGCAGTGGTGATGGCTCAAGTAGGTGTGTCCCTGCTACCCACTTGACAGACCTGGATTAAGCTCCCATCTCCCGCCTTCCACCTGGTCCAGCTCCAGCCATTGTGGCCACTTGGGGGAAGTAAACTAGTATATGGGAGCTCTGTCTGTCTGTCTGCCTCTGTAATATGTTTTTACCTTTTATTTTTAATGTAAAAAATGAGCCTGGCACATCTTCTCTGTCCAGACCACACAGAAGCTAGAGCAATGTCAAAGATTCAGGAAACAACAAAAAGTGGGACATCTGAACAAAAGTGGGATGATCTGAGTTTTACACTGAATGTTAGTGGCTACTGATTGAAACTCAAATATATTTCAATACATGAGTTTATAAAAATTACAGTTAAAAATATTTGTAATCAATTTAAAAAAATTGTAATTCATCTGAGAAAGAGAGAGAGAGAGAGAGAGAAAGAGAGAGAGAGCCCCTCTGCTGGTTCACTCTCAAGTCCCACAATGGCTGGGACTAGGCCAGGCTGAAGTTAAGAGCTGGGAATTCAATCCAAGCTTTTTACATGAGTGATAGGAGCCTGACTACTTGAGCCATCATTGCTGCCTCCTGGGAAATTGGAACTGGGAATTAAGATTAAGCACTGAAGCTACTCACTCTGGTATGGGATGTGGGTGACCCACCCAGTTGGATGGGCCAACCACTAGGCCAACCATCCCTCCCTAAAATATTTTCAGACTATTAAAATATATTTTTAAACTCTAATTGATCTCTTTTAGAGATTGGTAAGGAACCAAGTCATTATCCTGAACATTTTTCAACAGTGGAGAAAAAACAAACACGTATCCTACTTTATTTCTGTATACTGTTCCAGTTGATGAAATAAGGGTAAACATCTCTTTATAAAGTCATTCTTATTCATAAAGGAACAAAAAAATGAACTGCAGTATCACAATTTACAATCCCCAACGAAGCTGAAATGTGTGCTGTCCAGTAGGCTATTTGTCTCTACATTTTAATTAAATATCCTTAAATAAAATGGAAGCCTTAGTTTTTCCATCACAGTAGCCACATACATGTGCCAGTGGCTGCCCTAGGGCAGTGCAGCTGTGGAGCATATTGCTTGTTGCAAAAAGCATTGTTTAGATGTTGAATATCAACAGCTGCATTGCAGAGAGGACAGCAGACAAGGGTCCTTTGGACAGACCACAACAGACCCAAGTCCTGCCCCATAGGCCCAGCACAAGTCAGCTCAAGCTCTGAATCCAGCTGCCGACTTAGGAGAAGTAGAGAGGACAGAGTGATGAGTGAGCAGATAGTTCCAGATCTGGGAAATTCTACAGAGCAAATGATCTTGTTTTTATAAAGATTTTTACATTATTTATTTGAAAGGTAGAGTTAGAGAGAGAGAGAGAGAGATTGAGATTGATTTTCCATCTGTTCACTCCCCAAATGGCTGCAACAGCCGGGGCTGGGCCAGGCTGAAGCCAGGAGCCCAGAACTTCTTCCTGGTCTCCCACGTGGGTGCAGGGACCCAAGCACTTGGGCCATCCTCCAGTGCTTCCCAGGCCATTTGCAGGGAACTGGATTGGAAGTGGAACAGCTGGGTCTCCAACGGGCGCCCACAGGGGATGCTAGTGCCACAGGCGGCAGCTTAACTCACTATTCCACAATGCCTGGTCCCGTCCCGTTTTTTAAAACATATAAATTATAAGGAAAGCAAAGTGATTAGGTAGAAACTACAGTTTCAAAGGGACTTAAAATTCAAACTGCCAAGACTAAACTATCGTTTCTGTGAACGGACACCTGGATGAAAAACCTGCAAAGTGCAAGGAACTGATTGCCTGAGCCATCATCCTCCCAGGATCTGCATCAGCGGGAAGCTGGAATCAGGAGCCAGGGCTGGGATTCAAACCCAGGCACCCTGATGTGGAACATGGGTGTCAGCAGACATCCTAACCTCTACTCTAAATGCCCACCCCAGTGTTTTATTTTACAAAAAAAAAGTAATAATAATAATTTTTTTTTGACAGGCAGAGTGGACAGTGAGAGAGAGAGAAAGGTCTTCCTTTGCCGTTGGTTCACCCTCCAATGGCCGCCGCGGCCGGCACGCTGCAGCCGGCGCACCGCGCTGATCCGATGGCAGGAGCCAGGTGCTTCTCCTGGTCTCCCATGAGGTGCAGGGCCCAAGCACTTGGGCCATCCTCCACTGCACTCCGGGCCATAGCAGAGAGCTGGCCTGGAAGGGGGGCAACCAGGACAGAATCCAGCGCCCCAACCAGGACTAGAACCCGGTGTGCCGGCGCCGCTAGGTGGAGGATTAGCCTATTGAGCCGTGGCGCCGGCAATAATTTATTTTTAAAGAACCTTGATGTACCTCGTCAGGGCACTGTGCCTCTGATAGGCTAACTTCTGTGACTTGGGATCCTTAGTTTTCCTTACCAAACCTTTTTGCTAAGTGGCATTGATACTCCCCACTGCATTCGAACCAAAGATTATGTTCTGCTTGCTCAGAGCAGCTCTTTAAAGGAGAAAAAATAGCTTTTTCATTCTGCTCTTAAACATTTCGTTTTCAGATGAATTTACTTCTTTGATAGCTTATGCATCTTTAAGTGTGCTTGCTGAAACCGCGTCTCCTCTCTCTCTCTCTCTCTCTCTCTCTCTCTCTCTCTCTCATAGAGCATTTCACCTGTTACCTCTGTTGAGTAATGACAGAAGGTTCTGCCAACAGACACGGGCAGATGCTGACTGGGGTCCATCCCCTTTAACATTCGCTTTAGAGAACTGAGGCTGCAGGAGGTCGAAACTGTTTTCCAAAGTCACAGAAGTATTCAGAGTTGGGAGCTGATACTTTGGCCTTTGAATCTCCCACTTAGTTTCTCTTCAAAAGCCTACATAGAGACTAAGGCGGATTTTGTTTTTCCCTGAGCTCCGCCATCCTTGTCAGCCTCGCTGTAGGATTCAGCTCGCTGCACATCCTCACCCAGCCCCCACCCTCCTCCCAGTGAACTCTTGACTTCAAGTGGTAGATAGTAAATTCAGTGGTGCACTCATGCATTCTTTGAATAGAACTTTTCGGTGCATTTTAGAGTGCTGAGAAGATCAAACATCTACTTCTGACACTCACTTGGGGGTGCAGGTGGAGTGCGCAGCACTGAGTGTGACTTCTGGCTTCCCACTGCTCCGGTGCCCTTGACCCCTTATTCCTGTCCACATCAGGCTAGGGTCCCAGGCTCTGGGTGTCCCACGCTGCAAAGATTCTGCTCCCCACAGTAACAGGGACGCCCATTCCAGTGTCGTCTTCTTGAAGAGCTTTTCAAAACAATGTAGTTTTTAATTTAAAAATATTTTCTGTCAAATTACATGCCTGTTATAAAATCTTGAAAAATGCTTTCAAAAAAGCAAGGATAACAACTTCCTATTAACATCTCCCAGCACTGGTTTGATTATGTTACCTGCTATTGCTTCCCTCCACTCTCTTTCCTTCCCCCTCCTCATCGCTTCCCTTCTCTTTCCCGCTCTCCTCGCTCGACACATGCACATATAATTTGTTGAAAGGTGAACCAGCAGGACCCTTCTTGCTCGAGCAACACACATCTTCATCCATGATCTGCCCACGCCTGTCTCTTGCAGCGTCCCTTGTCCTGTGTGGGTCAGGCTCCCTCCAAGGACAATGTTGCAAGGTAAGCCTCCCTAGGGCATCTTCTGAAAAAGACGCTCCAAAGGTAAACCATGTCAGATTTTCTGCCTCTGTTCCTGTGCTCCTCTCTTGCCTGAGTCCCACACTCTCGGTTACATCTTCAGGTTTCATCCATGTTGCAGTGTATGACAGAATATCCTTATACATTGGAGCTGAATACTATTCCATTGTATGTATACACCTCATTCCATTTATCCTTTCAAACATTGGTGGATGTTTGGGTTGCACCCGCCTCTTGGTTATTGTGTTTGTGCAGTGAATATGAATGTGCCAATATCTCTTTGAGACTCGGCTTCCAGTTCTTTCGAATATATGCCTGGAAGTAGGATTGCTGGATCATATGGTGATTCTGTTTTTAACTAGTTGATGACTCTCCATACACTTTTCTTTAGTGGTTGGAAACATTTAACATTTCCACAAACAGTGCACAAGGGTTCCAAATTTCTCCTTGTCCTCACCAACACTTACTTGTTTCTTGCTTAAAAAAAAAGTAGTGAGTGTGAGGTGATATCTCATGATTCTGATTTGCATTTCCCTGATGATTAGTGACATTGGGCATCTCATGCACTTGTTGCCTATTTGCATACAGTACCTTATTTGGAAATATGTCTATTCAACTTCTTTGCCCGTTTTTAAGTCAGGTTACTTGTCATCTGTTGCTGAGTTGTAGGAGTTCATTATATATTCTAGATATTAATCCTTTGTTAGTCATATGCTTTGCCAGTATTTTCTCCCATTCTGTAGGCTACCTTTTCATTTTTTTGGTATTTTTCCTTTGCTGCACAGAACTTTTTATGGTTGACATAGTCTCTTTCATCTATTTTTGCTTTTGTTGCCTGTACTTTTGGTATCATATCCAAGATATCATTGCTGAGATCAATGTCTTGGAGTTTCCCCCTCTATTTTCCTCTAGGTTCACATCTTGCATTTAGTTCTTTAATTCATTTTGAGCTGATCATGTGTTTTGTGAGAGGTAAGGTTCCAGCTCCCTTCCTTTGTATGTGGCTGTCCCCTTTTCCCAGCACCATTGTTGAAGAGAGCAGTGAAAACATTTTTACAGAGGTGAAATGGAAAATACCAAGTCACATATGCTAAATCATTTCAGGTTTCACTGTCATGATACCACCTTAAGGTTATTGACTCACTTGTAACAGAAATTGATCAGCGATCAATGTTCAACCCAAAGGTTATTGGGGGCCTATGGGCCTATGCTGTACTCTGAGGGAGACAACAAGATGAAGACTTTCAGTTGACTGAGGAGCAGAACAGGAGTTTCTGTTGATTTCGAGAGGTGTGACCACGCCCTCTCGGCCTCTGGCTCCTCCCCCTTACCCACCTTGCACTAGACACTTCCGTTTGCACTCGGATTGTGTTCTGCACAGGTGCAGTGGCTTCTTTTGCATATGAATTGCTGAAAATGAGGATGCTACTGGCTACGGCCTCCCCTGTAGAGTCAAATATCGGCCATACGGGATATTCTGGGCACTCACAAGGGATGGAGAAGTCCCTGGTGGGACAGTGAGGGCGGTGGACAAGGTATTTCACGGTTGAGGTCTGGACTCTCTGTGGTTCTCACTGATTTGGAGCTGGGTGGAGTGGTCTGTGGTTGGAGATGGGTACGTGGTTGATTTGGGAGGGGCTTGATTTAGTGAGTCTGGTTTCTGCCCTGTCTCAGGTAAGACGTCGTAAGGGCAGGAGGATCTCGTGAACTTCATTTAAAAAATAATTCTGGAAGCAGGCTCTAGCCTAGCAGTTAAGATGTTTGCATCTTACATCTGAGTGCCGGGGTTGGGTTCTGGGATTCTGACTCCCGCGTCCTGCTAATACAGACTTGGGAAGCAGTGATAATAGCTCAAGTAACTGGGTTCCTGCCACCCACATGGAAGTTCCGAATTGCATTACCAGCACCCAGCTTCAGCCTCGACCCAGCCCCAGCCATTGCAGGCATTTAGGGAGTGAACTAGCAGATGGAAGTACACTGTCTCTCTCTCTCTCTCTCTCTCTCTCTGCCTCTCAAATAAAAATAATAATAAGCCTGAATATGCTATAATGTGAAAATAACAGTAGCTATCAGCTATCCCACATACTCCACAAATGTTAATCTGTGTTACTATCAGTTTGTGTATTTTCTTTTTTTAATTAATTATTTATTTATTTTATTTGAAAGGCAGGGTTACAGAACAGAGTCAGAGAGAGAGGGAGAGACAGAGAGTGAGAGAAAGATCTTCCATCCTCAACAGCTGGGGCTGTGCCGATCCGAAGCCAGGAGCCAGGCGCTTCTTCCAGGTCTCCCATTTGGGTGCAGGGGCCCAAGGACTTGGGCCATATTCCACTGCTTTCCCAGGCCATAGCAGAGAGATGGATTGGAAATGGAGCAGCCGGGACTCGAACCGGCGCCCTTATGGGAAGCCGGTACTACAGGCAGCAGCTTTACCCGCTAAGCCACAGTGCTTTTTATCAACACTTTGCACACTTACAATTGAAAAGACCAATCGTGGTGTTATTTGCTATACAAAAGAGCCAGCCTGCACACCAAAATATTACTTGAACATACAGATTTTGGATGTCTGCACATACTCTGCCTTCACCGATGGACAGATGGCCTTTGACTTACAGTGATTCCAGTTACTGTTCCAACTTTCCAATGATGTGAGAGTGACCCAAACTCAGCAGACACTGCACTTGGGGGACTGGGTTGGGATCTTCCCCTGCCAGTGTTGTGCAGTCCGATCTTCGCTCCTGTGCCAGGCTGCAGCAGTGGCCGATGCTTTTTGGTGCACTGTGTGGCTGAGCTGGGATGTGCAGAAGGTTAGGTACATTGCATGCATTTTTGGCTTCTGGTATTTTCAACTTAGGATGGATTTATTGGGACGCAAATCACCGTGAGTCAAGGAGCACCTGTATATGTGTAAATATACCATCAACAAAGTTAGTAAAATTTTCCAGTGTCAGGGCAGGAAGCAAGGAAAGATAAGAGAAGGAAGAGATAAGGTTCCCCTGTAGAGAAGCTAACCCTGAAGAACACAGCTTCCTTTTACAGGGAATTTTCATCCTTTTTGAGAGTTCTAGCAATGTCCGGAACGGCCCTTTCATTACTCCTCCGGGAAGGGTGCCCTTCCGGCCAGGCTGCCCTAGGTTAAATTTGTCACTTCTCCCTGGTTATTCGCTGAGTAGGAGTTACTCTAAATAGGGCTGATTTTAGCACTTTCCAGTAATTACTTAGTTTGTTTCCTTCAGCCTTTCTGATTACAACGTCCTAAGTAATCCTGTTATATTAAAAACAACACAACAGTAGGCCTCCCTCTCAGCTGGACCCTGCGCTGGCACGTCCACTGCTGGCCACGGACATTCTCCTTCTGCGTCTGTAGCTTGAGCCTTCTTTACCTAATACCCAGCCATCACTCTAACAAAGACTCTTTATTCTACAGTCTAATAACTCTGATGGAATTAAATGTGGTTCCCCTAGTTAACTAGACAGAACCTAACCATACAGGTTTTCCAAAAAGGGCATCCATACTGTGCTTAATGTTTATAGAAAGTTTTAAGGCATTTTTTAAAAATTGCAAGACTGTTTTGGTAAAGCGTTTTATGGCTGTGTTTGCAGCACAAACATGCAGGAAGCTATTAATAGTGACAGGGTGATGGTCAACAGGCCTGTGACCTTCCAAGCCACCTCTGCACAGAGTGAGAAGACAGGGGCCTGGCAAACGCAGACCACATGGACCTCATGGCAACTTGTTTTGTGAAAAGCATAGTCTCCTTGAGAGTATTTCATGCAAGTCATATCCCTTTTGGGAAATGGAAATTAAAGGTGACATTAGCAGCTAAGGTCCAAATTCATATGACCTGGCTGGGTCAAGAACTTTTTCTAACTTCAGCTGCATCTCAGCCACAGAAAGCTTTGCTGATACAAACCAATACTGCTCCTGTCTCTGTCCCCTTGCATTTATGTGCTGTCATCCCATATGGGCACTGGTTCAAGTCCTGGCGCTCTACTTCTGATCCAACCCTCTGCTGTGGCCTGGGAAAGCAGTAGAAGATGGCCCAAGTCCTTGGGCCCCTGCACCCACGTGGAAGACCCAGGGGAAGTTCCTGGCTCCTGGCACAGCTCCGGCCTGTTGCGGACACCTGGGGAGTGAACCGGAGGATGGAAGACCTCTCTGTCTCTCTCTGACTCTGTGTGTGTGTGTCTCTCTCTGCCTCTCCTTCTCTCTCTGTGTAACTCTACTTTCAAATAAATAAATAAATCTTTAAAGAAAATTTATGAGGAAAGAGAGGAAACCAGGGGCCAGAGTGGGCAGGTAGGGTGGACAGGAAGTGGTGGAGGAAGACGGAGAGGGATGAAGATGGAGAAAGCCCAGGGTCTCCTCCTGGAGGCTGCACACCTCCCTGCCCCAGGACCAGCCCTTGTCTGAGTCTCATGTTCCTCTTTAAATTAGGAGACAATTCCTATGCTTAAGGTTGTTGGGAGATTAAGAAGCAACGCACTAATGCACTTGGTGCAAATGAAGCACTCCATAGATGGTCACTATTGTTGTTACTCTTGTTAGCTATAATTTATCCTTCCTAGTTTTGGGGAAAAAATCAAACTTAATTATAAATAGCATCCTCAATCTATATTCTCTTTGAGCCATGCTTACAGAAACAAAAGCCTTCTGGCAATGTATCTGCTGTGCATGGGGAGAAGAAAGCTGGCTGTTGTCCCTTGCTTGGCTTCCGCCAGCCCCCCACACAGGCGGGCTGACCCTGGACAGCTGTGGAGCCGACAGAGCTGGGGGCAGGGGCTGCGGGTTGCACTGCCAGGCACTGTCCTGGGTGGCCCGCTCTCTGCTGCCTTCTTTTCTTGCAGCAGCAAAAGCAGCTGAATACATTGCGTGATGGATTTTGTTGCACTACTCGTTTGTGGGCTCCGGGTGATGTATGAATAAACTAATAGTTATGAAGCCTTCTTCACCAGTGTAACAGCAGTTTCAATCGCAGGCTCTAACAGGGCTCAAAACCGATGCGCAAATCATGGCTCTTGGAGGGGGGGCATTTTGCTCGATTTCACACCCTTAATAAAGAGAAAAACAGTCTTTACCCCAAAGATTAGTGGAGAAATTAAATGCATTAATTATCCATAAAGTATTTAGCCTCGTCGACTGTGTTTGCTATTATTTGCTGGATGTTGGGCGCTGTGGGTGATGGGGAGTTAGGAATGCTGCACTTTTAATGATTTTATAAATGAAGTTACCTATAGGAAACTGTTAGAGAGGAGTAGATAAGAAACTTGACGACGTCCATGGCAGGCTGTCCACCATATATATAAGCACTGAGAAACTTCCAGGAAGGAGGTCGCGCTGGGGGAACGGTTGGGTTTTGCTGAATAGTAGAGGATAGAATGGGGCCTTTCTTAAGGAAAGGGTGTTTTATGTTTGACGAAAAGGAGCAGCTGATATTTCTTCATGTTAACTTAAAGGGGCTCTTACTAGATTAGTTTGTTAAAAAGAATAAATTATTATTAGTGTTTAAGTAGGTCGATTTGGAAATTCTCATGGTAGGTGTAAACCTACCAATCCTTACCACGCTTTCCCTTAAATACCCGTGTAAGGAACAGTGCTTTGTATTCCACACCTATACAATCTCCCTCTTGTCCTGGATGGGATCGTGACCATCCTTAGAGACAGTAGTGCCTCTGGAAAACAGGATTCCAGGAACACTCTTTCTATTTGATGGAATGGAGTGTTTCCCAGTTGTAGAATTGAAAATACAGATAATTAAGATCTAGGAAGAAAAGAGGAGAGGGGAGAGAGAAAGAAAGGAAGATTCCCTTTCGTCTAGTCACTATTCTTTCATAACAGTGATAGGATATATGAAATGCAAATAAAAGACTAGGGAAAGGTCCTGTGTTTCATGAGCTGAGTGTAACTAGCAAGGCCCAATGAACTGAGAAGGTATCACATAATATAAGAATAGTGCTTTGCACATAGCAGGTGTTCGGCAATCTAGATTTTCATACATTAGCTTGCGAGTTAATATTTTATATGATCAGCTGATTTGCTCTGGATAAAGCCCTAACTTTGTAGCCTTGTTACCACCAAGCTCACCAACTTCATTCCCACTCAGTCCCTCACACCAGCCTCCCAGTCCATGCCATCCCTTTCATGTTCTGTACTTTGCAATCTCGTGTCTTCCAGAGTGAAAACATCTCCATTTTCTCTGCCTAATGAATTCAGGTTCATTATTTTAAGAGCCTCTTCATTCCACGCTCTCAACTTTCTTGCTCCCAGGAGGAAGGAGTCACGTGGTCTTCCTAACTGCCACAAACCCCATTCACCCCTCTATTACAGTTACCCGAAATTAATTTTTTACAATTTTTTTCCATGTCACTATCTAGCCTGGGACAGGAGCTGTCCTGAGAACTCTAGCACCAACCACAATGTGAGGTGACAGTTGGGAAACTCAATAAATATGTGTTGCATGTATAGTAAAAGAAAAGGCCAGTGCCTGTGCTGTGGCATTGTGGGTAAAGCTGCCACCTGCAGTGCCGACATCCCATATGGGTGCTGTTCAAGTCCAGGCTGCTCCGCTTCTGATCCAACTCTTTGCTATGACCTGGGAAAGCAGTAGACGATGGTTCAAGTCCCTGGGCCCCTGCATCCATGTGGGAAACCCAGAAAAAGCTCCTGACTCCTGGCTTTGCATCAGCCCAGTTGCGGCCATTTGGGAAGTGAACCAGTAGATAAAAGATCTCTCTGCCTCTGCCTCTCTGTAACTCTGCCTTTCAAATAATAAATAAATTTTAAAAGAAAAAAGGCCTATGGAATCATAGTTACAAGAAATCTACAGAGACCATGTGTGGAAAGCACACAAAGACTCTTATAAGGGCTGAATTGTTCATATGCTGAAGGCCTAATGCCAGTTTTTCAGAATGTGACTTATTTGGAAACGGGGCCTTTAAAAAGGTGATCATGTTAAGTGGAACTGTCAGATACTCCCAGTGGGAAGACCATGTGGGCACACAGGTGGAAGATGGAATCTACAAGCCAAGGAGAGGGGAGAGAGAAAGAAACAGAGCCTGTGATACCTCCACTCCCAGCCCCAGAACAGGGGGAAATCAGTTTCTGTTGTTTGAGGCTCAGCTCTCACTGATGGAAAATTTTCCCATCTCTCGTCTCTCATTTGTTAGCAGCCCAGTTATTTTTCTCTACACTCAAGTTCCCTCGTACATAAAAATGTGAAGTATTCCACTCTTGAAGCTGTGGGAATCGTGACAGCTTTTTCGGTTTCCTGTCGTTCCTCTCACTTGGGCTAAGCAATTGTGCTGAAGCAACAAAGCCTGCTGGTGCACGGCTTAGCAGAGGGGCAGCCGCTGGCATGCACAGCACAACGCTCGCATTGTGTGTCACTGGGTCTAAAGACCAACAATCCAGTCACTGTTTGCCTCCAGTGTGGAATCCCTTGGGCTGGCTCTCAGTCCAGAGCAGACTTCACAAACAAGTTCAAGGTGAGGGCCTTGTCCACTTTACAGAGATCCCACGTTGCAGCTATTAAACTAAGAGCTTGCTAAAAGAAATGAGAATAATAGGTGGTCATGTACAGAAAGAGACAACAAAAGAAAAATCTTGTTCTGAAATTCATTAGATTACAGATAGCAGATTGGGTGAGTTCCAATCAATGTGGGATTATGAATTTGGAGTGTAGCCGTGTCCTAGTGTCTAGGGTGCCTTCTGGACACCCTTGCAACTGACTGATAGAATTTCAGTTGCATTTCCTCTCTGAAAACTATATTTCTGGGAACCTTCAGATTAAGCACAAACATGAAAGGATGATAAGGGCAGAAGGGGAAAAAAAGGGAAGAAATTTATGCTTGCCAAAGTAGTGGATAGGATAAATAAAGCTTTTACAGCTCTATCAGGGGAAGGAAATACTAGAAACTGGAGTAGATATATTGAGAAAAGGAGAGTGCAGTGCAAGATGATCACAAATTGGCTAGGGTCTCAAGTGCTCTTTGAAGTCTCCCTTTAAGGAAGAAAAAAAGAGACAGAAAATGTGAGGTCCTGGCCCTCTGGTCAGTCTACTGCCTGGAACACACTGCTGAAAGTGCCCCATACATCATCGATGATCCGCATCCCCAAAGGGGGGCAGTTTTATCCAGGTCTCCACTAAGTCATTTCAAGGGGCCAGAACAATGGTCGACAGATGTGAAAAAAAAATGTGAAGGCATAGAAGCCGAAATACTGACTTCTAATGTAAATTAGCTTGTTCTCTGGGGAAATATGAAAGACAAATATCAATTCTGAATGCGTGGAAATTCATAGATAAAAATTAGCTTCTCACTAAACGTACCTTAGTGCCAACTCCAACGTTGTTACATTTATGTGTGTCTGAATTCCACGTGGAATTCCATCTGCTGGTTCACTCTTCAAATACCTGCAACAGTCAGCATTGGGCCAGGCCAAAGCCAGGAGCCCAAAACTCAATCCAGGTCTCCCACAGGGGTGGCAGGGATCCAGCTCCTTAAGTTATCACCTGCTGCTTCCCAGGATGTGCACTGCTGGAAGCTGGAATCAGAAGCAGAGGCAGGACTTGAACTCAGGCACTTTGACATAGAATGGGGGCATCTTAACTGCTCTGCCAAGTGCCCGCCCCAGTACATGTTTCCTTTTTTGTTTTTTTCTTTTTCTTTTTCTTTTCTTTTTTTTTTTTTTTTTTTTTTTTTTTTTGACAGGTAGAGTTAGTTTGAGAGACAGAGGGAAAGGTCTTCCTTCTGTTAGTTCACCCCCAAAATGGCCCCTGCGGCTGGTGCGCTGCGCTGATCTGAAGCCAGGAGCCAGGTGCTTCCTCCTGGTTTCCCATGCAAGTGCAGGGCCCAAGAACTTGGGCCATCCTCCACTGCCTTCTCGGGCCACAGCAGAGAGCTGGACTGGAAGAAGAGCAACTGGGACAGAACCGGTGCCCCAACTAGGAATAGAACCCGGGGTGCCGGCGCTGCAGGCGGAGGATTCGCCTAGTGAGCTGTGGCGCTGGCTACCTTTTTTGTTTTTTAAGATTTATTCATTTGAAAGTCAGAGTTACAGAGAGAGGGAAAGAGAAAGAGAGAGACATCTTCCATCCACTGATTCACTCCCCAAATGGTCACATGGCCAGCACTGGACCAGGCTGAAGTCAAGATCCAGGAGCTTCTTCCAGGTCTCCCATGTGAGTGCAGAGGCCCAACCATTGGGCCATCTTCTGCTTTCCCAGGCCATAGCAGAGAGCTGGATGGGAAGTGGAGCAGCCAGGACTTGAACCAGTGCCCATATGGGATGGCGGCACCACAGGTGGTGGCTTTACTCGCTGTGCCACAGCACCCACCCCAGTGCATCTTTCTATTTCATTTTCCACACCCCTTTTGAAGCCCCCTCGTAGATGGACATAGTGAAAAACAAAGTCCAGGGAGTGATTACCCACACCCCGGAGACAGCGTCTAGTCATTTTTTAGACCTTTCAGTGGTAGCACTCATCTGGCTGTAAGCAAGATATGATAAAGATGCTACTGGCACGGTGGTGTAGTAGGCTAAGCCTCTGCCTGCAGCGCCAGCATCCTATTGGGCACTCTTTCATGTCCCAGCTGCTTCTCTCTCTTTTTTTTTTTTTTTTTTTTTTTTTTTTTTTTTTGACAGGCAGAGTGCATAGTGTGAGAGAGACAGAGAGAAAGGTCTTCCTTTTGCCGTTGGTTCACCCTCCAATGGCCGCTGCAGCCGGTGCATCGCGCTGATCCAAAGCCAGGAGCCAGGTGCTTCTCCTGGTCTCCCATGGGGTACAGGGCCCAAGCACTTGGGCCATCCTCCACTGCACTCCCGGGCCATAGCAGAGAGCTGGCCTGGAAGAGGGGCAACCGGGACAGAATCCGGCACCCCGACCGGGACTAGAACCCAGTGTGCCGGCGCCGCAAGGCGGAGGATTAGCCTAATGAGCCGCGGCGCCAGCTACTTCTCTTTCAATCCAGCTCTCTGCTATGGCCTGGAAAAGCAGTAGAAGATGGCCCAAGTCCTTGTGCCCTTGCACCCGTGTGGGAGACCCGGAAGAAGCTTCTGGCTCCTGGCTTTGAATTGGCCCAGCTCTGGCCATTGCAGCCATTTGGGGAGTGAACCAGTGGATGGAAGACTTCTCTTTCTGTCTCTCCCTCTCTCTAATTCTACCACTCAAATAAATAAAAAAAAATTTAAAAATGTTTTTTAAAAGATGCATATATTGCTCTATGAATGTATTAGTGTTCCACAGTATCTTTTGAGTCTCTAGTATAAAACCTGCTCATTGGGGCCGGTGCTGTGGCAGAGCAGGTAAGGCCGACACCTGCAGTGCCAGCATCCCATATGGGTGGCAGTTTGAGACCCAGCTGCTGCACTTCCAATCCAGCTCTCTGCTGTGGCCTGGGAAAGCAGTGGAAGATGGCCCAGGTCCTTGTGCCCCTGCACCCGTGTGGGAGACCTGGATGAAGCTCCTGGCTCCTGGCTTCAGATCGGCGCAGATCCGGCTGTTTCGGCCACTTGGGGGAGTGAACCAGTGGATGGAAGACCTCTCTTTCTCTCTCTCTCTCTCTCTGTCTGTCTCCCTCTCTCTGCCTCTCCTTTTCTCTCTGTGTAACTCTGACCTTCAAATAAATAAATAAATCTTAAAAAAAAAGAAAACCTGTTCATCTGTACTAACCTGGGCCCTCTTTCCCAATTTTAATAAGTATTATGTTTAGTTCTTAGGCTGTTGGTTCTGCTCTATCAAAATACTTCAGAGTGGGTGATTTATCAGAACAGAAATCTACTTGCAGTTCTAGCAGCTGGCAAGTCTGATGTTGAGGCGCTGGCTGGTTTGGTGTCGGGTAAGATCCTGGTCTGCACACCCAATGTGGTACTGGCTTGCTGTGGCCTCCGGAGAGGAGGAACACTCTGTTCTCAGCTGGTGGAGGGAATGCAAGCCACGAGCATCCCATCCGTCTTGGACCTCACGACTTAATCACCTCCCAAAGCCCTACCTCTTCTCGTCATCTCATCACCTTGGTGATTAAGTTCCAACTCCTGGATTCTGGAGGAACACATTCCGACCACAGCAGTTCTATCAGTTACCTCTGCATTTTTGTACCCAGGCTTCAGTGTCAGTGAGAGCACTTCAAACGTCCATGGAAGATGCCTAAAAGCTCCATGGATTTCTGAATTTTTTTTTGGTACCAACATACGACCACAGCAGTTCTATCAGTTACCTCTGCATTTTTGTACCCAGGCTTCAGTGTCAGTGAGAGCACTTCAAAATGTCCATGGAAGATGCCTAAAAGCTCCATGGATTTCTGAATTTTTTTTTGGTACCAACATAAACCCATCTTTTAATACCATTCTCCAGGAACTCTTTAAAATACCCTAGTGTTTCTTGATCCTTCAGTGTTGAACTTGATTACCCCAAATGTGGTTGTTGCCTATTTATATTTCAGAATAAAGGCTTCAGTTCATTGTTCTAGGTGCTTGGGATTTGAGGGCTGGGGAGCCTGCCTGGGGGACCCTGTGTTTGCATGGGCAGGGCCTGCTGCGCGTAGAGACTTGCTTTATGGGAAGCTTATGCTGAGTTCCTCACCCAGCAGCCAAGAGCCTTCCAAAGCTGTTTCCTTCATTTTCTCTTTAGAAGAAACTCTAAGCAGCGTGGGGTCTGGAAGTAAATGCTGGCTCCTGCCAGGCAGGGGAGTGCCAGAGTGCGGTGCCGGGGGCAGACTTCCAGGGTGATCCTGTGGTTCAGTGCCATCGCCTGTTCTTGCCCTTAAGGCCTTTGGCCCCAAGCTCAGAGTTTCTCTGGGGTTTTGCCAGAAAGATTGGCTCTCACACCAGCAGTTCAATCCACTTGGTTTCCCCTAGCAACCCACTTTGTATTTGCTGTGTCTTTGAGAAATGTTGAAAATCTCTCTTCCCCTGAGGGTCTGCCCCACTGGGTTCTCTTCGCCATTGTACATTCATTTCATCTTGTTTTTCTTCACCGTTATTTTATTGGGTCTCAGAAGGGAGGCAAGGCAGATACAGAAATAAGAAACAGTAGAGAGAGACCTGTAGTTTTTCTGTTTTTGTTTTGTTTTCATTGTCCTGGGTTAGGCATCATGGATCGGAACGCAAACCTATGGGAATTCTTTAAAAAATGAGCTCATTACTAGACACACATTTTCCCACAGTTAGCAACATCTTTCGAAGGACAAAAGTTTCAAAAAAGTTCAAAGAAATGTGTATTAATAAAAAAGACTATGGGGGCAGCCTCTGGAGCAGTGGATTAAGGCATCACTTGAGACACCAGCGTCCCCTGTGGGAATGCTGGTTTGAGTCCCAGCTGCTCTGCTTCTGATCCAGCTTCCTGCTCATGCTCCTGGGAAAGCAGTGGAAGAGAGCCCAAGTACTTGGGGCCCCTACCTCCAACATGCGAGATCTGGGTGAAGTTTCTGGCTTCAGCCTAACTCAGCCCTCACTGTTGCAGCCATCTGGGGCATGAACCAGTGGATGGAAGCTTGCTTTCTTTCTCTTTCTAAGTCTCTCCCTCTCCCGGTCTCTCTGTCACTCCACCTTTCAAATATATTTTTAATCTAATGTTTTTTATATAAAAAAAAAAACTATGGCTAGGATTCAGTTTTTTGCATCAAAATAATTTTAATTTCATCTTCACAAGCTTTTTGAAGTATTTTCACATTTTCTCCATCGTTACTTTTTTAAACTATCACTGACAAGCACACCTATTTATTGGGCACTGTTTGTAAATTTGACTACAGTAAATAAACCCAGCTGTAGTGAATATCTTTGTCAGTAGAATCCGTGTGCATTACTGACTATCCTGACTATTTCCTGGGGTTACATTTCTTTTTTTGTTTGTTTGTTTGTTTTTTGGACAGGCAGAGTGGACAGTGAGAGAGACAGAGAGAAAGGTCTTCCTTTGCCATTTGTTCACCCTTCAATGGCTACTACGGCTGGCACGCTGCAACCGGCACATCGCGCTGATCCAAAGCCAGGAGCCAGGTGCTTCTCCTGGTCTCCCATGCGGGTGCAGAGCCCAAGCACTTGGGCCATCCTCCACTGCACTCCCGGGCCACAGCAGAGAGCTGGCCTGGAAGAGGGGCAACCGGGACAGAATCCGGTGCCCTGACCGGGACTAGAACCCGGTGTGCCGGCGCCGCTAGGCGGAGGATTAGCCTAGTGAGCTGCGGCGCTGGCCCCTGGGGTTACATTTCTATATTCACTAAGACAAAAGGTTGTATATTTTAAGGCCTTTGATATACACTGCCAAATGGCCTCACAGAAAGTGTATATCAGGTTTTTCTTTCCTCTTCTACACTAATTTCCTTCTGACCCTGAATGGGAGCACATTTTGAAACTTGCTAATTTGGAGCCAGTGCTATGGCATAGCACATTAAGCTGCTGCCTGCAGTGCTGGCATCCCATGTGGGCGCCAGTTCGATTCCCAGCTGCTCCATTTCTGGTCCAGCTCTCTGCTATGGCCTAGGAAAGAAGTGGACAACGGCTTGAGTCCTTGGGCCCCTGCACCCACGGAGGGAGACCCAGAACACATTCTCGCTCCTGGCTTCGAATTGGCGCAGCTCCAGCAGTTGTGGCCATCTGGGGGAGTGAACCAGCAGGTGAAGACCTCTCTCTCTCTCTCTCTCTCTCTCTCAATGCCTCCGCCTCTCTGTAACTCCGCCTTTCAAATAAATAAATAAATAAATATTGAGAAAGAAAGGAAAGAAGGAAAGAAGGAAGGAAAGAAGGAAGGTAGGAAGGAAGGAAGAGAGAAAGGAGAGAGAAAGAGAGAAAGAGAGAGAGAGAGAGAGAGAGAAAGAAAGAAAGAAAGAAAGAAAGAAAGAAAGAAAGAAAGAAAGAAAGAAAGAAAGAAAGAAGCTTGCTAATTTGATAGTGAAAATTGCATCTTATCTCACTTTTTGGCTTTCTTACTGTTAACACTATAATCCTAGCACTAAGGGAAATAAAGTTATTTGGGTTTTTAAAAATATTTTACTTTTATTTATTTAAAAAATTCAATGACAAAGAGAGAGATGGAGACACAGAAAAAGATACTGTCCATCAGCTGGCTTACTCCCCAGATGGCCACAACACAGGAGATTGGAACTCCATCCAGGTCTCTGTGCTACATGGGTGGCAGGGGCCCAAGTACTTGGACTATCATCTGCCACTTTCCTAGGTGCATTAGCAGGGAATTGGATCAGAAGCAGAGCAGCTAGGACCCAAATCAATGTTCTGACATGGGATGCCAGTGCTGCAGGCAACAGCTTAACCTATGCTGGGCTGCAACACCAGCCCCAGCCTTGGTTTCTTTACCTTCATGGGCTCCCCACAGGGGAAACCAGGAGCAGTAAAAATTGGAGCCTGTAGAACCACTGCTTCCTGCTAAGCTCCTCTCCATGAGCCTTCAAGGTGGTGCAGGTGGCCAGACCACTGAATAAGGTGTGGGCAGAGGGAGGGCGGAAGGAAGATGGTTCTCCATTAGACCTCATCCCCCTTGTGTGGTGGATTGACAGGAAACGAGGGAAAGTGAGGACAAACCAGAGGAGGGGACTGTATTTTTGGGCCCAGATGATGGCCCTATTATAGATCAGGAGACAATCAGGGGTCAAGAAAGAGCTGGAGGAACTATGTCACCACTGCCTCCCCTAGAGTTGCCTCTAAAACTCCTCCCAGGGTGAGCTGCCCAGAACTAGCAACAGCTGAATGTATCAAACTTGGCTGCATCTCCATGATGACCTATGGTCTATTATAATAGTAAGATAAAATTGCCATGGCTGACCCTCCCACCATACCCCTGACATTGTGATACTTTTCAGACTTGCTAAAAAGGCCAGAAAATGGCAGTCACCAAATTCCTGGAAATCCTACTCATTCCTAGAAAACTCCATCCCTATGCCTCAAGGGATGACCCCAAACCTCCAGGGCTGTAGCTCACTCTAGCATGCCTGAACTCCATCCTGAATGTGTCCTTTCACTTTGTTAATAAATCTTATTTCTCTGCTAACCTTTATCTATGACTTGCCCTTGAATTCTTTCGTGAGTTAGAGACAAGAACTTGGACCCCTTGGACTCTCAACTGAACTAGATACAAATTCACTTAATATTGAAGTATGCGCATGGGCCAGGTCCGCACCTCTTGACCCTCCTGGCTGCAGTGGAGATGAATTGCTTCACGTGAATCAGCATCAGCCCCCTGATCTGTTGACAGGTGGGGGAAGGTAGTGGAAAAGTAGGGTCTGCAGACAAATGATCATGTGTTTTTCACTCATCAAACTTTTGTTGAATGCCTACCATGTGCTGGGTCCTGGGTACAAAGAATTAAAACAAGCATGCCCCTGCAGATAAGGTCCTTGCAGGCTCTTTGGGAAATATGTAACCTATGAGAGTAGACCCGTCATCTTATAACCCGTGGAGCTGATTACACACAGGTGGGCTGAATCTTCCCAGTCAACACCTTTGGATAAAAGAGTGAATTTTTAATACCAATGGTTTTGGATTCTGGCTAAAGATTGAAATATGTTTGCAGTATCTGTGAATATAAGGTATTCTTGACTCTCTTTGATTAATAAAAATAATATTTAAATCTCAAAAAAATAAAATAATAAAAGAAATAACAGGGAAAGATTTCTAAAAAAATGAAGTATAATATCTTCTATTCTACCTGCTTCTGTTGTTAAAGTCCTTTTTTAAAGATATATTTATTTATTTGAGAGGTAGAGTTACAGACAGAAAGAGGGAGAAAGGCAGAGAGAATGGTCTTCCATATGCTGGTTCACTCCCCAAATGACTGCAATGGCAGGAACTGTGCCAATCCAAAGCCAAGAGCCAGGAGCTTCTTCCACACAGGTGCAGAGGCCCAAGCACTTGGGCCATCTTCTACTGCTTTCCCAGGCCATAGAAGAGAGCTGGATAGGAAGAGGAGCAGTGGGGACATGTGCTGGCGCAAATATAGGATGCCAGTGCCGTAAGCAGAGGCTTAGCCTATTATGCCACAGCACTGGCCCCTGTTGCTAAAATCTTTTTTTTAATATTCAATTTATTTATTTGAAAGAGTTACAGAGAGAGGTAGAGACAAAGAGGTCTTCCATATGCTAGTTCACTCCCCAGATGGCTGTAATGGCTGGAGCTGAGCTGATCCGAAGCTAGGAGCCAGGAGCCAGGAGCTTTTTCCAGGTCTCCCAAGTGGGCACAGGGATCCAAGCACCTAGACCATCCTCCGATGCTCTCCTAGGTGCACCAGCAGAGAGCTGGATCAGAAGTGGAGCAGCCAGGACTCAACCAGTGCCCAACTGGAATGCTAACACTGCAGGCCAGAGCCTCAACCTGCTGTGCCACAGCTAAAATCTTTACTCATTTTCTTTGCCAAACATGGATCTTACCTCGTGGAGTCTATCCTTCCATTGGACTTTGATTGACTCCCTATTTATTTTATGTAATCAAATGGTCAATTTTTCCTTATGTGAAACCCTTCTTATATTTCCTAGTTGGTCATGAAAGGACTTTGAAAATGCATCTTGGAGTTTGCTTGCTGATAGAGAGGCTCCATGCTTAGAATGGAGTTACAGCCTGATGAGCCCCTCTCAAGTGGAAAATGTTAAGTCACACACATAGTGAAGGGCAGGCATTTTTGCACAGTGTGCTTGGGTTGCCCACTTCCCATATCAAAGTACCTGGGACCAATCCACTTCCTATCCAGTTTCCTGATAACATGCCTGCCAGATCGTGAGCAATGGCCTGAGTACTTGGGTCCTACTGCCCATGTGGGAGAACCAGATGGAGTTCCTGATTCCTGGCTTAGCCCCGGGCCAACTCTGGCTATTGTGAGCATCTGGGAGAGTGAACCAGTGTATGTATCAACCAATGATAGATCAATCTTACTGTCTGTTGCCCTGCCTTTCTAATTAAAAGAAAAATAGGGGCTGGCACTGTGGCATAGTAGGTTAAGCCTCAGACGTGGTGCTGGCATCCCATGTGGGCATTGGTTCAAGTCCCAGCTGCTCCTCTTCTGATCAAGCTCCCTGTTATTGCACCTAGGAAAGCAATGGAAGATGAGAGACCTGGAAGAAGCTCCTGGTTCCTGGCTTTGGATCAGCACAGCTCTAGCTGTTGCAGCCATTTGGGGACTGAATCAGCAGATGGAAGACCTCTCTGTCTGTTTGTGTCTGTCTATCTCTCTCTCTCTCTGTCCAATAAATAAATAAATAAATAAATAAATCTTTTAAGCAAATAAACTAAGAATGCTTTGCCTCCACCTGCCCTACCACACATTGCCGCTTAGTCACATAGTATACTGCAGAGCGCAGCTTATGGTCCCCTGTGACCGTGGGGCTGACTGACAGTGGCAGGCTGTGGGGAGCAAACCGGACTAGACTGAGTTACTGGAATTAAGACTTATTCTATGCATCTGCTCTCCCACAATATGGCGCTGGGAGAGAAGTAAACAGCTTCCGCACAGCTGCCTCCAGTTCAACTAATAAACTGTAGGACTTGCTCCTGATTGGAGGAGAGCAGCGTACTCGGCGTGTGGGCAGCCGAGTTAGGATTGGCGGAGGAGGACTATAAAGGAGGAGAGAGACGGCATGCACCGGGAACATCTATGGGGAACATCTAAGGGGAACACCTGTGCAGCCCCCCGAGAAAGCCGGCCGGTGGAGTGCCGCTCCCCTGCGGAAGTGGGGAATGTGGCCAGGGGGAACTGCCCTTCCACGGAGGTGGAAGGGATAGTAGCCAACCCGGGAAGAACCAGCAGCAAACCCGGGGAGGGCCGAGCAGACGAGAGAACAGCGCAGGGTCCTGTGTCGTTCCTCCACGAAGAGGGGGAGCGACAGCAGGCACTGCTACTGACTAGCACCCGAGAAAGAACTGCACCATACTATGCTTCCCAGAGAAGGTGCAAATCCAGCCTTCCAAGTGCAGTGTCTCTGGAGTGCATATAGCTTTCACGCCATCCAGAAGTCTAAAAGTCACATATCGAACCATCTTGGTCACAGACTGTTTCTCTCTTAAAAAAAAATTATTTATTTATTTATTTATTTGAAAGTCAGAGTTACACACACACAGAGAGAGAGAGAGAGAGAGAGAGAGAGAGAGAGATCTTTCATCTGCTGGTTCACTCCCCAGTTGGCCACAACAGCCAGAGCTGAGCTGATCCAAAGCCAGGATCCAAGAGCCTCTTCTGGGTCTCCCACATGGGCGCAGGGGCCCAAGGACTTGGGCCACCCTCCACTGCTTTCCCAGGCCATAGCAGAGAGCTAGATTGGAAATGGAGCAGCCGGGAATCGAACCGGCGTCCAGATGGGATGCTAGCACTGCAGGCGGTGGCTTAACCCTCTACGCCAAAGTGCCAGCCCAGTGTTTTTTATTTAGGCTGTTTTGCCTTCGTGCTCATAATTGAGATTCACTGACGCTTTCCCCAGTTACACTGTCCTTGGTTGCTATCGGGACTGGTGTCGTACTAGATCCACCCAGTGAGCCGAGGCGCATTCTCGTTCTCTAAGTCGTCTTGAAAATGGAAAAGCGTCCTTGGAGAGGCGGTGGTGGTGGCTGCTTGGCCTCCCGTTCTCTTGCAGAGCAGCACTTGCCTCAGTCGCCTTTGGGTCGCCTTTCTCTACTCAGCGCGGGGGCACTCAGTTATCTGTCAGTGAGGTGGGTGGGCATGTCCTTCCCTTTCCGCATTCCTCTCACCACCCTTCTTGCTGACCGCTGAGCATGTTCAGGGTGGGACACGAATGAGGACTGGCTGTGCTCTTCCTGGGCACTGCGGCCCATCTGTATGGTTTGGCCTAAGCGTCTTCCGCTCCCCAGGCAGTTCCGTACTCTGCTCTCGTTGCCTCCCAGCACCTCATGCATAGCTCTGTAGCACTCACCACACTGCACCATCCTGAGCTGTAGGACTCTCTTGTCTCCAGCCAGGACACGTGAGCTCTTTATATCCTGGGCCTCGGAGTGGGAATTGGCAGGATGCAGCTCCATCCTTGTGTCCCATTTTGCATGCCTGCCCCTCCTCCCCAGTAACACTTGTTGAATAAATGCACTAAATGTTCTGAGCACTTAATCACAAACAATTTGTTACAGATCTAATAATACCTGGCATTAAAAAAGTTCATGAGAAATTGCGTAATATGAAAATACTACCTGGTTTTCTAAATAATCTTATTTTTAATTCCATTTTTCCATGAACTTTTTAAAGTCCCCTCATACTCCCAGTTTCTAACCAGGCACATGGATGTCTCAATCCTATTCTCTACCTTCTGAGCCTTGATCCTCAGTCCTCTGTTCCCTGCTTCCCAGGGCTGGGGACTGTCTCCCCCAAGTTCTTCCACATCTACTTGATGCATTATTTGGTCTTTGCGGTTGCTCCAGATTTTTTTTTTTTTTTTTTTTGACAGGCAGAGTGGATACTGAGAGAGACAGAGAGAAAGGTCTTCCTTTGCCGTTGGTTTGCCCTCCAATGGCCGCTGCGGCTGGCGCGCTGCAGCCGGCCCACCGTGCTGATCCGACGGCAGGAGCCAGGTACTTCTCCTGGTCTCCCATGGGGTGCAGGGCCCAAGCACTTGGGCCATCCTCCACTGCACTCCCGGGCCACAGCAGAGAGCTGGCCTGGAAGAGGGGCAACCGGGACAGAATCTGGCGTCCTGACCGGGACTAGAACCTGGTGTGCCGGCGCCGCAAGGCGGAGGATTAGCCTAGTGAGCCACGGCGCCGGTGGTTGCTCCAGATTCTTACTCATGCCTTTACTGTGCTGTTTCATCAGCTCAGCTGCCAAGGTCTCCTTTCTATTGTTCAGACATCCTCGAGAACATTCTAGAATTTTACTGTTTTTTAGTTCATTCTACAGATCCCACTTAGCAGGAAGGAATCCTTAGGGGTAAGTCACAGACAAACCTGGCTTCTGGGAAGCTGGGTTCCTAGGATTGGGGAAGGAGAATGAATGTTGACACGGCTGGCCTTCCAAAAGTGTTCCTGAAGTGCCACTTAAAGGACATTCGGACGATGTCTACTTTGAGATTTAGTTTTGTAAACCACTGTATGTGGCTTATATATGCACATACCAAAATAAAATAAAAATCAGTTATCTAATATCTTGGGCAAAAGTTGTTGGGTTGTGGCCGGCGCCACGGAATCCTCCACCTAGCAGCGCCGGCACACCAGGTTCTAGTCCCGGTCGGGGCGCCGGATTCTTTCCCGGTTGCCCCTCTTCCAGGCCAGCTCTCTGCTGTGGCCCGGGAAGGCAGTGGAGGATGGCCCAAGTGCTTGGGCCCTGCACCCCGTGGGAGACCAGGAGAAACACCTGGCTCCTGCCATTGGATCAGCGCAGTACGCCGGCCGCAGCGCGCCAGCCGTGGCAGCCATTGGAGGGTGAACCAATGGCAAAGGAAGACCTTTCTCTGTCTCTCTCAGTATCCACTCTGCCTGTCAAAAAAAAAGAAAAAAAAAAGTTGTTGGGTTGAAATCATCCTTAGTAGTGACCTTAATTCTCTTTTGAAGTGGATGCTAGATGAAGCTACTTCTGTAAAGCAATCATGTTATATTTTTTAATAAAACAGGGAAAAAAGCAAGTTATATAGACACCTGCTCAAGTGTTGAGGATGCTATAAGTTTGCAAAGTGTTCTCTGTGGTTAGGGATTTGGTTTCTCATGCAGATTACTGGAATCATGAAAATGTTTTCTGCAAGTCTGAATGTGGAAGAATAATTTAGCTTGTCATTAGTGCTTATTTGAGAAGTACCAAGTCTTTCATTTGCTGTGTTGATTGACATATGTGGACGTTGGTTAGATTCTATAATGCAGACGTGCTGCAAGGCACCACAGTGCCTCTCCTGAAGTTGCCTTTGGAGACATTGCTAGACGGATCAAGTCCGCTGGAGAATGCTTGCTGTTCCTCTCTCTGGAAGTCTGTCAAATCTGAATGTGAATTGTCCTCACTGCTTCCTCAGAGCTAGAGCTGACTGGAAACCAAAACGTGAGCACAGGGCACAGGGAAACCAATTCAGTGTACGTGGGTGTGGGCATACGTGCACATGTGTTCACACAGGTGTGTGTGTGTGTGCATTTGCATGATGTGCAAGTATGAAGCCTCTCATGGATAATGCCTGCTGTGGAATAAATGAGTCTCCCAAATTTCATGTGCTCAAAACATAGTGCCCAAAGTCCTATGTTAATGGTATTTGTAGGCAGGACCTTTGGGAGGACATTGGGTCATGATGGCTCTACCTCATGAATGAATGATCCCATTAGCAGATTAGTGGGTTATCAAGGGAGTGGCTTAATCATAAAAGCAAACTTTCTCTGACCCACGTGTCTTCCCATGTGATGACGCCCTGGGCTGCCTCGGGGACTCACCAGATTCAGTCCCTTGACTTTGCACCCTCATTGTTTTTCATTACATATTTTGCAGTCTCAGGCATTGTGGTAAAGCAGTGGAAGATGGACTAAGAGCCTTCCTTCTGTGCTACTTCACATTTGGTGATCAGAAGAGAGAGCCAGCAGCACACACTGGCCCCATGTGGCCCTCCCTGGCCCCTCGAAGCTTCTCTGCACTGACTCAAGACCACAGCTACATTTTTCATGTTTTTAAAGATTTATTTATTTATTTATTTGAAATCCAGAGTTACAAAGAAAGAAGGACAGACAGAGAGATCTTCCATCTGCTGGTTAACTCCCCACATAGCCACAGCAGCCAGGGCTGGGCCAAGATCTTCATCTGGGTCTTCCACGTGGGTGCAGGGGCTCAAGCACTTGGGTCATCCTCCATTGCTTTCCCAGGTGTATTAGCAGGGAGCTGCATCAGAAGTAGAGCAGCTGGGACATATAGCTCCCATATGGAAGCCACTGTCGCAGGCAGCAGCTTAACCCACTGCACAACAATTCCAGCCCCAACATTTTCCATTTTTAAATTTTGATGATTTCTTCCATGTAGGGTATTGGGTTTTGGAAGGAGCTGAAGGTCAAACTCTTCTTGGTTCTGCTTTGAACTCAGCCCAAGTTAGGTTCTAGAGGTTGATTGGAGCAATTTCCAAAAATGTTCTGCCAGGGGAGAAGACAAGAATTTCCCTTGCCATTCTTTTTTTAAGTTCATTTATTTATTTGAAAGGTAGAGTTACAGAGAGGCAGAGGCAAAGAGAGAGAGGTCTTCCATCCACTGGTTCACTCCCCAATTGGCTGCAATGGCTAGAGCTGACCCAATCCAAAACCAGGAGCTTCCTCCAGGTCCCCAACATGGACACAGGAGCCCAAGGACTTGGGCCATCTTCCACTGCTTTCCCAGGCTATAGCAGGGAGCTGGATCAGAAGTGAAGCAGGCAGGACTCGAACCGATGCCCATATGGGATGCTGACACTGCAGGCAATGGCTTTACCTGCTAAACTACAGTGCTGGTCCCGCCATGCTGTTTTGATATAAAAAGGGAAAGAGCTAGAGAGGCCAAATAGCCCTGTACTTTTGATATGGTAAATTTCATAAATATAGTAGAAAGACATTTAAATGGTGGGTGTTTTGCATAGCATTGAAGTCATTGCTTGGGATAACCATATTAGAATGCTTGGTTCGAGTCTCAGCTGCTCAGCTTCTGATCCAGCTTCCTGCTAATGGGCACCGAGAGGCAGCAGGTGATGGCTCAGATAGCTGAGTTCCTGCCACCATGTGGGAAACCCAAATGGAATTCCAGACTCCTGGCTTTAGCCAAGCCTGGCCTTAGTTGTTGTGGGCATTTGGAGAATGAAGCAGGTTAAAACCCTGGCCTGCAGTGCTAGCATCCCATGTGGGCACCAGCTTGAATCCCAGCTGCTCTACTTCCAATCCATCTCTCTGTTAAGGTGCCTAGGAAAGCAGAGGAGGATGGCCCAAATCCTTGGGCCCCTGCACCCACATGGGAGACCGAGAAAAAGCTCCTGGCTCCTGGCTTCAGATCAGCTCTGCTCCAGAGATTGTTGCAACTTGGGGAGTAAACCAGAAGATGGAAGTCATCTCTCTTTCTCTGTCTGTACCTCTGTCTTTCAAATAAATAAAATGTTTTTTTATATATAGAAAAGATATTGGCTGAGACCACAGTCATCTGAAGGCTTGACCAGGCACAGAAAGTCAGCTTCAAAGGTGCTCAGCCAAGCCCAGCAGGCTGCCTGTTGGCAGGCACCTAGGCTCCTCACCACATGGTAGCCACTTCCTCCAGAGAAAGGATCCAAGGGAGGACAGGGTGAGGGCCACAGCTTCTACTGTGACCTAAGCTTAGAAGTCAGACCCATTATTCCTGCAGCGTCCCAGTCAGCCCTATTCACTGTGGAAGTGGAGTAGAGGAGTCTTCATCTATCTGGGCTGCTGTCATAGAAAACTGTAGACAGTGTGACATAAACAGAAATGCAGTACTCACAGTTCGGGGGCTGGGAAGTCCCAGGTCAGAGCACTGGCAGATTCAGAGTTAGGGGATGATCTATTTCATGATTCCAAGATGGCATCTTCTTGCTGTGCCCTCCCTTGGTGGAAGGGGTGATTAAGACTGCCTTCATGACCTAAGCACTACCCAAAAGACCCCATCTACAGTGGGCATTTGACCTAGTGGTTAAGATGCTAGGTTTGGATGCCTGCATCCCATAGAAGAGTGCTAGGTTTGAGACTTGGCTGTACTTCCAATTCCAGCTACCTGCTAATGTAGACCCTGGGAGGCCACAAGTAGTTGAGTACCTGCCACCCATGTGGGAAACCCAGATTGAGTTCCCTGCTCTCAGCTTTGTACTGGGCCAACTCCAACCAGTAAATTGGATCAATTTTTCTCTCTCTTTCTCTCCACTCTCCCCACCTCTTGAATAAATAAATAAAATTTTTAACAAAGATCCCATCTCCTAAGACCATTATGTTGGGGTTAAGATTTCAATATATGAATTTAGGGGACCCATGCTTGTTCAAAACACAGGAATAGGCAGTACAAGCTGTGGGCAGGGGCGGAGAGGACAACTGGAGGCTGGCTGTCATAGAAGAATTTTTTTTTTTTTTTTTTTGACAGGCAGAGTGGACAGTGAGAGAGACAGAGACAGAGAGAAAGGTCTTCCTTTGCCCTTGGTTCACCCTCCAATAGCTGCCACGGCCGGCGCGCTGCAGCCGGCGCACAGCGCTGATCCGATGGCAGAAGCCAGGTACTTATCCTTGTCTCCCACGGGGTGCAGGGCCCAAGCACTTGGGCCATCCTCCACTGCACTCCCTGGCCACAGCAGAGAGCTGGCCTGGAAGAGGGGCAACCGGGACAGAATCCGGTGCCCCGACTGGGACTAGAACCCGGTGTGCCGGCGCCACAAGGTGGAGGATTAGCCTAGTGAGCCGCAGCGCCGGCCATAGAGGAATTTCTCAGAACCATATTTTTGTGCCTTGTACCCACATTTGGCACTGCAGTGTCTGGTCGGATATTTTACCTTCAGGTTACAGATGAAATGTTTCAGAGGATGACTAGTTTGCCCAATATAAAGGAAAAAGGCAGGATTCCAACCTAGGTCCAACTGTCATTGAAGTGTGAGGTGTTCATCATCTGCACACTGAATTGTGCTCCCCCAAAGTTGCATACTAAAGCCCTAACCTCCAGTGTGGTGGTATTTGGAGGTGGGGCCTTTGGGAGGTGATTTTGTTTCAATGAGGTCATGAGGATGGGTTCCTCATGGAGGAATTCATGTCCTTATGAGAAGAGACATCAGAGCTTCTCTCTTCCCTGCGCCCCGCCCCATCCCCCTCCTCCACCATCTGAGGACACAGTGAGATGGTGGCAGTCTGCAAGCCAAGAGGAGAGTCCTCCTCAGGAACTGAACTGGCTGGCACCTTGGTCTTGGACTTTCCACCCTCCAGAAACATGAGAAGGAAAAGTCTGTTACTGAAGCACCCAGTCTACATGTTTTGTTGGAGCAGCCCAAGCGGACCAAAACAACCGCTGTATTCTACTTTTAAGTCTTACATTTTGAAAGACAATACAAGATCTTCATTCCACTGTAAGATCTATGCCTTTGTTATAGATAGGATAACTGAATGATAGATGCAGATTTAATAACAGAGAGCATAGGTGTGGTCTGATATTAATTTGAAACCCTGAGTGTATTGTACTGAGAAAGTCATCAGTATCCTTGTAGACTTGTCGACATTTTCTTTTCTGGTCCTCTTGTTCTGCAAACTAATTCTCATTGTGTTTGCTGACTCATACCAAACTGCCTCACATTAGGACTGTCATGCCACCACCAATAGTGCTCAATCTTGGTCTGGAATTTCTCAGTTGAGAGAAGACTTCATCGAATGCATTTCCATGTGTTTTAATTGATTTCCTTATTGGATGACTTATTGCATAAATCTGGGTAAATTGTGAATCTTTTGGAGGTATGTTCATGTCTCAGTTCTCCAAAACTACTTGCACTGTCATTTTCCCTTAGCATCTCAGGAAGCTCCTGAAAATGATTTATAAGCACCTTTTTGAAAAGAGAGACAAAAAGAACAAGAAAACCACTCAAAATATTCCTGAATCGCACAAAGACCATTCTCCCCAGTGACTGCAGCTGCAGAGTTTGCTGTTTATTTCATTCCCTTATGGTTGCGTTACAGAGAAAACCCAGAATTGGAGTGCCATTATGCAAAGGAACAATGTTTGTTCATAATTTTAAAAGCACCAGTAATGCATGCCTTCTCCAGCTTCAGCATAATTAGCTTCCAAAAATCACTTTAACCATAAAAATTATTTCATTTTGCAAAAACTAAATAGGGCCTTAGAAAGACTTGAATAATATTTGTTTTCCTAAAGGAATTTCTATAGTAATCAACTTTTCTAGTTCAATTTCATTTGTTAGAACCAACTACAAATTACAAATTGTTGATCAAAACACTAAAACAGAAATCTGAAAGACAATATCATGAGGATATCCTGAATAGCACATGAAGTCATCTCCAAGCATAAAGTGGCCCCAGCTGACCCAAGTGTAGACCACTACTAACTTACCCAAGTGTAGACAACCACCAACTGACCCACCATAGATCTCCACCAGCTGACATCAGCATACACCACCAACTTCACACCATCACCAGCAGGTCTATGCACACACCACCACCAGCTCTCTCAAGCATAGACCACTGTCAGATGACCTCAGCGCAGGCCAGCAGCAGCTTAGAAGCCACTTGCTGAAAGAAGAGGCTCTGAGTTCCTCCACTTCACAGTTTTCTACACCAGAGCGTGCTCACTCCCCATCTCAATCCCTTATTACTTCTAGGGCTCTGATCAAGTCTCCCTAATTAATGGATAAACTCTTTCACATGCACAACAGGGAAATGCAGTGTGCACAACAATTGTTCATGGTCATTATAAAAACTGCATGTGACAACTCGGATTATTCAACAAGATGTACCCAGGACTTGGGAGTTTCTAAGCACAGGAAGTTCAGTTCACTGAAACTTAGAATCACGATGAGACCTGTTAGATATGTCCCATTCATTTTGTTGCAGCTCTTGACCTTCAGCCTGCATCAGAGCCTAAAGATCTAAAGAGAGCTTTGTTGAAAATAGATGGTTGGGTCTATTCAATGGGTTTCTAATGCAGTGGGTCTGGTTGAGTGGCTGAGAATTTGCATTTTCAGCAAGTCCCTGGTGCTGTGGTTTTGGGGACCTCACTTGGAAACTGTTGGGTGAGGCTGTCCCTTGAGAAGGGGCTCATGGTAAAGAGTCTTCCCATCTGTAGCCCCCGGCATAGTGCCTAACACACAGTCATCTCTCATTGATTAGCAACAGCAGGAAGAGCTAACTTTTATTTAGTACTGGCCACATGCTGGTCCCTGCGTTAAGACTTCTTTACAAGGTTAGGGCAAGCACTGTGATTTAGTTGGTAACCATCCTGGCTACTCTGCTTCCGATCCAGCTTGCTGTTAATGTCTCCAGGGAGGCAGCAGAGGATGGCTCAAGTGCTTAGACCCCTGTCACCCATGTGGGAGACCCAGATGGAGTTCCAGGCTCCTGGCTTTGGTCTGGCCTGGACCTCGCAGCTACAGCTATTTGAGGAATAAATCAGTAAATGGAAGATCTCTCTCTCTCTCTCTCTCTCTCTCTCTCTGTATATTGCTCTTTAAAACAAATAAATATTTAAAAAATGAATTAAAACAATTACCTCATCTAATTCCTACAGCTCTATCTGCTAAAGATTAATTTATAGTCCCATTTTGACAGACAAAAAAAATGGAGTCTTAGCACCGAGTCCAAAGTCACATGACCAGTACTTAGCAGGGTCAGGAGAAATGTTTTGCAGGTTGAATTGGAAAAAACTAAAGGAGCTGACATTGTGGTGCAGGGGGTTAAGCTTCAGCCTGCAACACTGGCATCCCATAAGAGCAACGGATTTGAATCCTGGCTATTCCACTGCTGATCCAGCTCCTTGTTATTGTATGTACTTGGAAAGCAGTGGAAGATGGCTGAAGTCCTTGGATCTCTGCCTCCCAGGTGAGAGACAAAAATTGAGTTCCTAGCTTTGGCCTGGCCCAGCCCCAGTCATTGCAGCCGTTTGGGGAGTGAACCAGTGGATGGAAGATCTCTGTCTCCCCTGTTTCTGTAACTCTGCCTCTCAAATAAATAAATAAGATCCTTAGCCAATATTCTTTTTGGTGATGGTTCTCAAGTTCTTCTCAAATCCCTGCCAAGGATAAACTTGGCAGTATTTTAAAAGAAGTAAACCCTTTACAAATTCAACAGAAACATTTTCAAATTGCTATTGGGGTGGGGGGTAGAGAGGGGCCACAGAATATTAGGCAGCTTACCTTTGCAAATGCAATTTTTTCTTAGTGGCCATGAGATTGTTTCCCATGGCCCCAGATGTCTAGGAACTCGCCTCTGGGAGCATCCATCAGAGCGTCCTCTCAGACTCCCTGTGCTCCAGCTGGGGCCGCTGGGAAAACCTTTGCATGCTATCAGCAGCTGTCAGTCACGTGTCTTCCAAAGCTGCAGAGTCCCTTCCTCAGGCTTTCCTGCGGACTTGCGGCTGTGGAGTAGCCTTATCTCCCGCTTCTCTGTAAACACTTCCACTGACAGCCACACCGCCCGCCTTCCCCCGGTGGGTATGAAGCCCAGGACAGCTGGAGCGCCTGGCAGGGCAGACAGGTGGAGCCTGTTCTCAGGTGCCAGTCTCAGGAGGACGTGTCCAGAGAGCATCTGCAGAGTCGATATCCAAAGCATTTGGGCAGAATTCCCACTGGCTTTCTCATGAAGTCAAATACCACAACGTGCCCTCTGAACAGCACAGTCTGAGTGATCCCCTCCCTCCCCCGCTCCTGACACACACACACACACACACACACACACACACGGAGCAACTAGGAAGCATCAGCAAATGGCCCTGTTCAGCTGACGTGTTTATTTCCGCTGTCAGTAGTGGGGGAATTGATCAGATCCACCCCTGCTGGGATCTGTATCTGGCACCAAGGCCATCAGGACCCCAGTCTCCCTTGGGACCTCGTCCCCTCCCCCAAGCTCCAGAGACTCGGTTTCCTCCCTTTGGAAACAAGTCAGGGCTTCAGGACTGCCTCCTTTCCTGGTTAATAATTGTGGCACACTGCCATGTGACCACAGAGCTGTGGCGGAATGCGAGGCACCCTGCCTTTCCAAATGCTGGGTGGCCTCTGTGACTTTCTGAGGCCCTGTTGTTTTGCTTTGGGAATAACCACGACTTAAGCCATCTTTTCCTTGCCCTTGTCCCTTACACGGGTAGCATCAGTAGGAGCCACGAGCACAGTAAGATACCTGATCATTAGGGTCAGATTGCCTGGATTGAAACTCCAGCTGTGCCATTCACTCACTGTGTGACCTGGGCAAACTGCTATACTTCCCTGTGCCTTGGTTTTCTCGTCTGTAAAATGGAGATACTAGTGAAACCCAGTTCCTTGGGTGCCATGAAACTTAAATGTTGATGTTTAATAGTGCTTAGACAATGGCCAACAGACACATGAAAAAATGTTCAGGATCACTAGCCATCAGGAAAATGCAAATCAAAACCACAATGAGGTCTCACCTCACCCAGTTAGAATGGCTTTCATACAGAAGTCAACAAACAATAAATGTTGGTGAGGATGGGGGGAAAAAGGTACCCTAATCCACTGTTAGTGGGAATGTAAACTGGTGAAACCACTATGGAAGACAGTTTGGAGATACCTCAGAAATCTGAATATAGAACTACCATATGACCCAGCCATCCCACCCTGGGAATTTACCCAAGGGAAATGAATTGAGCAAATAAAAGAGTTATCTGCACCTCCATGTTTATTGCAGCTCAGTTTGCAATAGCTAAGACATGGAACCAACCTAAATGGCCATCAACTGAAGACTGGAAATAGAAATTTATGGGATATATACTCTATGGAATACTACACAGCAGTTAAAAAATGAAATCCGGTCATTTTGCAACAAAATGGATGAATCTGGAAAATATCATACTTAGTGAAATAAGCCAGTCCCAAAGGGACAAATACCATATGTTCTCCCTGATCTGTGATAACTAATAGAGCACCTAAAAGGAAATCTGTAGAAGTGAAATGGACACTTTGAGAAACGATGGCTTGAACAGCCTTTGTCTTGACTGTTTTTTTTGGTTTTGTTTTTGTTTTTCTCTTCTTCATATTATTTGTTGAACTCTTTACTTAACATAGAGTTAATCATATGTATATAAAGTCAATTGAAAATATATCTCAGTAAAAAATAAGAGTGGGAATAAGAGAGGGAGGAGGAAGTTTGTAACTGTAAAGCTGTATAGTTCTGCATATATTCCTACAGACTTACTTCCTTTTTTTTTTTTTATTTTTTTTTGACAGGCAGAGTGGATAGTAAGAGAGACAGAGAGAAAGGTCTTCCTTTTGCTGTTGGTTCACCCTCCAATGGCCACCGCGCTGATCCGAAGCCAGGAGCCAGGTGCTTCTCCTGGTCTCCCATGCGGGTGCAGGACCCAAGGACTTGGGCCATCCTCCACTGCACTCCCAGGCCATAGTAGAGAGCTGGCCTGGAAGAGGGGCAACCGGGACAGAATCCGGCGCCCCAACCGGGACTAGAACCCGGTGTGTCAGTGCCGCAAGGTGGAGGATTAGCCTATTGAGCCTTGGTACCAGCCAGACTTACTTTTTATTTTTTTTTGACAGGCAGAGTGGACAGTGAGAGATAGAGACAGCGAGAAAAGCCAGACTTACTTTTAAGGGTACGGTTTAAAAACTTGCCATGGGACCCCAAATCCCGTTAAACTGGGTGGCAAAAATGTCATCTTATGTGTTAAAGTGATCATATAGATAGGATTAAGTGTTAAAGAGATCATATAAGTAGGATCAAGGGTCTGGTAATGATAATAGGTAGAATTAAAAAGGAGAGAATGTTCCACACAGCAGACTAATAGAATGACAATTGCTCTAAACAGCATTCTGACCTCACAATCAGCCCTTAATGCATTCTGGTCTGGCTGAAAAGCCCATGAGAGCATTTCAGGCATGGAAAGCCAAGACACTATGGCAAAAAAAAAAAAGTCCCATATGAAGGATCCCTGTGAGTGAGACCCCAGTGGAAAGAAGTGGCTATCAAAGAAGGAGGTGCTTTTTCTCTAAAGAGAGGAGATAACTTCTGGATTCAAAAGGCTTCCATAGCCATGGCACCTCATTTCAAGAGTCTCGGGTGATCACTGACATATGTTAAGAGTGTTAATTGTTTTTTTAAAAGATTTATTTATTTATTTGAAAGTCAGAGTTACACAGAGAGAGGAGAGGCAGAGAGAGAGAGGTCTTCCATCCGATGGTTCACTCCCCAGTTGGCTGCAACAGCCAGAGCTGCCCAGATCCAAAGCCAGGAGCTTCTTCTGGGTCTCCCACATGCGTGCAGGGGCCTAAGGACTTGGGCCATCTTCTACAGCTTTCCCAGGCCATGTCAGAGAGCTGGATTGGAAATGAAGTAGCCGGGACTCGAACCAGCACCCATATGGGATGCCGGTGCTTCAGGCCAGGGCATTAACCTGCTGCACCACAGCATCGGCCCCAAAAGTGTTAATTATTAGATTAACAACAAGAGTCACTATGCACTAACTACCCATGCAGGATCTCTGTCCTCAGTGAGTTGTATTGATATCGGACATGACCCCCTAAAATCTACACAAAAATGTGGCCCCTTAAGGTTCCCCAGAAGCGCTATCTGGGGTGCCACGCGTGCTACTGGAATTTGGGGTGCCATGCGATTTCACCATGGGCTTATTACTAAATCCTCAATATTAATAAGCCCAAGAGAGTTCTTGCCTAATATTTAGAGAAGAATTCTAAATACCAGCACAGATAAATGAGGCAGCATGGTACATTTTAAGCTTTTATTTAGTGCGAAAGATGCATAGGAGAGAGAGAGCTTTATTAAAGGCGAGAGGTAAATCTGGGTTCACACCAAGCACTAGGAACCAGCCATGTGGAGGAGCATCTGCATCTAAGCCAGGAAGCCTAGGGCACATGGCCTGAAGGCCACGCGCCCTGGAGGCACAGGGCTACAGCAAGCCCCCTCCAGGCAAGAGGCCAGGGCTGAAGAGAGGAGCAGACACACCGTGTCCCAGGCTTTTAACCCACTTCCAAAGGGGAGTGACTAATTAACCTGATTGGCTGGTGGGCACCCAGGTGTGGCCAGGTAGGGGAATAAGGTCACACAGAGGCGTGGTGAAGGTGTGGTCTTCCAGCTCACAAACCTAATCAGTTTTAACCTATATGCCTGCCTACTTCAGTACTATGAGAATTAACTGTAAAACTTGTTCTCAAATAGTTTGTGTGTGTATGTGTGTGTGTGTGTGTGTGTGTAAATCATTGAAATCATTACTTAGTATAGAGTTGGTCTTCTGTTGTATAAAGTTAATTGAAAATGAATCTTTTCTTTTTAAAGATTTATTTATTGAAAGTCAGAGTTACACAGAGAGAGAAGGAGAGGCAGAGAGAGAGAGAGAGAGCGAGAGAGAGGTCTTCCATCTGCTGGTTCATTCCCCAAATGGCTGCACTGGCTGGAACTGCACCAATCTGAAGCCAGGAGCCAGGCACTTCTTCCGGATCTCCAACACAGGTGCAGGGGCCCAAGGACTTGGGCCATCTTCTACTGCTTTCCCAAGCTATAGCAGAGAGCTGGATCCAAAGTGAAGCAGCCAGGACTAGAACCTGTGCCCATATGGGATGGCGGCATTAGGGGTGGTGGCTTTATGGAGAGTGGGAAAGGGAATGGGAGAGAGAGGAGGAAGTGGGGCAGGAAGGTGAGTATAGTGGGAAGAATCACTATATTCCTAAAGTTGTACTTAAAAAATGTGTACTCGTTAAATAAAAGGTTTCTTTGGAGAAAAAAAAATAAAAGTGCTTAGATTTTGACACAAAGTAAATACTGCATAAGTCCTTGCTGTTTGTTGTCATTACAAATACTTAAAGTGAAAATCAAACTATCCTCTTTTTTTTTTTTTTTTTTTTTGTTATTTTTGACAGGCAGAGTTAGACAGTGAGAGAGAGAGACAGAGAGAAAGGTCTTCCTTCCATTGGTTCATCCCCAAAATGGCCGCTACGGCTGCCGCATTGCGCTGATCCGAAGCTAGAAGCCAGGTGCTTCCTCCTGGTCTCCCATGCGGGTGCAGGGCCCAAGCTCTTGGGCCATCCTCCACTGCACTCCCGGGCCACAGCAGAGAGCTGGACTGGAAGAGGAGCAACCGGCACAGAACCCGGCGCCCCAACTGGGACTAGAACCTGGAGTGTCAGCACCGCAGGTGGAGGATTAACCAAGTGAGCTGCGGCGCTGGCCCAAAGTATCCTCTTAAAAATAAAAAAAATTAAAAAAAAACCACACCTTTTTGTGCATGTTTTGGAACTAGAAGGCTTGCCCAGTGTTTTAGAATCATTATCTACCAAGTATTTACAGTTTGAAGAAGTGGCAGGGCCAAACAGGCATTTGTGGCGTTCAATTCACCAAGGTGAACTTAGTTAGGTACAATGCTGTTTGGAAAGAATGGATGGCCCTCGTAGTGGGAAGTTTCCTGGGCTGGTGGACCTTGGGCAGAAAATTCAAGATTATAAATGATAAAGGGGAAGTGGGAGTTGTCTGGGGCTTGCTTAAAAAAAAAGCTTTTTTAATTACAAAAGCAATGAAAGCCCATTGGGGAATATACAGGAATGTTTAACGCAGAAAGTAAAGTCATTTAAACCTCCTCCGCCCAGAGATAACCATTGTTAATTCCCTCACAAATTTCCTGTTTTAGACTTTGGAGATAATCTGGGCAAACCCTGGCCATGGGAAAGGAAGGCCCAGGGCCCTGGGAGCTGTTTGTGCAGATTCACTTGGCCTGGGCTGGGGTGGATGGGCCTTGGTTCTGGGGCCTGCAGTCCATGCCTGCATAGACACAAAGCAGAAGGGTTCCTCAGAATCAGAACCAGCCTCCTTTGCCCAGTTCAGCCTGATCAGTGCTAAATCTTCTAAGCACCAAATAACATGTAAATCAATACAGAAAGCAATTATCTGTGGGTTCATACAGAGAAATCAGCTGAGTATTCGTTGATTGGGGATTTTTAATATTTTTGTACTTGGAGGCCAGCGCTGTGGCATAGTAGGCTAAGCCTCTCCCTACAGCTTTGACATCCCATATGGGTGCCAGTTCGTGTCTCAGCTGCTCCACTTCCTATCCAGCTCTCTGTTTATGGCCTGGGAAAGCAGTGGAAGATTACCCAAGTGCTTGGGCGCCTGTACCCACATGGGAGACCCAGAAGAAGCTGCTGGCTACTAGCTTTGGATCTGCTCGTCTTCAGCTGTCGTGGCCATTTAGGAAGTGAACCAGTGGATGGAAGACCTCTCTCTCTGTCTCTCGCTCTCTCTGTCTTTTTTTTTTGTATTTGACAGGCAGAGAGACATAGAAGCACAGTTACACAGAGATAGGTTCTATCCACTGTTCACTCCCCAAAGGCTCACCATGGCCAGGACTGTGCTGGGACCAAAGACAGGGGCTAAGAACTAGTCCAGGTCTCTCCGGTGGGTGGCAGGGAGCCAATTGAGCCTCCACCTGCTGCCTCCTAGAGTCTGCATCAGGGGGAAGCTGGTGTCAGGAGCTGGAGCTGGGTATTGAACACAGGCTGTCTGATAATGACATGGGCTACTTAGTTGAAATTTCAATGAGTTGAAACTCTTGTATACTTTCAAAGTGATGCTATCGCTTTAACTGTCTTATGGGTGGATAGGCCCAAGTTCCCTGGAAGCACATAAATATGTGCAACCAGGGTGCATGCTCAGACTCCACCCTGGTTGTGTATATCCACTTGGGGTACCAGCTTCTTCTCCTTATAAAAAGAAGTGTCAGAGGGGAGAGCGCTCTCTTCCTGCCACAGCCCTTGCTTAAACGTGCCGCTTTCATGTTCTATCTTTCAGCCACAGGCCCACCTAGGATGCGCCCCTCCTGCTGAGATACCGTTTTCCTGTTTTTCTCTCTCTCTCTCATACATGGACATCTCCTTGGCCCACTCATGTTGGGCATTTCTCAGTGTGAAGCAGCCCACCCTCACGTGTGAATGAACATTTATTTCCTCATGTCAAATAAATTATGTTTGTATTTGCCTGTGACACCAGTCTTTGCTCAGTATTTCTGTGTGGGAGGCAAGAAGCTGGATTAAAAATGAAGATGTTCATTGCCCGGATCCGTGTGGGATGTGGATTTTTAAAGATTTGTTCGGAGCTTTAAAACGTTTTATTTGTTTGGGGATATTGTGTCATTACCACTTGCTATAGTTTGGTTGTGGTTTGTCTCCCAAGGTTTGCGTGCTGGAAGCTTGGTGACAACATGGCAATATTGAGGTAGGCCTTTAAGAGGCGGGGCTTGTGGGAGGTCATCAGGTGATTCATGTATCTTGTGGAGGGTTACAAAAGAAGGAAGCCTGGCCCTTGAGCCTTTCTGGCTTCCTGTCGCACACACATGCTCCTGCCACACTGTGTTGCAGCCAGGGGGCTCTGCATAGAGGGTGAACACATGGAGCCACCCAATCTGGGATTTTCATCAATAAGCCTCCTTTGTTGGTGAAGTACCCAAGCCTTAAGCTAAGCCTAAGACAAGCCATAGAGCCGCTTCTGCCCCATCTGTAGGATCAGGAGGGTGCCAGCCACACGTTCTGCCCCTGAGTCACTCACTGCCTCTCAGGGCAGCCAGCAGAGGCCTCCTTCAGGACACAGCCTACACTGTAGCCCCTGAGTGATCTGAAATAATCTAAAGACAAGGCTGGGAGAAAGTGCCAGCCCTTCCAGTGCAGTCGCCGGAGATCAGAGCTTCCCAGACACAGGTGGGTGCCACCCGGGGCCACCGTGCTGTCTTCGAGGCTTTGGTAAAAATAGCAGAACTAGCCGGCGCCACAGCTCACTAGGCTAAGCCTCCGCCTTGTGGCGCCGGCACACAGGGTTCTAGTCCCGGTCGGGGCGCTGGATTCTGTCCCGGTTGCCCCTCTTCCAGGCCAGTTCTCTGCTGTGGCCAGGGAGTGCAGGGGAGGATGGCCCAAGTGCTTGGGCCCTGCACCCCATGGGAGACCAGGAGAAGCACCTGGCTCCTGCCATCAGATCAGCGCGGTGCGCTGGCTGCAGCGCGCCTGCCGCAGCGCGCCGGCCGCGGCAGCCATTGGAGGGTGAACCAACAACAAAAGGAAGACCTTTCTCTCTGTCTCTCTCACTGTCCACTCTGCCTGTCAAATAAGTTAAAAAAAAAAAAGGTCCATTTATCTTGGAACAAAGAAATTGAAATCCATGCAGAATGAATTTTGTAATGTACATTTTCTATGAGCTTTTGAAAGACTCCTCTGTGCATGGACTTCACTTTTTGAGGGGGCCTAAGTAAATGCCCCTTCATTCCATTTGCCACAAACTTTTTGAGGTGCTCTTAAATTTTGATGTAAGCAGTGCTCAGCGCCCTCTCGTTAGTGTTTTGCGCCCTGTATAGACGGCCAGGTTTTTGTTTTCTCGTGTCAGTCTGCCTGCTAGATTGGTGCGACCGGGGACCTCATTTGGGTGAAGGATCAAGGACTTGGAAGGACACGACACTCATTGCCAGGGTGAGGAGGGTGGGAGGCCTTAGACAATGTAGCGGCTCCATGGCTCCAGGGTCCTCTATCTGCTTTGTTTCCCTTCTTCTCCTCCCTCCCTCCCACCTCCTCCGTAAGGGCCCTCATGCCCCCCCCCCCCCCCCGCACACCCCCATAGGTTAGGTGTATACCTACAGCTGCTGCTTAGGCAGCCACTCTGGAAGTGGTGTTGGGCGGTTCAGGGCTCACCTGTTCTGATGCCATAGGCAGAGGAACCTGCCAGTCTCCTGTCCAGGAGCTGCTTCCTCTCACAGAGGTGGAGGGAGAAGACCCTGTTCACTCAGAGTAGGGAGTCGTCTCTCTGCCTCAGGAGGAAAGAAAGTCATCAGGGACCCTCTGGGCCTCCGAGTCCAGGGAAGGAGCAGAGGGGAGGCTGGGGCGAGAAGAAGGCCTGTGTGCTCTTAACGGGAGCAGTTGGGGGACCAAGCTGAGCAGGGACACTGCAAGTTTCTCCCTTTCTCTGTGTCCTGCAGCATAGCATAGACAAAGAATGTGACCCTTGAGGGCTCAGAGGGAGAAAGCTAAACTGCACCCTCTCCCCACCCCCAACACACACATTCTAGAACTCTCTGAAAAGATCCGGTGGGTTAAGGAGTGAGAGAGGGTTGAGCAGGCAGTTTCTTCTCTGTGGCTTGTATTGTCACGATTCAAGGGATGGACATTGTTCCTCCTTGGGGTCAGGAAGGAGAGAGGAGTACATGGGGGAGGTGAGGACAAGCAGGAGGGCAGAAGTACTGTGGGCAACCCCAGGCAAAGGTGCGTGGCTGGGAATGGAAGGCAGCTGGGAGGCGGGAGGCAGGCACAGGCAGCCCAGGGCTCTTCTAAAAAAGAGCTCAGGAAACATCCGGCCAATGGACTGAAAGAGTAGCGCGAGGAGGAGGTGAAAGGGAACGCACTCTGGAATGTGGATTCCAGATGTTTCCATTCCCCAGCAATGATCCCCTCCCCACCACCTTGCAACTGAGAGCAACTATCTTCAGCTCTGCCCCAGGCCCTGGCCCTGTGGCTCCTGGAGAGGTGGAGACAAAGCAGGTGAACCAGGAGCCCTGTGTCAAACAGGTGAGAGTCTTGTGCCTTCCCCTGGAACCCAGCCAACAAGTGACAGGCAAGCATCTGTGTTGCATGAGCCTGCTGCAATCCCACTCCCTCCTCTGCCTGAGCAGGCTGCAGGGCTGCCTCTGGGGAGGAGGTAAGGTGGGCAGGAGCCATGGGGAGCCCTTGCTGCTGCAGCTCATTACGGGGTCCAGGAGAGGGGTACCTAGATACAGGATGCAGCCTGGGACTATGAAGCAGTGTTTCACAGCACTGAATTAATGAGCAGGACAGGAGTTTGGCCTAGCAGTTAAAACGCTGGCTAGGACACCTGCATTAAAGTTCAAGTACCTGAGTTACCTCCTGGCTTTGCTTCCAATTCCAGCTTCTTCTTCATGCAGACCCTGGGAAGTAGCACTGATACTCAAGTAACTGGGCTCCTGCTGCCCATTTGGGAGACCCAGATTGAGTTCCTGGCTCCTGACTTTGGCCTTGGCTTACCCCCAGCCTTAACAAAACGAATCAGCAGATTCATATTTGGAAACGAATCTCCCTCTGCCTTTCTCTCTCTCTGTCTCTCTCTCTCTTCTCCCTCTTCTGAATGTGTATGTGTATGTCTTCCCTGCTTGTCTCTCTGCCCCTCAAATAAATTCAACAGTCTTTTAAAAAGATAAAAGGAAAGGAATAATGAGCAATGGAGGGACTCAGGCGCAGATGTCGGTGTGGTTACTGCCACGCCGTGCCCGGGGCTAGCCCGGGGCTCGCACACTGCTCCTCAGAAACAGCTTAAAGCTGGTGATGCTCACGCTCATTCTGGAGTTTCCTGGACAGAACAGAGAGAGAGAGCAAAAACAAACAGGCAAACAAAAATAAATAAGCATTACTGTTCTCTTTATCATGAACTGGGAAGCTCTTTGCTAATCCGTAGCACAAACCTCTCTGTCCCTCTCTTGTCTGCATCTCTCTCTCTCTTATCATAAGATCAAAGCTTGTGACATGGCCAGCCATGGATCCTGCCACATCTGTTATCTAACTGTGGTCGTGGGGACATCCGAACGTCTCTGAGACTGGCTCCAGTCTATAAAATGAGGTTCACACTATCTACCTCGGTAACTCATTAGACTGAATGACATAATACCAGAGTCGGGACAGCCTTGCCCTTCCACCCCCATGGGAAGCAGGAGTAGCTGGAAGAACGTTTAATAAACGAGTTATTTAGCCGGCGCCATGGCTCAATAGGCTAATCTTCTGCCTTGTGGCGCCGGCACACCGGGTTCTAGTCCCGGTTGGGGCGCCGGATTCTGTCCCGGTTGCCCCTCTTCCAGGCCAGCTCTCTGCTATGGCCAGGGAGTGCAGTGGAGGATGGCCCAGGTGCTTGGGCCCTGCACCCCATGGGAGACCAGGAAAAGCACCTGGATCCTGGCTCCTGCCATCGGATCAGCGCGGTGCGCCGGCTGCAGCGGCGGCCATTGGAGGGTGAACCAACGGCAAAGGAAGACCTTTCTCTCTTTGTCTCTCTCTCTCACTGTCCACTCTGCCTGTCAAAAATTAAAAAAAAAAAAAATAAACGAGTTATTTATGTAGGGTCAGAAAGGAGTGGCTCCTCTCCTTCCCAGCCGAAGAGTCACAGCGACACTCCTAGAGCAAAAGCCCGGTGAGTGAGAGAGAAGCAGGACACATCCATTGAATGCAGCTGTCACAGGACACAGGAGCCTGCAGAGATGAAGACACAAAGAGCCAGGGGATCCATCTGTTTGCATTTAGGCTGGGGTGAGGGCTGGTGGTGATGGACTGCGGGGGAGCTCAGCCAGGCCCCGGTGCTCAGCTGCTCCCAGGCCTCTGTGTGCAGCATTCCTACCTCCCACGGAAGGGCCAGCCCCTCGGGAATGAGGGTCCCAGGATCCGCTGTCCCTCAAGGTGGGTCACAGGAAGTCACTGCCAGCTGTAACACAGGAGAGTGGGGGAAGCTCCGGGTGATAGGTCCAGGTTGTGTGGCTGGCTCGGGGGGTGAGGTTCTGGTTTCGATGACGCACCTTGAGGGAGAAAGGGACCAGGAGGAGGAGGGGCAGGGGAAGATCAGAAAGAGACTTTCCTTCTGAGACCCTTCCAGCATTCTCCAGTGCCAGGTGCTCAGCGTGTGGAATGCTATGCTAGGAGCTATCATTTTCTGAGCCCAAGCATTTAAAGGCTGTGGTCTGGGGGTAGAAAGCCCCAGGGATAGTGCCTACTCCAGGCTGATGGCATTGCGGTCACTCCCTGTGGCCTGAGCAGGACATCTGGGAGCACTGCCCAAACCTGGGGACAGAGGACTGCCATTGCCAGGAGCCAGGAGCTTCTTCCGGGTCTCCTACATGGATGGGAAGAGCACAAGCACTTGGGCCATCCTCTGTGTTTTTTCCCAGGTGCATTAGCAGGAAGCTGGACCGGAAGTGGAGTAGCCAGGGCATGAACCTGTGTCCATATGGGATGCGGGTGTTGCGGGTGTTGCGGGTGGTGGCTTTACCAGCTATGCCACAATGCTGGCCCTAACTTGAACGTTTCTTGAGAGCAAGCATCTCCATTTCCCTACAAAACGTTGGAGAACCTCCTATAGAGAGTTGGTGCAGCCAGCGGTTGCTGAACCGTAATCAAGTTCTGGAGAGGGCATAAAAGACTGACTTGCAAGCAGCCTTAACAGTTGGATTTATTGTGTTAAAAGGTATTTTGGGGGCCGGCGCCGTGGCTCACTAGGTTAATCCTCCACCTGTGGCACCGGCATCCCATATGGGCGCCGGGTTCTAGTCCCAGGTGCTCCTCTTCCAGTCCAGTTCTCTGCTGTGGCCCTGGAGGGCAGTGGAGGATGGTGCAGGTGATTGGGCGCCTGCACCCGCATGGGAGACCAGGAGGAAGCACCTGGCTCCTGGCTTCGGATCAGCGCAGCGCCGGCCATAGCGGCCATTTGGGGAGTGAACCAGCGGAAGGAAGACCTTTCTCTCTGTCTCTCTCTGTCTATAACTCTACCTGTCAAAGTCAAAATAAAAAAATTTTTTAAAAAAAGGTATTTTGGGGCTGGCACTGTGGCATAGAGGGTAGAGCTCCCGCCTGCAGCGCTGGCGTCCCATTTGCTCCACTTCCCATTCAGCTGCCTGCTAATGTGCGTAGTAAAGCAATGGAGGATGGTCCAAGTTTTTGGGCCCCTGCACCCACCTATGTGGGAGACCTGGAAGAAGCTCCTGGCTCCTGGCTTTGGCCTGACTCAACCCTGGCCTGGCCATTGCAGCCATTTGGGGAATGAACCAGTGCATGGAAGATCTCTCTCTCTCTCTCTCTCTCTCTCTCTCTCTGCCTCTGCATCTCCTTCTCTCTAGCTTTGACTTTCAAATAAGTAAGTAAATTTACAAAAAATAAAAAATAAAAACAGTATTTCCAAGCTGGTGTTGTGCAGTAGTGGATTAAGCCACTGCGTGCAGTGCTGGCATCCTGTATTGGCGTACTGGGTCAAGTCCTGGCTTCTGTGCAGCTGCCTGCTAATGCTTCTGCAAAAGCAGCAGATGGCCCAAGTACTTGAGCCCCTACCACCCACGTGGGAGGCCTGGATGGAGTTCTGGGTTCCTAGCACTGGCCTGGCCAAAATAAATAAACAAACAAACAAACAAACAAAAATACAGTTTGCTCAAAGACAGTGCTGTTAATGACTGAAAGTTGCTGCATCTTTATTCACTTATTTTTTCTCTGGAATTGAGTTTGCATCCTTTTCCTCTGCGAAGGGCAAAATGACAGCATCATAACTCACAGTATTTACAAATAAATGATGTGAACTACTGTGGAAGCCAAGGGCCAACCCATGTGCCACACTGTTGCTGTGGATTCGTTCTGAGAGGAGCGTGGTGGGGGCAAGAGGCACGGAGTCACCACACAGACCCCGGGAGCTGAGTGAAAGCCGGCCAGAGGCGAGCAGCCCGCAGACTCATTTATTTCAGTTAGTACAGCAGCTTAAATAGCCAAGGCAGCCAATCTGGTCAAGGGGCAGTCTATGCCCTAACCAATCACAGCCTGTTGCCAGTCAGGCTCCTTTGCCAGGTGGGTTCCAAAGCCATTCCTGAGTAACTGACGCTCGCTTGCCAGCAGCCATCTTGGCATGGCCTTCTCATTCCACCACACCATACAACCACCTCTTGGGGTCTGTGATTTTCTTTGAAGTGGGTAGGGGAGCTTTCTGCTTGTAGGGGAGACTCTGGATGGTAGAAGCTCTCACATATCAACCATGACTCCTGGAGTCTTGGGGCTTTACCTGAGGGAAGAAAGCGCCATTCACAGGCTGCCCTACAGCAGTCTGTTCTGGAACTGGGCCCCTGGCCCTTAGAACTGGTCTCCCTAATGGCCAGTCAGACATTTTCCTTGAGCCCTGAGGCACAACCAACTCGTGTGCACTTGTCAAGCCTGGGAGAGAAATACACACAGTGGCTGCCACGTGCAGAGGTGTTCTTCCTGGGCCTGACCCTGGAGCCTGCCTAACCCACTCTGTAAGTGTTTCAGAACATTCCAAGTCACCACTTTAATTTATTCAAATCCCAGTGCACGGTCAGTTTTTATGGCTTGATTTAGCCGCTTGAAGGGAACAGTAACGCTAAGAGGAAACCACACAGCACGGCATAGCAATCAGGAAGGTGCACTGGGCCAACTCATGCAGCGCAGGCCTCGGGTAGCTCCTCCATCTCAAAGTAAGGCTTCTGAAACCTCTCTGTCTCGTGGCCCAGGAATCTGCATCTAGGGCTCCACTGGGGCAGGTGTGGCTCTAGCAGTTAAGATGCTGCTTGGAATGCCCTCATCCCATATCAGGGTGCCTGGGTTTGAGTCCTGATTCTGGCTCCTGACTCCAGCTTCCTGCTAATGTGGGCCTGGGCAGCACTGGGCATGGCTCAAGTAGTTGGGTCCCTGCCACCCATATGGGAAACCTCGACTGGATTGCTGGCTCCTGGCTGTGGCCTAGATGAGCCTTTGGAGAGTAAACCAAACTGGAGTAGATGGGAGATTCCTCTCTGTCTGTCTGTCTCTCTCTCTGTTTGTCTGCCTTTCAAATAAATAAAGATTAATTGAATGAAGCTTCATTGGCATGAGCATACTGATACACCCTTATTTTGGAGACAGGATTCTGAAAACAAGGGTATAAAGAATATATTTGGGGAGAATTCAAACATAAAAATGTCCTACTTTATATAATAAGGAAATGCGTACCTCCCATAACAAATATGAACTCAAGTTTAGCCACTTACACTTATCTTATTACTGGTATCATTAAGTTCTGCTTGCATTTCTTACAAAATAACATTTTGCTACCATTTGATCTTTAAAGCCTGAGAAGAAAACAAGTGAACAGAAAACTTTCTAACCTTTTTCTAACATCCGAATCAGGTAATGCTTGGTAGCACTAAAGGCTTGGTAGCAAAATCAGCCCAATGTGACAGCTGTAGACTGCTGGACAAGATCAGCACCAGAACACCTGCCCTTCGCTGAGCCCCTGTGATGTATGGCCGTCTAGTGAGCGTGTGTCTAGAAGAGGTGGGCCTTCAGTCCAAAGTCTTGGGGGTGCCGGCTGAAAGGAGGAACAGTCTAGACTCTGGGCCTGGGTCAAAGATCTGCTTTCCACAGCCCACACTAGCATGCTGCGGTCAGAGGAGCACCCCGGGTCAAAGAAGTAGTGAGAAACCTATGCTGTGGGTGTGGGAGGAGATGGGAGGCCTAGCCCTGACTTTCATCCCTCAGTTCCCACGGCCCATCTTTAACCTTCCTGTTCCAGGATAGAAAAACGACCAAAAGCTCCGCTGCCCTCTAGTCTGGAGAAACATCGCAGATGTGAGAGAAAGGTCAGGCCTCAGGCCCTCACGGCCCCCGACCTCCCCAAGTTGGGGGCTGGTGAGAAACTACAGACGTGTCTCCTGCCGGAGGGCCCCAGCCCTGAGATCAGAAAGCCCAGGGTTTGTTAATTGCTGGATATGTGCCTGGAGTCAGAGGGGATCGGAGGGCCTCTGGGTATGAGACTAAGAGCACGAAGGGCTGGTTGGTGCCTTCTGATTTCCTGGGCATAAGACAGCCTCTGCCTTGTGTATTCAGTATGCCCCAGAGGCTGTGTGACGGACGTGCAGTTCTCATTCGGGACTTAAGACTCACTTTTGTAGGGCAGGAGTCGTCAGCCCCAGACTTCTCCTTGGACTGAAATTCAGCCCCATGTGAAGCGGGACTGTCCAGTTGTCGAAGGAAAACCTGTGCAATGGTGCAAGCACTTGGGCCCACCGTGGTTAGTACAGGGACCACTTCAATGGGGTCTGGCAGTAGGGGACAGAGAAAGGGTTCAACCCCCAATCCAGAAGGAGCAACTGGGCCTTGACAGCCCAGGAGCAGGCTGGGGACAGGGAATGGACACTTCCCAAGAGGAAGCATCCGGGTGGGAGGGATTCTGGCTGAACCGACCTAGCAGGATTCTTGTTGAAGACCAGCCAGGATGACCAGACAGCCCCTGAGGGACGGCTGGGCCTGAGGAAGCTGAAGCGATATTGAGGGTGATCAGATGTCAAGGAGGGGATGCCTGCTAAACGGACATATCGGGGCTCTCAGCTCCACATGGGTTTTACAAGGAAGCGCGCATACAGGCCTGAGAGAATCAGTGTGGCTGTGCAGAGGCTGTGTGGGGAGGGTACTGGGAGTTAACAGCCCCAGGACCTGCTGCTTCCTGCTGTGGAAAGTCACCTGGGACTCCCTCCAAAGCCTCAGTGTTTGAGGGAAGTGCAAAGAGGTGGGTGAGGCAAGCGGCCTGAAGGCTCCCTGCCCCCCTGCCCCCTTCTTCAGGGATGTTTTTTTCAGCCCAGAGCTGGCACTGAATGACAGGCTGACCTCATCCCCCTGTCTGAGGGCCTGTCCTTGCTGGAGGCATCTTTCCATTGTGCCCATGTGTGCCTGCACCCTGTGTGAAGGAATCACGCCAGGGAAACCACAAGTCCCCAGACCCAGGCGTCCACCCTAGAAACCACTGATTGACACTCCGCACAAACAGGTGCATGGTGCCGGTGACTTAGGGAGCAGAGCTTAGACCTCCTCAGCCCAAAGGAGAAATCGACCTATAACTGAATCAAAAGGAGCTGCTTAGCCAATATCAAAACAGGCCCAAGCCCCAGCCAGTAGGACAGAAAATAGGAAGCAGAGAAGAGAAAACATGGGAAGAAGCCAGAGATGCAGGCAAAGGCAGAGTTGATGAGAATTTCAGGAGACCATGGGGAATGATTGCTGCTCTGATTGATGGACTACTTGCCATCATGAGGTTTAATGCCTTTCAATGTCTTGTGGACAAGGTGCTTATCAGACAAGATCAGAGTGTAAGGGTGATCAGCTTTTTAGAATTGGTCATTCCACATGCATGTTCCCTAAGCAGAGAAGGAGTTAGTCCTTTGTGCTGGTGGCATGCTGAGGGTTTAATAGTTTTCAGGATAAAACACAGACCCCATGTGAGGAAGTCATCACTTACCCTTGGACTGAAAAGACACAAATCACCAGACCCTGGAAACAGATTCTGAGCTGATGGAACTGCCTTAAGGAACCCTGGTGAGCTGTGAGGGCGAGAGAAAGTGCTCAGCCATGGGCTCTCCTGCTTCATCCAGATTCACTTATTTGTCTCCATCTGAACCCCCTTGTTTTGAGAAATGAAACTCATCTGCAAAGACAAAGGTTTTTTCAACTGGGGACACTCGAAAGCGTTTCCATTTAACCCTGAGAGTAATTCACAAATAGAATTAAAAAATTGCTTTGAACAAAATCTGCATTATTAAAGTCCTCTTATTAGGTGACTGCTTTGAGGAGACTGGCATTTATGTGGGTTTTTATGCATTTGTTTACAGTAGAGAGGGAGTTACAATGCTGCTTAGTTTTATTTCTAGCACTGTGACTACGCACCTGTCACAGATGCGGTGTGAATTATTTATTCTTTTTGAAAGCAAAGGCAGAAATAGATTGGTCACCCTTCCATAGCAGGGGGAACTGGCTCCTGGATCCCCGTGGATACCAAAATCTGCAGACCCTCAAGTCCCTTAAGTAAAATGGAGTGGTATTTGCATAGAGCCACACATTTGCATAGAAACTATGCCTGTGGAAAGACCAACTGTATGCTGTGTTCAAAACTGGAGGAGATGCACAGCTTCCCTAACAGAAGCAAACAGCAGGAAGTTCTGTGAACCAAGGAAGCCAGGCAGCTAGGTAAGCTTGGCTAGCAGGCAGAGGAATGTGGGTTGGATCTGAGACAAGCGGGAAGCCTGCAGGTGCCTGAACAGGGCAGGGGACATAATGCAAACAATATTCCAGACTAATCTGACCCACGGGTGCCTTGAAGCTAGGGAAGGTAGAGAAAGACCAGGGAAAGGTCAGAGGATAGACAACACAGTCAACATTTGCAGATGGAGTCACGGCTTACAAAACTGTTAGGGAAAATGCACCCAGGGAAAGTCCCTGACGGGGTGGAATCCTGCTCTTTGTTCTGGAACTCTTCAGGTGCCTCTGCTCCACTAGAAGAGCAGGATTCTAGAAGCCTTCATCCTGAGACCCAGGATTCACACAGAACTCCAGCTGTATACAATAGATCCCTGGACGTGAGCCCCGGTACTAGTACTTAGTCAGAAATTGGCCAGAAACCTTACTTCTATCAGGTGCCTCGCTAGCCCAGCTGGGATCCCTGGAGCACCTGTCTCCCTGTTTGAGTCTAAGAACTCCTCCAGCTCCTGAGGCCCCTCTGCTGGCATCTGTCTGCCTCTTGTCGAGCCAAGCCCCAGCTGCTGTGTTCATTCTAGGTACCAGGAGGCGACACTAAGAAATTCCAAGTGGGTGGGAGGTGGGTCCCAAAAGCACAGGGGGCTCCGTTCCTGGTTCTCATTTGCACTTTATCTGTCCTAGGGCAGATAGCAAGTGATGGCTTCCCTTGTTTAATGTGCAGGTTATAGAGGGGGTCCAGAGATTGAGATCAAGAGAACCTGGCGTGTGGATCAAGGTGTGGATAGGCAGAGAGGTAGGGAGCACCCTGGGGACTCAAGGTTAGGACAAGAGGACATTGCATTCCTGAGTGTCACCAACATGGGAAGGAGCTGACATCAGCAATGGATCCCTGCCATTCTCAGTGGACGAATGGATGTGGTAGCAGCTGTCACCAAGACCTGCTGGCACCCATACACCCACTGTGAGGCTTGTGCAGACTGGAAGACAGCATGGGGTCAAACCCCTCCCCTGAACTTTCCCTCTGCCCAGAATGAAAGAAAAGACAAACTTGAACAATGGAGCATTTGCCCCAGTGAGACTAAACTTAACCTGGTAGGGATTGTTTAGGCCCATGATAAATATGTTATCTTAGGCCGGCGCCGTGGCTCACTAGGCTAATCCTCCGCCTTGTTGCGCCGGCACACTGGTTCTAGTCCCGGTCGGGGCGCCGGATTCCGTCCCAGTTGCCCCTCTTCCAGGCCGGCTCTCTGCTGTGGCCCAGGAGTGCAGTGGAGGATGGCCCACGTGCTTGGGCCCTGCACCCCATGGGAGACCAGGATAAGTACCTGGCTCCTGCCATCGGATTAGCGCCGTGCGCCGGCAGCAGCGGCCATTGGAGGGTGAACCAATGGCAAAAGGAAGACCTTTCTCTCTGTCTCTCTCTCTCACTGTCCACTCTGCCTGTAAAAAAAAAAAAAAAAGTTATCTTTTCCTACCTCCACGAAGAAATGGCAGTCTTGGAATAGTTGAGATTAATTATTAAAAATAAAGTTAGATAGAGTTGGCCTTCTGTATCCACAAATTCTGCACTCACAGATTCAGCCAATGGTGGATTGAAAATATTTGAAAAAAATTATATCTGTATAGAATACATACAGACTTTTTTCTTGTCATTATTCCTTAAATAATACAGTATAACAATTCTCTACCTAGCCTTTGCATTGCATTAGGTATTATTAGCCACGTAGGGATGATTTAAAGTCTACAGAAAGATGTGAAGATGTGTACAAGTTCCATGCAAGTTCTACTTAATTGAATATGAGGCACTTGGCTGGCGCCGCAGCTCACTTGGCTAATCTTCCGCCTGCAGCGTCAGCACCCCGGGTTGTAGTCCCGGTTGGGGCGCTGGATTCTGTCCCGGTTGCTCCTCTTCCAGTCCAGCTCTCTGCTGTGGCCCAGGAATGCAGTGGAGGATGGCCCAAGGGCTTGGGCCCTGCACCCGCATGGGAGACCAGGAGGAAGCACCTGGCTCCTGGCTTCAGATCAGCACAGCATGCCGGCCATAGCGGCCATTTGGGGGGGTGAACCAACAGAAAAGGAAGACCTTTCTCTCTGTCTCTCTCTCTCACTGTCTAACTCAGCCTATCAAAAAAAAAAAAAAAAAAAGAAAAGAAAGAAAGAAAGAAAAAAGAATATGAGGCACTTGCGTATCCACAGATTTTGGTATCTGAAGATTCCTGGAACCAATCCCCCATGGATAATGAGAGACAACTATATTTGTATATCTGTGCCATTGCATGTAAATTTCAGTGCACATGCCCATAGCTCCAGAAGGGTTAATGTCAGTGGGTACAGGGAAGACAGAGTCAAACATGGAACTAGATACTCCTGCTGTGCTGGGGCAGGTGCTAGAGATACTCAAAAGGGAGTGGTGGGGGGGGGGGAGCAGGTCATGCAGGTAAAATACAATAGGCAGAGGCAAGCAGCTGGTGGAAGGTAGGCCAAAAGTGTTGATTCCCTAACAGGTGTGTGGGTGGAACATGGCACAGGAATGCAGAGTCAGGAGCTCCAGAGCCATCAGCAGATGGCTGGGCTGGAGAGGTTGGCCCCACCCATGGAGCCAGGGTGTCGGGCAGACAGTAGGAGAGTGGCAAGAGAATACAGGCATGGCCTACCAGGGCAAGGGAACAGGACAAATGATCAAGTCAAGGACATTGGCACTGGCCTCCAAGAGAAGTCACGGCCCAGTGTGGAGCCAGGAGACGGACACTACACTGAGTGTGTTCAGAGGAGCTGCAGTGAGTGTGCTGCCTGGGAGAGGCCTGGCTGCACATACCCACCAAGGGCAGGGGCTGTGTTTGGTGCTGGCAGGATGTCTGCATGGGTAGGGAGAGATATCAAATGGTCCAGATAGAGGAGTGAGGTAGAATTATGCCAGAACCTCCGAAGCTGCATTGCTGGCTAGAGGTTCCAGCCCAGTGAATCTCCCTCCCTGCACAAAGACCTCATTGCCTTGATGCAAGGAGTAAGTAATGGCAGATGGTAACAGATAGCATTGATGTGCTGGGGTCTGGGGCCTTTTCAGACACCCTAAACGCCACTGTAAAAATTGCCAGCCTCAACTATCCTTTTCTGTGAGTAGTTCTGCCCTATGACTCCGTGGTGAGCTGCTCAGGGGCTGGACACACCCTGTGCTGCCTGCCTCTGCTATTTTATCACAGAGGCAGATGGAGGTCGATGGGCGTTGGCTGTGTAGAGGTTGAACTGGTGCCCAGAGTGGCACGTATGTTTTTGGCAGTTTAGACCACGCCTGCATCAGCCAAGGGGCTCCCCTAGGAAATGCTTTCAAGAGCAAGGAGAAAAGATCGTTTTCAGGGAGAAAGAGGCAAGGAAACATCAATAGAGACCGTGGACGTGCTATCCTGATAGCCCAGTCGTTCCTACTGACAGCCTGGTAGCCCAGTCGCTCCTACTCTTTTTGGCACCCCTGACTTCTAAGAGAAGTGGTTGAAACCCCAACACCCTCATCCCAGATCAGCATGCACCCTTGTTCACCACGTGCCTGAATTTCAGAGGAGTCAGGGGCTTGGTGCAGAACTCTTGCTGGACCAGCGGATGGCGTTCTTCATCAAGACGGTGAGTCTGGACTTCTCAGCCTTGTGTTCCCAGTACAAGAGGGGATGGAAGAGTTGCTCAGAGTTTCACCCAAGGCTGATGAGGCATTAGCTGTGACGTTATATTTTGAGCAGAAAGGCGCCTTTTCAATCTGTAGGAAACTGAGTCTGGTGAGTTGGAGAAGGAAAACCTGGGCTGGCGCTGTGGCTCACTAGGCTAATCCTCCGCCTGTGGCACTGGCACCCCAGGTTCTAGTCCCAGTTGGGACGCCAGATTCTTTCCTGGCTGCTCCTCTTCCAGTCCAGCTCTCTGCTGTGGCCCGGGAAGGCAGTGGAGGATGGCCCAAGTGCTTGGGCCCTGCACCTGCATGGGAGACCAGGAGGAAGCACCTGGCTCCTGGCTTCAGATCAATGCAGCGCGCTGGCCGTAGCAGCTACTTAGGGGGTGAACCAACAGAAAAGGAAGACCTTTCTCTCTGTCTCTCTCTCTCACTGCCTAACTCTGCCTGTCAAAAACAACAACAACAAACAAACAAACAAAAAAACCTGGATGCAGAATTGGGTGGCAGAGCCATGGGTCATAGACTCAGAACTGGCATGTGGTCGCTCAAGATCATGGCAGGTCATTTGACAGCTCCAGGTCTCGATTTCCCCATCCCCCAGAGGGGGCTACTCTCCCATTTACCATTGAAGGTTTCATTGAGGTGACAAAGGTGAAAGTTAAATTCTTGGTAAAATGTGATGCTGCATGTGAAATGTAAATTATATCATCCAGGTCGCCTGCTAGCTCCTGGCCTACAAAGACAAGACTTGATCCTTCTGACACAAACTGTCTTCCCTCAGTCCCAGGTTGTTCCTCATAAAGCTGGTGGAGAAAACTCACACTTCCCAGTTGTAACCCACTGTTGTAACGATGAGTAGCCAACATTGCCCTGAGCCTATGAAATGGCAGGCCTCTGTTCAGTGGTTTTATGACCTCACAATGGCTTTCCTTCTGATTATTAGCTGAATGTACCCACCCACATACATTCATGTATTGAAGTCCTAAGCCCCAGAACCTCAAGATGTGACCTTGTTTGGAAGTAGGGTCACTACCAATATTACTGGTTAAAATGAAGTCATCATGGTGGCCCTTAACCCAGTATAACTGGAGTTTTGTGGAGTGGGGGTTATTCAGACACAGAGACACTCAGCGGGAAGATGATGAGGAATGAGAAGAGGCACAGGGAGAAGACAGCATCTACCAGCCAAAGATAGAGCCTGCAAGAGATGCACCTCTGAGCTGGGAAGGAACACACCCTGCCCACGCCTTGGCCTTGGACTTCTAGCCCTTGGGACCGTGAGAAAATGAGGATCTGCTGTTGAAGCCCCCAAGGCAGCGATACTTTGTCAAGGCAACCCCAGCAAACTAATGCCCTCATCATTCACAAAAAATGAACAACAAAATCTACTTTCCTTTCTCTCCCACTGATTTGCCCTCTGATTTGCAGTGATTGGATAAGAGATAGTACAGCAATATTAAGATTGTAATAATCTATTAGAAGTTCAATTCCTCGTACAAAAAGAAAATCACTCAAAGATTGAAAACCACATAATGTGCTTCACTTTCACACTCAAAGAATATTTTTAGGTAGAGTTCACTTTCCCCAACTATGAGATTTTCCTAATCCCTAGAATTACTGCTGGGTGAAGGGAACTGTAATGAAATGCTAATGGTATTTGCTGAGAGTAAATACGCTAAGCTTGGGATCCTCAGGGGTGATTCATTTGCCTGACCTGGGGCAGGCACATTCATCTCACAAAAAGTCTGCAAATCTAGCACAATATGGAAGAAAATGGGCGCCGGGTACTTCTTTGTAGATCTTTTGATCTCTTGAAAACAAAGTATTCACTTTCCTGATCCCAGTTAAGAAGTTCGTAGTAGCGGTCAGCCTTAGAAGTTGCTCAAAGAGTATTAAGCTCGGTTGAGCTGGTGTGTGGGAGAGAAGTTTCTCTAAGCAGATTATTAGCAGGACGTTACTCCTCTGAGTTCCTGAATGGTCTTTCAATGCCAGACCACCAAAAAAAAAATCTTTTTTTCAAATATAAACAATGGAGAGAAATAACTAGAAAGCCCTCAGGAAAATTTTTAGATGACTAGTCTAGACTTCCCAAAGCCAAGTTGAAGAGCTCAACTCTGAGGGCAGCAGTGCCCACCAATACTTTGGATGAGGACAATTTGCACCCAACACAAGGTTGGCACATGGTAGGCCCACAAGAAATATTGGCTTAAGGAGCGATGCATGGCTGAATAGATTTATCTTTAAGAAATCTGGGTAATTGGTGGAAATTTTATTTAATGTATTTGTCATTTTTATGAAAGGTACCACGTGGCTCAGAAATAGGTGTGGACATCTGGGAATTGCTGTGCGAATGTGGCTAAATCATTTCGCCTCCTGAGGCTTCAGTCTTCTCATGAATAAATTGATTTCCAAGTCATCAACTTAGACTTTCCTAGTGTCATGGTGGGGTGGAAGGTCACTGAGGGTGGGGTGGAAGGTCACTGAGGGTGGCGTCAGAAGACGTGGGCTCCAGCCCCGCCCGAGTCTGCCAAGAATTCGCTCAGTTCAAGCTGTCTCTCTTTAAGTTTCCTCTTTGGTAAAATGGGGAAAACAGAACTTGTCTTGGTAATTTCAGGGAGAAATTGATTATGTAACAGAGAAGGAATTTTTCATTATGAGGAATTGTAAAATACAGTGTGTGCTATAATTTTTAATGACTAGGCTGGGCTTTTTGGAAGGCAGCTTCTGTGTTGTGTTCTTTTATGAGACAGTCAGACAGGGGCAGACACAAGAAGAGACACACAGTTTATTACACTCACTAGAGACTGGCTGCATGGCATGCTGCACAGGGCCACCCGGGAGAGACCCTGGGCGGTCAGCACATTGTTGGTGAAGGCTCAAGTACTTAGGAGATCCAGATTGAGGCCCAGGAGTCCCAGGCTCCAGTTTTGGCCTGGCCCAGCCTTGGCTTTTGTGGGTATTTGAGGAGTGAATCAATGCATGCGGGATCTCTCTTCATCTGTCTGTCTCTCTCACATTCTCTGTCTCACTGCCTTTCACATACAATAAAAATAATTTTTTAAAAAAGAGAGAAAAGTCCTTGGAAAAATAGAAGTAAAAGATAAGTTTATTTTGTTGCAAAAAATTTTTTTTAGTTAATGCATAGTGTTTTCATAATGTACATTTGCCAGACACTTTTTGGAAGATCCTTGAATTTATAGATTTCAAAGATCTTTTAATTCCATCTTCAGCAGTCTTTGAAGTTACCCTCATTTAAGGGTACTGCAGCAAGCCATGATCTCCAAATTTTAGACTATTTGCATTTTCAATATAAATGTATGACGTTAGTAAAGATTTCATTCTTTCCTTTTTACCAGTTCCTAACCTCTAGAACTGCAGAATGGGTAGATAGAAAACACATTCTCCATCAGCTTGGGTGCTCTGGGTTTTCCCCGGTTCTGGGACTGCTTAGCTACTTGACATAGGTACATTTGTCCAGTCGAGGAAGCTGTTCTTGTTTCTGATCTAGTGACATGCAGGCTGTAGCCTCCTCCAAGGCTTCTTGCAATTCTTGTCGCCAGTGAGTTCACGTGCATTCTAAGATCCCTTTGCTTCAGTTCCCATGTGTCTGTGTCTAGAGGTAAACAGTCGATTTTGTGTTTAGGAACGCAAGCCCTGTCAGCTAGCGTACAGTTAACTTACTCTCCAACCACTGCTATCCTGAAATACCACGTTGGGCTCTGAGAATGCCAAGAACTCCAACAGATGTTGAAAAGCTCAGATAATCAATGCAGTTTGTTTCCCCACATGAATCGAGGCTATTTTCCAAAGGTTCATTGATGTTAAAAGGGGAACCAATGCGACTCAACTATAGCCCTCCAAAGTACACCGTAATCAAGAGAGCTGTGGGACCCATGGGAGGAGATTCTGGGGACCAGCATTGTGGCACAGTGGCCACCTGGGACGTCAGCCTCCCATAGAGTCCTGGCTGCTCCACTTCTGATCCAACTTCCTGATAATGCTCCTGGAAAAGCAATTGAAAATGGCCCAAGTACTTAGACCCTCCCACCCCTGTAGGAGACCTGGTTTGATTTTCTGGCTCTTGGTTTTAGTATGGCTCAGCCCTGGCCATTGCCACCATTTGAAGGGAAAAGCAGTAGGCCGGCGTCGTGGCTCACTAGGCTAATCCTCCGCCTTGTGGTGCCTAGTGAGCCGCAGTGCCGGCACACCGGGTTCTAGTCCCAGTCGGGACGCCGGATTCTGTCCCGGTTGGCCCTCTTCCAGGCCAGCTCTCTGCTGTGGCCAGGGAGTGCAGTGGAGGATGGCCCAAGTCCTTGGGCCCTGCACCCCATGGTAGATCAGGAGAAGTACCTGGCTCCTGCCATTGGATCAGCGCGGTGCGCCGGCCGCAGCACGCCGGCCGCAGCGGCCATTGGAGGGTGAACCAATGGCAAAAGGAAGACCTTTCTCTCTGTCTCTCTCTCTCTCACTGTCCACTCTGCCTGTCAAAAAAAAAAAAAAGAAAAGCAGTAGATGGAAGTGCTCTCTCTCTCTCTCTCTGTATCTCCCTCATCTCTCTGTAACTCTGCTTTTCAAATAAATCTATATATATGTATGTGTGCATGTGTGTGTGTGTGTGTATGCATATGAGAGAGAGAGAGATTGATTCTGGAACCCTAAGCAAGGAGGTCAGAGGTAGGAGCAGAGCTGTTTGCATCATGAGTCCACCTCTTCCTACTGGGGCACAGGGTCTTGTCCAAAAGTTTGGTTCTATGTGTACTTGTGTTCCTGTGAACGTCCTTCTGGAACAACTCTCTGTAATTTATTAAGCAAACAAGACTAATATTAAGCTAAGTAGTATTTCTGAAACTCTGCAGTTCCCTTAAGCAAAAAAGCCAAGACTGATATTGCACAAGGTGGGCCCACAGGTTCTGGGTAAATTTTTTAACTTAATAAGTGATGGACACCAGGATTCCCTTTGATGAGTGTTTGCCACATTTTTAGCATCAAAACTAGACAAGCCCATCTGTGTCATATAATCTTACAGGGTAATCATGAAAATAAATACTTTTAAAATTATTGCATTAAGGGGCTGGTGTTGGCTTGCATCACTGGCATCCTATTTTAGAGCATGAATTTAAGTCCCAGATGCCCCACGTCCCATCCAGCTTCTCACTAATGCACCTCAGAAGGCAGCAAAGTAGGACACTGCCACTCACATGGGAGACCCAGATGGAGTTCTGGGCTCCTGGCTTCAGCCTGGAGCAGCCCTGGCTATGGTAGGCATTTGGGGAGTGAAACAGCAGATGGAAGCTCTCTCTCTCTCTCTCTCTCTTTCTGTCCCCCACCCCACCTTTGTTATTCTGCCTTTCAAATAAAGAAATCAATAAGTCTGTTTTTTAAAGTAGCTATGCATTTAGATTTATTTATTTTAAGGCGGAGTTACAGAGCAAGAAGAGAGACAGAGATCTTTCATCTGCTGGTTCATTCCCCAAATGGCCGCAATGACCAGAGCTGAACCAATCCTAAGCCAGGAGCCTGGAGCTTCCTCCAGGTTTCCACGTGGGTGCAGGGGCCCAAGCACTTGGGCCATCTTCTACTGCCTTCCCAGATACATTAGCAGGGAGCTGGACTGGCAATGGAGCAGCTGGGATGCAAATCGTCATTCCGTTAGGAGACACTGGTGTTACAAGCAGCAGCTTAGCCCACTGCCCCACAACGCCGGCCCTGACAGTTTTAAAAACATTTTCTATCTGCAGTGGTGAATCCATCCGTGGATAGAGAGTTGGCTGTCGCTCCCCCTCTTCACGGAGGAGCAACACTAAACCCTGCCTAGGCTTCATATCCGAGTCACGGCACCATTATGTCGCTCCCCCTCTTCGTGGAGGAACGACACAGGACCCTGCGCTGTTCTTTTGTCTGCTCGGCCCTCCCCGGGTTTGCTGCTGGTTCTTCCCGGGTTGGCTACCGTCCCTTCCACCTCCGTGGAAGGGCGGTTCCCCCTGCCACTTTCCCCACTTCCGCAGGGGAGCGGCACACCGCCCGCCGGCTCTCTCGGGGGCTGCACAGGTGTTCCTTCAGATAGATGTTCCTGGTGCATGTTGTCTCTCTCCTCCTTTATAGTCCTCTTCCACCAATCCCAACTCTGCTACCCACAACGCCGAGTACGCTGCTCTCCTCCAATCAGGAGCAGGTCCTGCTGTTTATTGGTTGAACTGGAGGCAGCTGTGTAGAAGCTGTTTCCTCCTCTCCCAGCGCCATATTGTGGGAGAGCAGATGCATAGAATAAGTCTTAATTCCAGTAATTTAGTCTAGTCCGAGTTGCTCCCAGTTGCTCCCCACAGTTGGCCACTATGGAGGGCTGAGTGCTTTGTGAAGTCTCACTCCTCTGCCTTCCCTTTTGCACCTGACCCAGTCCTGCTTGTTCCTCCAAGCCTTCCTTGACTTCTCCAGCTAATTCTTCACTCCTTCCCATGCTCCCCAAATAGTTTGTCCTCTATGGAAGAGCGTATCAATATATCAGCTACTCAGGACAAGCACCATCGGGACGTGAAACCTTCATGGGGGGATGCTGTAAATCCTGTTGATCCTTGCTGCCTGGCTGCCTACTACACAGGAGGTATTTAATGTATGCCAGACGAGTCTAAAGTAGGGCAAACCATAAAAGGTTTTGCCTTTTATTATCAATAGCTGTGAAACCTCCAATTTAAGAAAACGAGACCCAGAGGTATCATTTTCTAATTCATGCATCTCTTCAAGGGCAATGATGTGCTGTTTTAGAGAGGACTAACCATCACTTTGGGCATGTCTGAGGTTTTCCTTTTCTGCAAAGCTGCCATTTAACTTGAACTTGCAAATGGAAGGCAGATCTTCCTGCTGCTATTGATCTTCTCCGCTAGGACATGTCAGAAGAACTAGAAACAACCCGTTAGAAGCGATGTGGCCGAGAATGAAGCAAACAGGACTTAGAGAGACTGCCATGGAAGGTCCAACCTGTACGATTCTGAATAAGAACAGGCAGTGCCTTTTGCCTTTTTCCTCTTACTTTTTAACAGAAATAATCCAACAAACTTTTTTTCCAATTGTGATTTATAGTCCGGATGTCAGAGCTGCCTCAAACAACTGTTAGTCATTTGTAGAAAAGGTTGCTTTAGCTTTTTTTTTTTTTTTTTTTTTTTGACAGGCAGAGTGGACAGTGAGAAAGAGAGACAGAGAGAAAGGTCTTCCTTTGCCGTTGGTTCACCCTCCAATGGCCGCCACCGCCGGCACGCTGCGGCCGGCGCACTGCACTGATCCGATGGCAGGAGCCAGGAGCCAGGTGCTTTTCCTGGTCTCCCATGGGGTGCAGGGCCCAAGCACCTGGGCCATCCTCCACTGCACTCCCTGGCCACAGCAGAGAGCTGGCCTGGAAGAGGGGCAACCGGGACAGAATCCGGCGCCCCGACCGGGACTAGAACCTGGTGTGCCGGCGCTGCAAGGCGGAGGATTAGCCTAGTGAGCCGCGGCGCCGGCCTGCTTTAGCTTTTATTTTAAAATTAATCTGAGGGACCAGGCATTGTGGCGTAGTGAGTAAAGCTACCGCCTGCAGCACCTGTATCCCATGTGGGCTCAGGTTTGAGTCCTGGCTGCCCCACTTCCCATCCAGCTCTCTGCTATGGCCTGGGAAAGCAGTAGAAGATGGCCCAAGTCCTTGGGCCTCTGTACCTGTGTGGGAAACCTGGAAGAAGCTCCTGGCTTCTGGCTTTGCTCTGGCCCAGCCCTGGCCATTGTTGCCATTTGAGGGGTGAACCAGTGGATGGAGGATCTCTCTCTCTCCCTCCTCCTGCTTCTGCCTCTCCAGCAAAAAATAATCTTAGACTTACAAAAACTTTGCAGAAATTGAATAGAGGGTTCCTACGTAGTCTTCCCTTCCTTTGCCAGATAAGAATACCTGTGGCGGGCCGGTGCCATGGCTTACTTGGCTAATCATCTGCCTTCGGTGCTGGAATCCCATATGGGTGCTGGGTTCTAGTCCCGGTTGCTCCTCTTCCAGTCCAGCTCTCTGCTGTGGCCCAGGAAGGCAGTGGAGGATGGTCCAAGTGCTTGGGCACCTGCACCCGTGTGGGAGACCAGGAAGAAGTACCTGGCTCCTGGCTTCGGATCGGCATAGCTCTGGCCGTAGCGGCCATTTTGGGGGTGAACCAATGGAAGGAAGACCTTTCTCTCTGTCTCTCCGTCTCACTGTCTGTAACTCTACCTGTCAAATAAATAAATAAAAAAATCTTAAAAAAAAATAATACCTGTAGCATCAACAGTGCAGTAACCAAAGCCAGATCACTATCACTGACACAGAACTCCATTCTAACCTGAAGGTCTTACACAGAATTCGCCCCTTTTGGCCGGTGCCACGGCTCATTTGGCTAATCTTCCACCTCTGGCACCGGCACACCGGGTTCTAGTCCCGGTTGGGGCACCTGTTCTGTCCCGGTTGCCCCTCTTCCAGTCTAGCTCTCTGCTGTGGCCCAGGAAGGCAGTAGAGGATGGCCCAAGTGCTTGGGCCCTGCACCGCATGGGAGACCAGGAGGAAGCACCTGGCTCCTGGCTTCGGATCGGCGTAGTGCGCCAGCCGTAGTGGCCATTTTGGGGGTGAACCAATGGAAAGGAAGACCTTTGTCTCTCTCTCTCTCTCTCTCACTGTCTAACTCTGCAAAAAAAAAAAAAAAAAAAAAAAAAAAAAGAATTCTCCCCTTTCCTTGCTGATGTCCTCTTTCTTGTTCAGGGGTCCCACCTGCTACTTCAATGCCAACTAAGTTCTTTTTCTGGGCTGTTACAATTCTTCAGTTTTTCTTTGTCTTTTCTGAGCTTAATGCTTTGAAGAGTCCAAGCCAGTTTCTTTCTCAGTTTCAGTTTGTCTGATGTTTTCTTATGCTGAACTGAAATGCTACCATAGAGGTATTGCACCCTTAAAAGTGCATGTGAAACACTTTTACATTGACTTCCTGTGTGAGTGTTGGAACTTGTCCATTTTTAAAAAGTTTTATTCATTTATTTATTGATTTGAAAGGCACAGGGACAGATGGTGGGGTGGGAATGGGGACAGTGAGAGAAAGAGAGAAATCTTCCATCCTTTGCTTCACTCCCCAAATGGCTGCAACATTCAAGGGTGGGCCAGGCCAAAGCCGGGAGCCAGAAGCTCCATCTTGGTCTCCCACGTAGGTGGCAGGGGCTCAGATACTTGGGCCATCATCTGCTGCCTCCTAAGCTGTGCAGTAACAGAAGCTGAATCAAAAGCAGAGGCAGATGTGGGACTCGATCCCAGCACTCTGATATGGGATATGGATATCCCAAGCGGTGGCTTATCTTGCCACACCACAATGCCTGCCCCTGGAACTTGCCCATTAAGAAGTAATGATTTCTTCTTTTTGGCATTTGGCAGTCTGCGTTTCTCAGGAATCTGGTAGCTCATGGCTATGGTTTGGATGTGTCTTGTCCCCCGGGAGTTCATGTGCTGGAAGCTTGGTCCCAGTGTGGTGGTGTCGAGTGGTGGCACCTCCAGAAGGTGAGGCTCAGTGGGAGATGGTTCGATTCCTGCAGAAGCTGACCCTGAGATGGTGACTTGGTTCTTAAGTCATTTATTTGGGCGGGGAGTAGGGAGGAGAGGCATTGGGGTGGAAGGACTTGGTGCTTCATCTGCTGCTGTGGCTGTACTGGGGGAGCGCCCCTCCCAGCGTTCACTTTCTGACATGAGAGCCTGTTTCAAAGCAGACAAAGCCCACAGGCAGAGAGTATCAGGTGCCTGAAGCAGAAAGTCCAGAAAGTCTTCAGTGTTTAAGGCAACTGCCGTGAGAAGGGAAAGGCACAACATCGCGTTTTCTCCCTTTGCCTCCCTCCTTTCTCCTTTTTCTCCTCCCATTCTCCCTAATATTAAAAAAAAATAGTGATAATATTGATAGTAATAATCCATGGGCCTAGCAGTGGACACACCAGGTAGGACTCCTGCATCCCGTATCAGAGTGCTTGGATTCGAAGTCTCTTTCAGCTTCCTGCCTACACACACGCTGGGGAGCAGCAGGTGATGCTTCAGGTGGTTGGGTCGTTGTCACCCATGTAGGCGACCTGGATTAAGTTCCTGGTCCCTGCTTCACTCCATCCAGCCTCAGCCATTGTGGGCATTTAGGGAATGAACCAGTGGGTGGGAGTTATCTCTGTCTCTCTTCCTCTCAAATAAATAAATGAATGAATAAAGATTTTTAAAAATCCTAAGTGGCAGATGGAGTGAGGTTGGGCAGGGAGCAATCAGAGCAGAAGTATTGTGCAAATCCTCATATCCCGGTAGCATTATCATTAGTATATTCTTTTTTATTTTGAATCAATTGATTAGTCCTATTTTTTTAAATGATGAATGACTCAAGGCAGGAAAATAAAAGTGTTTTCTAAACTTAAAAAGGTGTCTTTTCTGAGTTGTGGTCTTTCTTCCCAGGCCTCACAACCCTGCCATCCGCTATAAAGACAGGCGACATACCTGAAGTTGGGGATGCCCTGATAAAGCCCTCACTTAACTGCAGACACCCTACACAGGAAGCCCAGCACAGCCACCACTGGGAGTTTAACTTTTTCAGGAACTTGCTGGCTGCTTCGAGCCACATGGCAGAGTCCCACAATCCAGGATAAAGGGCTCATTTAGCGGGCAGAAAACAGACAGCTTTAATACTGTGCTGTCCGGCCAGATGGTCGCAGGCAAGTTAGTTGTCCGATTTCCTTGCTTGTAAAATGGAAATAACGACACCTGTCTCATGTGGTTGCCTTGAAGTTGACAAGATCCGGTCACATTGGTGGAACCTGGCCAGTCCAGGGTGGGCAGGAGGCGCCCCGGCGCGCAGGGGAGCAGTGGGGAAGGCGAGCTGCTGCTGTATCTCACACCGGGTGTGCTCCATGAGCGGCACCTGCTGTCCCAGCTGCTCCCAGCACTAACCCTGTGAAGTTGTTACTGTCATCCCCAGTTTGCAGAGAAACTCCCTACCCAGAGGGTTCAAGACCCCGCCTGCAGTCAGGATTTGAACTCAGGTCAGCTCCCCTTCTTTCCTCTGTGGTCCATTAGGCACAGGACACTGTCTTAGGCCACTTCCTGTTGCTGTAACAGAACACTGCAGACTGGGTTATATAATAGAGGTTTGTCTGGCTCAGAGTTTGGAGGCTGAGAAGTCCGAGAGCACAGAACCAGCATCTGCTCAGCCTCTGGTGAGGACCTCCCACAGGGTGTGGGGTGGGGGGCTCTGCAGACTCCACAGGCAGTGCAGGCCACCTGTGGTGAGACAGAGCAGTGTCCTCTCACCAAGCCACTAAAGCCACCCCACTCTTGTGACCTCATCTGATCCCAATCCCCTCCCAATCCCCTTCAACTTCCATTAACCTGGGACCGTGGGGGTTGAATTTCCACAGGTGTGTTAGAGGGGACGTTCAAGCTGCAGCTTACGGGCGCTCCACCCCTTTTTTTTTTTTTTTTTTTTTTTTTGACAGGCAGAGTGGACAGTGAGAGAGAGAGAGAGAAAGGTCTTCCTTTTGCCGCTGGTTCACCCTCCAATGGCCGCCGCCCATCTTAATGGACCAGACTTTTAACCCTGGCTCAGTTCACCATCTGAGCCTGAGCATCCGCCACCTTCATGCTCACTAAGCTCACCAACTGTTAGTTGCTTCCACTTAGGACTACAAGAGAGTAGTTGATTTAATTTAAAAACAGGAGTGGAGAGGTGAGCATTTGGTGTGCCAGTTGGAACACCTGCACCCCAGATCTGAGAGCCTCACTCAGGTACCTGCTGTACTTTTGATCCAGTTTCTGGCTGGTGTGCACCCTGAGAGGCAGCAGGTGAGGGCTCAAGTACTTGGGTTTCTTACATCCATCTGAGAGACCAGGATTGGGTTCCCAGCTCCTGGTTCACTCCTGGCTCAGCCTTAGCCATTTGCAAGCATATGAGGATTGAACTCTGTGACTCTATATCACAAATGAGTTTAATTATTTTTTATAAATTTAAAAATTGCTGGCCGGCGCCGCAGCTCACTAGGCTAATCCTCCGCCTTGGAGCTGGCACACCAGGTTCTAGTCCCAGTTGGGGCACCGGATTCTGTCCCGGTTGCTCCTCTTCCAGGCCAGCTCTCTGCTGTGGCCAGGGAGTGCAGTGGAGGATGGCCCAGGTGCTTGGGCCCTGCACCCCATGGGAGACCAGGAGAAGTACCTGGCTCCTGCCATCGGATCAGCGCGGTACGCCAGCCGCGGCGGCCATTGGAGGGTGAACAAATGGCAAAAGGAAGACCTTTCTCTCTGTCTCTCTCTCTCTCACTGACCACTCTGCCTGTCCAAAACAAACAAACAAACAAACAAAATTTAAAAATTGCTAGGGAGATACATAACTAAATGGTCTATAGTCTTATCTACATAGTCTTAATAAGAAATAATATAGAAATCAGTATGATAATTAACACAGAGGAATTTAGGCTTTAAGTAGCCTCTAAAACATCCTTGTAGATAATATCATTACAGGAAGTATGCAGAAATTTTAAAAATTGCCAGTAGTTTTCTTACTTACCATCAATATATTTTCAAATGTCATGATTGATTTTATACACACACACACACACACACACATTTATTTATTTGAAAGTCAGAGTTACACAGAGAGAGGAGAGGCAGAGAGAGAGAGAGAGGTCTTCCATCCAATGGGTCACTCCTCTATTGGCCATAACAGCTGGAGCTGCACTGATCTGAAGCCAGGAGCCAGGAGTTTCTTCTGGGTCTCCCACAGGGTCTAGAACCAGCCCCCATATGGGATGCCAGCACTGCAGGTGGTGGCTTAACCCACTACGCCATAGCACTGGCCCGTGTGTGTGTGTGTGTGTGTGTGTGTGTGTGTAAAATCAGTATATTCCTCTGTGTCTAAAGATTTTCCATCGTGGTTGCGTGTATTTTTTACAGTCTCAAATACCTCCTGCAATATGTAGACTATCTCATCCCACAGATGGGCTGAGATTTGTTGAACCCTGTCTCTGATTTGGGACATTTGCTCAAGTTCTGGTCATGCACAAAACCTTATTCTGATATAAGATGTTTTCTTCCTAGAAAAGCTGTAGAAATAAAGAGAAAGAAACATTTCAGTGATTCTTGGTATATAACAATAAATTTTTCCCCATAGGACTCTCAGTGAGCCTATTATTTTCCACAGTCTGTAACTCCAAGCATACATCAGGTGAAAAATGATACCTGATTATTAAGACTTTTTCTTTTTTACTACCAAGAGTGGAATTTTTTTCCATATATAGAAAAAAATTGTGCTTCAAGAACTCCGCCCTGGTTCATTGACATGCATGGGGGGGTGGGGTGTTTCTCGATGTGTAGTGTGTCTAATAACTCTGGCAGAACATGAGGCAGTGAAAGCAGAAAGGAGAAGGATGACTTTTCATAATTCAGCAATGCCAAACCTTAAATCTCTTCCACAGTGGCCGGCACCGAGGCACAGCGGGTTAACACCCTGGCCTGAAGTGCCGGCATCCCACATGGGCTCTGGTTCTAGTCCTGGCTGCTCCACTTCCGATCCAGCTCTCTGCTATGGCCTGGGAAAGCAGTAGAAGATGGCCCAAGTCCTTGGGACCCTGCTACCCACATGGGAGACCCGGAAGAAACTCCTGGCTCCTGGCTTCGGATTGGCTCAGCTCCAGCTGTTGAGGCCTACTGGGGAGTGAACCATCTGATGGAAGATTCTCTCTCTCTCTCTCTCTCTGCCTCTCCTTCTCTCTGCATAATTCTGACTTTCAAATAAATAAATAAGTCTTAAAAAAAAGTCTACAATAAAAAAAATCCCTTCCACAAAGCAACTCACACTATGTAAAAAATGGTAGAATACATAGAAAATAAGATTGAGCATAGTAACCATTTCTGCATGTCGAGTGCATGCATTGCTCTGCAGCTACCATCACCAGCCATCTCGAGAATGTTCCCGTCTTCCCAGAAGGAAACTGCACTCATGAAACAACCCCCGTTTCCTCTGTCTCCCCACCTCCCGCCCCCAGCAACCACCATTCTATTTCCTGTCTACTAGTTTGCCCACTCTAAGCACATCCTCTCAGTGGACTCATCCTGAACAGTGGTGCTGGGTATCCAAGGGAGGTTGGTTGCAGTGCCCGCACAGACACGTAAGTCACTTATTTAAAATGATGTAGTATTTGTGTAGTATCCGTGCACATCCTCCTGTAGACTTGAAAGCTTTTTTGGGTACTTATCATACCTAAATGGTAGGTAAATTGTTGTTACATTATATATATACATATTTTTTTTTTGACAGGCAGAGTGGACAGTGAGAGAGAGAGACAGAGAGAAAGGTCTTCCTTTTGCCGTTGGTTCACCCTCCAATGGCCGCCGCGGCCGGCGCACCACGCTGATCCAATGGCAGGAGCCAGGTACTTCTCCTGGTCTCCCATGCTGGTGCAGGGACCAGGGACTTGGGCCATCCTCCACTGCACTCCCTGGCCACAGCAGAGAGCTGGCCTGGAAGAGGGGCAACCGGGACAGAATCCGGCGCCCCAACCGGGACTAGAACCCGGTGTGCCGGCGCCGCAAGGCAGAGGATTAGCCTAGTGAGCTGTGGCGCCAGCCTGTTACATTATATTGTTTAGGGAATAAGTACAAGCAAGCAAGTCTGTGCATGTTCATTACAGATGCAATTTATTTTGTCTGAATATCTTCTATCTGAAGTTGGTTGAAAATCATGGATGTAGAAATCACTGATACAGAGAGCTGGCTGTATTTGTCTTTTCATGCTTGCCTTATTTCCTTTAGCATAATGTCCTCAAAGTTTATCCATGTTTTAGCACATGTCAGAATTTCTTTCCTTTTAAGGGTGAATGATATTCCATTTTGTGTGTGCCTATCTGGACGACCTTTTCTTTATTCATTCATCAGTAGACACTCGGGTTGCTTCCATCTCTTGGTTTTTGTGGATAATACTGCTATAAATACGAATATTCAAAAATTATTCAAGATCCGCTTTGAACTCACCATACACTCAGGCTACATTTTCCCACCTTTTTAGAAGACAAAGTCCGATATTTGCTGTTGTGTTTCTTCACTAAGAATCTGACATATCTTTTTAGCTGGGCAGTCCTTGGGGTAGGATTGTCACTGCTGCATTAGGGCTCGCCTTATAAAATTGTAGGTGTTTTTGGGGGGTCTGACTGGACCCCACTTCTCCCATGAGCCCTGTCATTTTTTGTGCACTTTGAACAGAACTCAAGGGATCTGTTTTTTGTTTCCTGGAGCAGAAATGCCCTTAAAGTTGAATAGAAATAGCTTGGAGGGGGTATAACTCTTGTGCGGTGCTACATAATTACCTTGGCAACCTTTGAAGAATTAACAGCCTCAGCTTTTGATTCAAGAAGGTTGCCTTGCAGGGTTCCAGCACAAGTCTCTGCCCTGAGGCCCGAAATACAAACACTTAGCCTACACATAACCAGTGTCATGTTGCCATTTCTAATGGGAGCGGGCAGAGTCGAGAGGTGTCTGTTAGCAACTGGCTTGATCTTTTCTTGTGCCTATAACTTCTAGCATCATACACGAGGCTTAATGGAGCAGACAAAGGAGACAAGTGGAAAACATAAACAAGAGTGTTCTGTTCCAGCCATGAGGATGTGTGGAGAGATCTGGAAAGCTTGAGGAAGGCAGGGAGGGGTGCAAAGAGGGGAGTAAGGACACAGGAATTGCTGTTATTTTCAGTGGAGCTGCTGGTTTATTATTCATAGTTTCCATGAGTGCTTCTACCAAGGAAGGCTCTACCCAGCAGGCCACATACAGGGGACTTTGTGATTCAGGGATGTGACTAGCCTTGATGGAATGTCAGCTCCATCTGCAAACAAAGTAGGATGAGGACTTGCTTGTTACATTGGAGCAAAGGGTAAAATTATTGGTAGCTGAGGGAGAAAGGGGCTCAGAGATTCCCCGGGGGTCCAGGACTTTGGGTAACCCTGGTGATCCTGGTCTAGATACCCATCTAGGCCTCAGGGTAGTTAGGCCTAAACTGTCACCAGCATTGAGTTCTTGGGATTCTTCTTTTGAGAAAAACTAGAAATGAGCACCATTTTTAAACAAAATGGTATCAGCATTATTGTAAAAATAAATGTTCAGAAGCTTGAAGTTACAATCAGAACATAGGAGAGAAGAGGAATAACATCCGTGTGTTTGGCAGGCAGCCATGAGCACATCAGGAGCTGAGACCAACGGTCTGCCCTGGAGGAGGACGTGGAGGGGACAGGCAAGCAGGTCCCTCTGCACCTGCCTGTCGTCATCATGCTCTGTCATTCCACATTCAGGTCACCACAGTGTTTCTACAACGATGGGACTCGTCCCACCAGTGGGTCCTGAAATCAATTTAGTGAGCTTCCACCAGAAGTGGATAAGATAGAGAATATCAGAATGCATGGTGTGAATGGGCCTGTTGTTCATGATTTCTCTTTACATTGATGTATCTATGCACTGTGGCCTGGACATGATGTGGCTCCTGCATCATGCAGACATTGAAGCCTCAAAGTCTTAAGTTAATGGTGCTAAAAGGGCAGAAACTTGATCACATTACAGTGTGTAGAGGTGAGGTCACACAGGAGGTCCTTCAGCCGATGGGGGTATATGCCCTAGGAAGATAGCTCTCAAGAGAGGATTGAAGTAAAAACCTGAGTTTGGGCCCAGCCACTCTCTACTCCATGACCACCCTCTGCACAGGCCCTGCTGTTGTCATCCTCCACCCTCACCAGAGCCTAACCAATGGGACTGTTGGATCTTGCATTGGACCCTACACAACTGTGAGCTAAATAAGCCCTTTGATAAAATGTGTTGCCTTGGGTATTTCATTATCATAGTGAACATCTGACTAGTAAAATGTGTCTTATGGATTCTGAGATGAACTATGTCTCTTCATTGTGAGGTGTGATCCGAAGTTTGAGAAACAGCCTGACATTGTGCCTGTCTTCACCAGCTTCCTTTTCTGTTAATGAGAATGTTGTGTCAATTCTGGCTAAGGGTGGGCTCCAGGGAGATGGTCCCTGTTAACTCTGTTGCTCGTTAACTTTGTGCCACTCTGTCATCAGGACTCAGGGTGACTGGGGGTGCTCTGTGCTCCTGGTACATCTGTCATAGGTGGAGTAGTGGAGAGAGAGTAAATTTAGAGTGAAAGACTTGGATCTGCAACTTAGCCACTTGCCAGGTGTATGACCACAGAGAGAGTTGCTTAACACATCTCCACCTCTAGCCCATCCTTTCCAGAGCAACTTAATCCAACAAGTCCTTATTGAGTGCCTACTGAATACAGGGGTGATACCAGGCACCAGAACTCCAGAGGCTTGCTTGCTTATGTTGAAGATAAACACATGTTCTAAAAAGAGCTATGAGGAAGAAAGATGAGGGGTGCTTGGGTCCGTGCATAGGAAGGGTGGGATGTGAAACACGGGCTGAGCCTCTGAGACAGAATAGCTTGCAGTTGCCTAGTGGAGAACTGCAGGCCTGGCTTTTCAGGTAGAGAGATGACCAGAAGCAGACTACAGGTGTGGGAAAACTCCTGGTATATCCAGGGAAGACATTCAGAGAGCAGGGGGCAGCACTGTAGTGCAGTGGGTTAAAGCCATGGCCTGCAGCACCAGCATCTCATAGCACACCAGTTCGAGTCCCGGCTGCTCCACTTCCAGTCCAGCTCCCTGCTAATTTGCCTGAGAAAGCAGGAGAGGATGGCACAAGTGCTTGGGCCCTTGAACTCATATGGGAGCTACAGAACAGGTTCCTGGCTCCTGGCTTCGGCCTGGCCCAGCCCCGGTTGTTGCAGCCATTTGAGGAGCGAACCAGTGGATGGAAGATCTCTCTGTCTCTCCTTCCCTCTCTGTAACTCTGTCTTTCAAATAAATAAATAAAAAGAAATTCAGAGGACAGTGTGGTTCATGCAAAAGCCTTATGGACAGGGCACAGGAGTCAGAGAAAGCTGGAAACACACAGGCCGGCTTGTGATGGGCCTTGTGTGATGTCCCAAGACACTTGACCATGATGGCATCCGTGGTGAGGAGTGTCTGTGTGTTTCAGAAAGAGCTCCCAGCAGCAGGAGCGGCTTGGGAGAGGAACACTGAGGCCTGAGCCTGCCTGCAGGGATGGGCATCATCGGGGCAGGTGCAGGGCCACCACAGCAAGGCAGTGGTTGATGCACCGATGCCGCAGTATTTGAGAACCTGTCCCCAGGAGGCTGGCATCTGCTCTGCGCAGCAGCCAAGAGTGCAGCCTGAAGGGGGCTGGAGCTGGACAAGGCTGAGACTTCTGGGTAGATGGATGCAGGAGGATCACATCAGAAAAGGGCAAAGAGGAAAAATCCAGCAGTAAGGCAACGAAGCAGCCCCTCCTTCCCAAGGCACCTCAGGACTAGCATGAGCTTCCTCCTGGCTCTGTGCTCACAGCCCTGGCTTCCCTAAATACTCAAGTATCTCCCCCACGCCCTGCTCAGCCCCAGAACACCCTTCGCACACGTCCCTTCACCTCCCTCAGTTGGCATTGCTACAGAATTCCCCTCCAGCCAGTCACCTTGAAAGTAGACAGGAGCATGAAGAACGTTCCAGCATATCTTTATCATTCATATTCAAGTCCTATCAGATGTCTCTTCACTGGCACCTGCAAGCTCCTGGCAGAGACCTGCTTCAGGCTTTTCAAAGCCTTCCTAGACTTGCTGTCTCAGTCAGGGTTCTCCAGAGAAACAGAACCAGTAGCAGATGGAGTAGGCGCCCCTGTGTCAGTGGTTTTGTTCTTAGTTTCAATTACCTGTGGTCAACCATGGTCTGAAAAATATTATGTCATGGAAAGTTCCAGAAGTAAACAATTGATAAGTTTTAAATTGTGTATCATTGTGAGTCGCATGCCCCAATCTCACCCTGTCCTGTCTAGGATGTGAATCATCCCTTCATCCAGCGTATCCACACTGTATATGCTACCCGACTATTACTCAGTAGCTGTCTCAATGATCATATTGACAGTTGGAGTATCACAGTGCTCGTGTTAAGTAACCCAATTTTACTTAATAATGGCTCCAATGCATAAGAGTAGTGATTCAGAAGAGGCACCAGGACCTAAAACATGGGAGGACAGATTACTACTATGTGGCAATGTTGAGAGCATATAGGAAAAAACATAACATGTATAGGGTTTGGTACTATCCATGGTTTCAGGCATCCACTGGGAGACTTGGAATGTATCCCCCACAGATAAGGGGAACGATGATCAGTAGATCAATCTGTAGGTAGATGGAAAGAGAGGGAGAGAGAGAGAGACAAAGAGAGAGAGAGAGAAAGAGAGAAAGGAAGAGTGAATGAGAGAACTTTTAAAAGGAATTGGCTTATACGTTTGTGAGGGCTGGCAAGTCCAAAATTTGTAATACAGGCCCGAGACTCATGTAAAGATTGATATTGCAGTCTTGAGTCCAAAACCCACAGGACAGATTAGTAGACTGGGAATTCAGGAAAGGTTTCTGAATTGCAGTCTTACAACCAAAATCTGGGGGCTGGTATTGTGGCATAGTGGGTAAAGCTACCACCTGCAACACCAGCATCCCATTTGGGCACTGGTTCGAGTCTCAGCTGCTCTACTTCCCATCCACTTCCCGACTAATGCGCTTGAGAAAGCAGCGGAGGATGGCCCAAGTTCGTAGGTCCCTGCACCCACATGCAGGACCCGGAGGAAACTCCTGGCTCCTCATTTGAGACTGGCTCAGCTCCGGCCATTGTGTTCATCTGGGGAGTGAAACCAGAGGATGGAAGATTCTCTCTCTCTCTCTTTCTCAACTCTGCCTTTCAAATAAATAAATAAATCTTCTAAAAAACTACCAAAATCTTCCTTCTTTGGAGATCCTCGGTCTTCAGGCCATCCAGTGATTCTGTGAAGCCCACCCATGTTCTGGAGGGTGGTCTGCTCACTCAGAGTCTGCCATTTAGCTGTCAGTCAAATCTAAAAAAGACCTTGACAGCAATTTCTAGACCAGTGTTTGACCAAACAGCTGGGCACCATGGCCTAGTCAAGTTGACGCATAAAATTAGTCATTACATATCCCCATTGAGGAGCTGGCAAATTCTTTTCTGCAGTCTTGGCATTCTCGTCATTTTACAGATGGGAACGTGGAGACTTGACCCAAACCACACAGTTCTGGAAATACATTTGTTATGTTTTCATGGCCGTGGGTGTCTCCTTCGGCAGTGCTGGCCTATCTGTGCTCCTAAAGTGGCCATGGGCACTGCAGGGGACAGAAATTCATCCCTGCTGCCCCAGGGCTTTCAAAGCCTGGGAGACCGAGGCGTAAACGCCATCTCTGCCAAGGACATGCAGCTGAGGTCCCAGGACTATTTGCTTAATTGCTTTCTGCCTCAGTTTCCCTATTTATAGAACAAAAACAATCACACACATTCCCTATAGGGTGGCATCTACAATGAAATGAAACATACAACGTGGTACCCCACATAGTGATCATGCCCTAGACAATAATAATGTTAGCAATAACAAAAATGCTTCACCATTCACAGCTGATTTATATAGAGCAGGGAGCAGGAACCTTGACACAACAGTTAAGATGCTGCTTAACACGGCTGCAACCTGTGATGGAGTACCTGGGTTTGAGTCCTGGTTTTGCTCCTGATGCCAGCTCCTTGCCAGTGCACACCCTGGGCTGTAGCAGATGATGGCTCAAGGAGTTGGTACCCACGTGGGAAACCTGGATGGAGTTTCAGATTCCTGGCTCAGCCCAACCCCTGCTCTTGCAGGATATTGGGGAGTGAATTAGTGGATGAGAGATCTTTGTCTCTCTCTCTCTCTCTCTCTCTCTCTCCACATTTCAAATAAATAAACATTAAAATAAATAAGTAATTTATAAAAATACCACCCTATTTCTCTGATAAAGAAAATAAAAAAAAACAGGCTAAGAGGACACCAAGTGTTAGTGAAGGTGGTATAAGCTGGGAGGCCAGCCTGCAGCAGTGGCTGGCAGTCCCTCTGGAAGCTAAATATGGAAGCACTGTGAAAGGTCGTATGGATGCAGGTAGGGCCCAGAGTGTACTCTGGCGGACAGAGTGGTACCTATCAAAGTGATGACAAGCATTTCAGTTTTATGACTTGTAAACATTACTGGTTTCCTGTGAAACATGTTCAGGAAGCAGTGTGTATATTCCAAACAATGCAGTCATTCTGAGAAGCTTCCAGAATTTCAGCACTTCTGTCTAATCTAACAGGGGTGGGGGAATCTTTTTGTCTGCCAAGGGCCATCTGAATATTAATACCAATACCACCATTTGTGGGCCAAACAAGACTATCACTTTAAAAATGATCCACCGTGGATTGATTGGATTTCAAGTCCCATCTGTGGTTGTCTCAGCAGAGCCAGACCAAATGATTTCACAGGACTTCCACATGGCACTCCAGGCCCGATGTTCCCCACCCCTGGTCTAAGGCTACTCCTGCTGTGTTTGGTTAGAGATATGCCCGTAGCGCTTGTGTTGGTCCTCTTTTTGTTCACCTTAATGGAAACACCTGAGAGGAACTTCTTGGGAAAGAAAAGGTTTATTGCGGCTTTCAGTTTGGAGCTTGCAGTTCAGGATCCGGTGGGCCCCACAGCTGGGGTCTGTGGAGGCTGGTCATGGCAGGTGTCAGGGAATGACTGCTCAGGGTTGCAGTTCAGGATCTGGTGGGCCGCACAGTTGGGGGTATGTGGAGGCTGGTCATAGCAGGTGACCTGGGGAATGATTGCTCAGGGAGCCAGGAACCTAGGCCAAAGGAACTCAAATGCTAATCATCCTCCTAGGGCACACCCCCAGTGACCCAAACACCTCCCCCAACCCCGCTCTCCCAATGAGACCAAATCTCCACCCTGAATCTATTGACCATTGAGACATCAGAATTTAAACATCTTTAAGAGTTTTGGGGCAACATGTCCTACTCAGACCAAAACACCACTGTGTTCTTAAGCTTCCCAAAGCGGGATTCCCTTCCTACAGTTCATTTTCCCAGCACGTCCATCCGTCTGTCTGTCCTGTCCCAAGGTCTGGATGTTCACTGTCAATTTCTTCAGTGATTTTTTTTTTATGATTTATTTATTTATTTGAAAGGGAGAATTAGAGAGAGGCAGAGGTGGAAAGAGAGAGAGAATCTTCCTTCCACTGGTTCACTCCCTAAATGACCACAATGGCCAGAGCTTCACCGAGCTAAAGCCAGGAGCCAGGATCTTCTTCCAGATACTGCACATGATTGTAGGGGCTCAAAGAACTTGGGCCATCTGCTACTGCTTTGCCAGGCCATAGCAGAGAGCTGGATCGGAAGTAGAGCAGCTGGGACTTGAACCTGCATCCATATGGGCTGCCAGCATTGCAAGTGGCAGCTTGACCCACTACCCCACAGCGCCAGCCCCTTCAGTGAATGTTTTAAGACTACCTGTAATACGAATGTCTCCTTAGCTTACTCCCTGTTGGAAAGTTACTTACAGGCAAACAGTGAATCACCTAGTTCTCTCCCATTTGTTCTCCTGCACTTTTGAATCTGGCTGCGGGGTGTGGGGGAAAATTAATGTGGGTTTTAAAATGGAAGGGTTTGATCAGGGCTGAAATTCAAAACTGGTCACCTGATGCAGCTCAAATGACAGTTGCCAGCTTCAGTTGTTACAAGGGGTGTGCTTAGAATTTTAGAGTTGAAAAGAATTATTGTTTTAATGTGAAACATAAAAATCAGCCAAATAGAACTGGCTACGTGCCTAGACTATGAGATCCAGGATTTCAGGAACAGGTTTTTATCTTTCTATTTTCATATTTTATTTATTGCATTCTTTGTGTAACTAATAGTATATTAATGTTATTATTACTTATTTTATTGAATACCTAGTACTACTATAAATTTATATTGTGGGAGATCCAAAAGAAAATAAAAATTAAAAAAAAAACACTGCTGTCAAGGAGCATATATGATCTCTTTGAATATGCTGAAAACAAATGTGTGATAAGGTCTTACGGTGACACTGGGTTTGAGGCACTTAATGATACAAGGTGGAGGTGTCAGGGTAGGCATCAGCAAAGGGAACTTGAAACAAGTCTGAAAAAGCCCTTGTGTTACCAGGAAGTCACGGGCTTGGGTGTCTGCACTTGATTTCTATTACCCACTCGGCACCTCAGGTCACCCTTGACACAAAGCAGAGCAGGGGGTATCATTCCCATCTCACACAGAAAGAAATGAAGGCACCAGGCAGTTTGTCCAAGGCCACCCAACTGGGGAAAGGCGAAGGGGGATTCCATGTGAGACTGCAGAGTGCACCCCGGGAGAGCATCAGATGCACCCTGTGTAGACGAAGGAGTCTGAGTGGCAAACTAAGCGTGTCAGAGGACACCAATCATGACAACATCATAAAGGGAGACAAGATGTCAGGGGCTACATGACTGAAGCATTGCAAAGCCTGCTTGTGGGGAACAACTCCAGCAGAGTGCTCTTCCAAGGTAGTCCAGCCGTGTTCTTTAATCCTGGAGTCACAAAGAGGGACCAGGCCCAGGCATTCAAATATCACTGGGGGCCCGGCATAGTGGTGTAGCTGGTAAAGCCGCCACCTGCACTGCCGGCATCCCTTACGGGCACCGGTTCAAGTCCTGGCTGCACCCCTTCAGATCCCGCTCTCTGCTATGGCCTGGGAAAGCAGTGGAAGATGGCCCAAGTCCTTGAGCCCCTGCACCCACGTGGGAGAACTGGAGGAAGCACCTAGCTCTTGGCTTCAGATCAGCTGAGCTCTAGCCGTTGCGGCCAATTGGAAAGTGAACCAGTACTTGGAAGACCTCTCTCTCTCTCTGCCTCTCATTCTCTCTGTGTAACTCTGAATTTCAAATAAATAAATAAACCTTAAAAAAAAAATCTACTGGAAGCTTCCGGTTGCAGAGATAGCTACTTTCCCCAGATTCTAATGACTTTATGCAAATTCTGGCATGCAGGCTAGAAGCTGCGGGCTTTTTTTTTCTAACTGTAGTAAACTATGCACAGGATTTACCATCCTAACTACTTTTTTTTTTTTTTAATTTATTTGACAGGTAGAGTTATAGACAGTGAGAGAGAGAGAGACAGAGAGAAAGGTCTTCCTTCTGTTGGTTCACTCCCCAAATGGCCACTACAGCCGATGCTGCGCTGATCCGATGGCAGGAGCCAGGTGCTTCTCCTGGTTTCCCATGCGGGTGCAGGGCCCAAGCACTTGGGCCATCCCCCACTGCCCTCCCAGGCCACGGCAGAGAGCTGGACTGGAAGAGGAGCAACTGGGACTAGAACCCAGTGCCCATATGGGATACCAGTACTGCAGGCAGAGGATTAACCAAGTGAGCCATGGCGCAGGTCCCCATCCTAACTACTTTTAAATGTATAGTGGAGTGGCATTAAATACATTCACGCTGTTAGGCAACCGTCACCACCATCCATTTCCAGAACTCTTTTTATCTTGCAAAACTGAAACTCTGTACCCATTAAACAAGGATCTAATCTCCCAGCCCAGCCCCTGACACTAGCATTCTACCTTCCTCCTAGGACTGCCATGGGTACCTTGTGATTGGCTTATTTCACTTAGCATGGTGTCCTCAAGTGTGATCCATGCCAGGGTTTCGTTCCTTTTTAAAGGCTGAATAATATTCCAATTGCATGTACAGACCACATTTTTCTTATCCACCCATCTACCGCTGGACACATGAGTTGCTTGTGGCTGTGGTGGATAATGCTGCCGTGGACGTGGGTGTATGAGTGTCTGCTCCAGTCCCTGCTTTCCATTCTTGTTAGTATATCTCCAGATGTGGAATTGCTAGGTCATTTGGTCATTCTGTTTTTAGGTTTCTAGAAATCTCCATCCCTGTTTTCCTTGGTGATGGTGGGGACAGTGTCACGTGTTCATTCTCCTGTCTTTCCTGTGGCTGCCTTGCCGAACCCTATTTCTTCCAAGCCCAGGTGTGAGAGCCTCCCTTTTGCTGAGTAAACAGGACCGCCTGCACAGGTGCATGGGCTCCCAGCCACTCATCCTGTATTCTCCAGGCCCCATTTCCGGGCACAGGGTAAGGAAAGAGCTTTCTTCCCTCTGCCTCAATTAGTTGGGCCCTCCCCACTCTGCCCTGAAGAAGTGCTTATAGGCTCACATAACTGGATAAACACCATACATTGCCCTGTCATCCTAGCAAGCCTTAAATCAGAGACACCTAATCTGATAAACTGCAGAACAAAGTATGGAAATCGCTTTAGCCATTCTAATCAACCATGACCGCCACTTAACTGAGCATCTGACTGCATGCCAGACACTGAGCGAGGACTTTACACACATTATCACCCTTAATCTTCACCCCAGTATTTCACAGAGAAGGATCCAGTCACAGCGAGATTTAGGCAGTCCTCTGACACCACAGGACAAGACAGTAGAAGAGACTTATCCTCTTTGGCCTTACCTGATGCTCCAGGCCCAGTCTTGGGCCATCCAATCCCCCCTCTTCTCTTCTCAACTTCACAACCAAACACAACACTGGGCACTGACTGAGGAAAATGAAGACATCAGCGATCTAACTGACAATGTCAACTGGTTTCCTGGCTGGTTCTAGACCTAACTTAGCCCCCCTAAGTGAAATCCTGGTTTGCAGTATCCAAACACCTACCCCATTGCTCCTTGCTGGGGTGAAAGTGTGAGCTAGAATCTTCTGAGCTGTAAATAAGAGAATAATTAGGGTAGTTGGATCAACATAGATGAACCAGTGAATTTTTCCCCCCACAATTTGGTAGTTGGTGGGGAGAGACTAGAACTGTTGCTTTGTGGAAAATCCTCCAAGAGAGAAACTAAAATGAGTTTCCTTTCCTGCCCTGTTCCTTTTGAGAATCCCCTGCCAAACCCTGAGTAATGGGACTGTCAGCAGACAGAATATAACACTGCTTCTTGGGGGAGATCCAGTCCTGGCTCCTTCACTTACTACCACTGTGATTTTACATAATTCATTCAAGCTCTCTGCTATTCATTTCCCTATCTGCAAAGTGAGAATGATAAGAGAAGCCCAACGACTGCTTCGAGTCTATTGGGAGATGATGCATGTAAAGACATGGCATACACAGTGCTCTATGGATATGAAGGGAGAGACACTGTCTCATTTCGGAGATGTTACTGGGTGGGGAGAATAAACCCACCAGGCACCTTCGACTTGGCGAAAGTTGGTGGCTTCTATCCCTGGGCATTCATTGTCCTGCAGAAGGTGTCAGTGTTGTTAGGGTGAATCTTTGGCTGTTTTGAACTGGCTGCTGTTAGTGAACGTGGGTACCAGCAGATCAGCAGAGAGGAACAAAGATCTCAGAGATCCTTGGAGGTTCCATCTGCAGGGAACACCAGAAAGGAGATGTCAGCTTTGTTGGCAGGGCTGTAAATGATGCTGGCCATGTGGGCAGAGAGCAGCCACGGAAGGAGTCTCGGGTTTTTCTTTATTAACTTAGCGTCACACTGTGATTCCTGTGCAGTAATGGAAACAGAAGGAAATTTAGAGATTCTTGAGTCTAAATTCTCATTTAAGAAGAGTGAGAATTTGAGGCTGGTGCTGTGGCATAGTAGGTTAAACCTCTGCCTGAGGCGCCGGCATCCCCTATGGGTGCTGGTCTGTGTCCCAGCTGCTCCTCTTCTGATCCAGCTCTCTGCCAATGGTCTGGGAAAGCAGCAGAGGATGGCCCAGAAGCTTGGCCCCCTGCACCTGCGTGGGATACCCGCAAGAAGCTCCTGGCTCCTGGCTTTGGATCATGGCAGCTCCAGCCAGCCATTGCAGCCATTTGGGAAAGTGAAATAGCAGATGGAAGACCTCTCTCTCTGTCTCTCCCTTTCTCTGTCTGTACCTCTGCTTCTCAAATAAATAATCTTAAAAAAATTAAAAGTAAGAAGAAGAGTGACAATCAAAGATGCTTGTGATTTACCTGTGTGATGCACACAGCTAGTGACAGAGTCAGGGTTACAATACTCCTCCTCTCTGAGTCAGATCAATGATTTTTCTCTTCAACCATCCTACCTTTCTCCAACAAATTTATAATCCTAATCCAGAAATAGATTTTGTCCTGGAAGCCCATGGTTCTTCTGGAAACCCTGGAAAATGTTTTTTGAAGGACAGGAACTAACAATTACCAACCACCAAACCGTGCCAAGATGATATCAAGAGTCTTAACTTAGGCTAAAGTTTTCATTCTCCTCTCACCTGTTCATCGAAGAGGAAGCTGAAACTCAGCCAGGTAAAGAGCTTGCCCAAGGTCACACAGGGAATCAGGGAGCAGGATGTCTTTAGGCCAAATCCGTAAGACTGCAGAAACCTGAGAGCTAGGCTTGTTTCCCTAAGGTCTTAGTTTCAAGTATAGTGATTTTTTTTTTTTTTTGCACCAGAAAAAGCATTGTATGCAAACTATCAATAGTGATTTCCAAGCAGGCAGAAATGATCCTTTCAAATACAGATGTTTTCTTTTAAAAATTTTTAATTTATTTGAAAGGCGGAAAGATAAATAGAGCACAAAGAGAGATCTTTCATTCACTGGTTCACTCCTTAAATGCCCACAACAGCCAGGGCTGGGCCCGGCTGAAGCCAGGAGACCGGAATCCTGTCCAGGTCTCCCACATGGGTGGCAGGGACCCAAGTGTGTGAGCCGTCACCTGCTGCCTTTCAGGTGCCTGTTTTTAGCAGGAAGAGCAGAGTCAGGACTCGAGCCCAGGCAGGCTGGGGTGTGGGTGTGCCAAGGGGCAACTTAGCCACTGTGCCAAATGCCCCCCCCCACAGATTTTTTTAAAGAAAGATTAAAGTCTTGTCAGATTTGTACTAATTCTAAAGAAATAATAAACCCCTTTCAATTTAGCCTGTGGTCTTTTTTTTAACAATACTAAAATAGATTGCATTTTGACATTTCTGATGGTTTCATGCAGACTTTTTAAAGTTATAAAACAGATGGAGGCTGACGCCCCATATCAGAGTGCTGGTTCAAATCCTGGCTTCCCTGTCACCCACACAGCTCTCTGCTAATGTGCCTGGGAAAGCAGTGGAAGATGGCCCAAGTGCTTGGACTCCTGCCACCCAGATGGGAGACCTGGATGGAGTTCCAGGCTCCTGACTTCTGCCTCGCCTAGCCTTGGCCGTTACAGCCATCTGTGGAGTGACCCAGCAGATGAAAGATCTCTGTCTCTTCCTGTTTCTCCGTTACTCTGCTTTACAAATAAACCTTGTATAAAAAGGCAAATATAAAAAAGGAAATAAAATAGAGTATTAAATCATATTTGCGTCTCATGTCATGTCTCTAAAATTTTCCAAAATTTATTTTGTAATTTGTTTTGCTTTATACATAGGAGAGTCCTTTCAAAAAGCACACCAAAAAACAATTAAAATTTACATTTACTTTGGTGCAAAAAAATTTGAAATCCATAGATACATAGATATATTTCTCCTAATCTGCATTTTCCATAAACTTTTTGAAGAAGTCCTCATACATACTCATTGCTGAAAATGTGGAAAATTTCAATAAAAATTCAAAGAATAAATTAAATTTTCCCGTATTTCCACCTCTCTGATATACTCACCATTATTGTTTTGGTGTATGTTTTCATCAGACTTTATTTCTTAAAGGAGTTCATTAGTTTATTGGAGTTTATTATTAGTGCATCAATTAGACGAATTTTTAGAGGAAAAACGAGGAGTCCCACCCTTTGTGTAACGCCCATTGCTTATGAGGTTTACTCCTGAGGGTTTTAACAAGTACAAAAGGTGTGTACCCACTACCATATCATACAGGGCTGTCTTTTCAATATTTAAAAAAGCGTCTATAAAATTAGTTTTGACTTCACATTTACCAGTTTTTGCGTTGTTTAAAAATATTGTTGTCCTTTGATTATAAAAACAATGCATGTTTATAATAGCAACGCTAGCGTATAAGACTCCTCTGGGAAAGTACACTTTTTTAAAGAATGTACCAGAACAGATGTTTGGGGCAGGATCTCAGCGCAGCACCCAGGCCTCGCCTCTGGGGGTTCAGGTGCATTCACGATTAGATCCTGAGCCACCTCAGGAGGGTGATGGTTCCTGGGGGACTAGCCCCGGCCCCGGGGAGACTGGTGGGTTTCCTTTCCCCTGGCTCCAAAAGCCCAGCCCCAGAGCCTTCGCCCGGAGTGAACTCGCCGGGGCGGAGGTGGGGCGAGTGGGCAGCGGGAGGTGGTTGCCCCGGCGACGCGGCGGCTCCGCCCAGCCTGGGCGGGGCTGGAGGGTTGGTGGGGGGTGGGGGCGTAGTTGGGCGATCAGACGGTGGGTGCTAATGGGGGAGAAGTTAGGGTGGCTGGAGGAGAACTAGGCTGGGGTGGGCGAGCGAGGGCGGCTCGAGGGTGCAATCTGGTGGGAGTGGGGGTGGGGCGGGAAGTGGCTCTGAGGGACGACGGGGAGGGCCGGGTCAGGGGCGTGGCCTGTGTTCAGGGTGCAGGTCTGGGGGGCGTGTCCTAGGGTCGAGCGGGGGGGGGTCGGCTTGGGGGCGTGGCCTGCGAGGAGCCGGGCCGGGGGCGTGGTTCGGGGCCGGGGGCGTGGCCCCGGGAGCCGGCGCGAGCGGCTAGTGCGCGCCTGGCTTTCTCCCGCGGCCGCCTAGCGCGCCGCCAGCGCCCAGGCCAAGCACCGGAGCACACACTCCGAGGGCGCGGCGAGCTCTGGGCTGCGCCGTCCTGGAGATGCAGGAACGACTTGGAAACGCCGACTTTGGAGGCTCCGCCGAGTAGGGGCTGCACTAGGTGAGGCTGCACCGGCGGCGCGTGACTCTGCCGGGCGGGCGCGGGGCGCGGTCTGTTAGGTGAGAATTGCTCTCCCGGCGACGGCTTTCTTGGCGTGGGGGCGCCCTGCTCCCAGCGCCTCTAACGCAAGCGCCGCTCACCTGTTGGGCCACTGTGGGTGTTCCTTGCCCGCGAGCTGCTCGGAGCCGCATCGCCCTGGGGCAGATGTACGGGTGGTGTTCTTGCGAAAGGCCGTTTCCAGCAGGACCTGTCCAGGGATTATCCTGAAACTTTACCCCGCGCTCCCTGCGCCGGGCGGGCGGACAGAGCTTGGGGGAGCCTGGTGGTGTCCAGGTCCCCTTGAACGACTCGCTCCCTCCCTCCGGCGGCGGCTGGACCTGCGCATCCAGGGCACCGGGAAGGGATCTAACTTAGAAAGCAAGTTTCTCCCCATCTCCCAACCGGATCTTATTGCAGGAGAAAGGCTCAGGGAGCCGGCGCCTGCCGTCCCTGGACTGGAGGGGGGCGAGCTGGCGGGGCCGGTTTGGTTGCGCGTGTGTTAGGGAGGTGGGGAGGTTGACTCACTGGCCCCGGCCACGGGCCACTGCGGCCACACTCAGGGGGGACCTCGGCTGCCCGGCGCTGGCGGCCGCCGGTGCCGCTGTGCGCGGAGTTCCAGAGCCTGAGCAAATTCCCCTCCCTGCAAACACAGCCCCTGTGGTCGCTCGCGCCTCAGCGGCGGGCCGTGGTGCCGCTAAGTCGGATAATTTGACTGTGTTCCACACGTGTTGGCGAGGCTCTCCGCTGCTCCCCAAGGTTTCCTGGTACTTCACCTCTGCTTTCTTTGGCTTGCTCTTTTCCCCACCCAGCCCGTTCTTGGCTTTATGTTTCTTTGGTCTGCTGAGAGGCACAGAAATTGCACTCCCCTTTCCCTTCCCACCTGTCTTAACAGGTGCCCCTTTTCTCTGATGCTCCCCCTCCACACACGCGCACACACACACACACACACACACACGCTGTCTTCCCTGGCTGCATTGTGCTCTGAATCAGGCACCCCACCATGTGCGGCTGAACCTTGTTCTCTGCCCCTCCCCCCATCCTTCCCAGTTGTGTGAGGCTGTTTCTTAACATCCCAATATTCAAAGTCTCGTGTACCCCCGTGGGCCCCCACACCTGCCGTCTTCCTCCCTCCCACTTGGATGATATTTGTGCACCAGTGCCCCTGTGGGTTTCTTCCTTCTTCCTGGCTGTTCCTCCCCACCCCCCCACTCCGCAGGCACTCTCTGCCCCTTTGCCTGCCACTCCCCGACAGGTGCCTGCTGCTGCTGCCCTCAGCTTCCTCGTGCTGGTTCCGCACTCCATCAACATCCCCGGGGTTCTTTCGGCACCTTTCCTGCTACCCTGACCTTCCCTGCATACATCTGCAGCTCAGAACATCTGGCGAGGGGGAAGAAGGGGGGAGGTAAGCAGCAGCCTTTCCCCAGGAGGCTGTGGAACCTTCCCCTCTGCCTCTATTTTCTTCCTTTAGGCCAAATCCTATAGGTAGTCCTGGAATGATGATTCCATTGCCTCGAGATACCTTTTATTAAACAGTGAGTGCCCAGCCCTGTGCTTACTCACTTCAAATCCTCACAGCCCTGTAGCCCAGGAACAACCACTGTCCCATCTTGGAGAGGAGGAAAGGGAGGCTCGGAAAGGGGTTTCTCCTGGCTGGCTGATGCTGGAAGCCCCTTTCTCACCTGTTGGCCCGGGTTCCTTGTCCCCAGCCTCTTGAACTCAGACTTGGGCGGGAGTTCAGCTTTGGGAATGAGGTCATTCTTTGACATGTTTTAGTTTTCAGTGTACACCAGTTGAGGGCACAAACTCCACACCTGTAGGGCAGTGCAGGGTGGTGGTGGTGAGGGGGACCCAATGCTGGGTGTTCCCGAGAGAGCTTGGGACAGTCCGGACCGACTGTACACTCACTCATCCCTGCTTTTGCCTGGCCCTCAGCCACAGGCAACCTTGAAGAAAGTGTCATAAAAAAAGGCTATCGCCAACGGTCTCCTCCTGTACAGGGGAAGTTCAGTTTCACTTTGGCAGGTGGACATCTGGGGTCCCTGAAGGCTGTGTGATTTATGGGTCTTGTTTATCTCCAACTGAGTTCCTAATCTTAGAGCCCCGATCAGACATTTCCTTGTTAGGCTGCACCTTCCTGGAGTTGGAGGCCAGCTTTCTACTGTGACAGAGACTGAAGCAGAGCCCCGGGAAAGCTGTGCACCGTGGAAGCCGGAAGGGACCTTAGGGAAACTGTGGCCCCTTGCATCCAATGGGGAGCAGCAGGACAAAAGCGTTGGCTCCACACCTAAGTCTTCTGACCACTGGCCCAGGGCTCCTGCGTGGCCCTGTGCTCTGTGGTTTGACCTCTGCTTAGTGCTAAAAGCGACTTTCTGTTGCTTCCTTGCCTTAGCTGAGAGGCTCAGAATGGAAATCATCTGTGGATTTCTTCCTTTTGTGTGTGAAAGCTACACATGAAAACAGGCTTGCTACCAGGGCAGGTAATGGGCATACATCACGGAAGTCTAAAATTCCAGTGTTGCAGGAAAGAACATTCCAGTTATTTCCACGACACCAGGAGGAACACCAAAGGGGCCTGGCTTCCAGGTACCACGCGGCACTTTGAAAACCAGTAGCTGGAGTGCTTGAGGGTCTTCGCCATTTGCAGAGAGAGAGAGAGGCATTAGTGTGAAGTGTGTATGTGACTTTCTGCATCCCTGTGTTACCCATCAAACAGCAGTGGGGGAAGCCGGTCTGTGTAGGCACAGAGTAGCTGCTGATTGTATATTGGCCTTTGCCGGGCCCACGCCCTTCTTCCCTGGACCTGCACCTGTGCCTCTGCTCCATCCCTGTGTAATCCCCCTCTCCTGGCCCTCTCTGGGCCCAGGGAGTGTGCGGGAGACTGTTCACCCCATACTCACCTCCTTGCATAGCTGCCGTTCTTGACGGCACTGAGGACGGTGCTCTGAGGTCCGAGTTGTGTGTAGCGACCCCACGTGCAACTTCCCCATCTAGAATGAGATGGGCCATCGCTGCCATGCTTGGGAGAAGAGAGGAGACCCGTGGGCAAGTCCTCCTGTATGTGGTGCGGTTCAGACTAGGATTGTCACACCTGAGCAGCCATTGAGGTGTCGCTGCTCCCTAAAGGGATACAGGCGTCAGGGGAAGTTTTTGTGACCAAAGACCCAGAGTCAGTGACGGGACTGAGATTCGAACCTGGGGCTACCCGGCTTAGGAGAGCCAGGTGCCTCTTTCTTTGCGGCTGTCCCCGTGGCTTGTAACTGCTGCAGGTTCCTGCTGCTGAGCTGAAGCAAGAACTCAGGAGGGAGAGGGAACAGCAGCCCCAGGGCTCGAGGGGAGTCCCGGGGCCGCTCTCCATGCCTGTGCTCCTCCCTTCCCTGTGTGCATGACTCGCTCTGGGCCTGGCAGGCCCAGTCGTGGCATCGCCACGAGGCACAGAGGATGCTCCGTGGGTTTGCTTCGAGGTTGTGGCACTTTGCTGGGGTTGGGACGTCAGCGCTGGTGATTGCGAGTGATGCCTCATCTGTGCCGCTCTGTTCAGCGTCCTAGACGTAGAACTGTCAGCTCCCCCAACCAGGAGCACGGAGGACCCCATCTCCTGGCCGGAAGTCACGTCCCCTGTTTCCCTGAGGCGGGACCGCCTTGTGTCTCCGTGGGACACTTGAGAGCTCAGATGTCATAATTTTAGGGATCTTGAGCCTGCCTGATGAGGACTTGGAAGCCTACCTCTTGTCTTCCTGCTCTGGATTCAGCCTCTGGTTTGAGTAACTCAGAGAGGAGTCCAGTCTGGGAGGGGTAAGGGCCAGGCTTTCTCCCTGGTCCCCATTCACTGCCACTGTGGCAGAGTGGGTTTTCCTGAGACTGGTGAGCTGTCCCTGAAGAAAAAGAGTGTAAGCCGGAAGTGGCCGGATTGAAAGGTCTTGATGGAGGGAGGCAGCCTGCAAGGTCTCTGGCCCCAGGGGTCTTCCTCAGCCTCCTGGGCTACCTGGCGGCCCTGCCCTGCCCTGCCCCCTCCTAGGGCCCCTCCCAGTCACAGCCCGACCCAGGGCCTCTCACTTAGACAGTAGGCAACTGGGCAAGGAGCCTCTTAGCCCAGGTCTGGGCAGGTGCAAGGGAAGGTGAATCTGAGTCCTACGGCAGGCGGGTCTGGAGGCAGCAAGGCGATGTGTTCAGCAGGTGTTGTGGATGGGAACTTTGATGGCAGCTGTTCACGGGGATACTGTTCTGTGGGATAGGAACAGTGCACATCTGTTGCACTTGAGTGTTAAAATTACAATTCAGACTCACTCAGCTAGTTTCTGACGTCAGGCCCTCTGCCCTCAGCAACCAGGCATGATCTAGATCTGGGCGGGGAAGCTTTTTCCCCTGCCTCATTTGGATATCTGTAACGTCATTCGCGGGCCATACAAAATTATGGACTGAAAAATGAGCCGGCTGCAGATGCATGGAATTTTGAGCCCTCCCTGCGGTTGCCTTGCCAGGGCCACACCAAATGATTTTGTGGGCCTGTTACGTTCCCCACCCCTGATCTAGGTAGATGTGCAGGTGTCTGGAGTCCTAACGGTGTACCGTACACTTGTATGTCGCACTCCTGACGGCTGAAAGAGAACTTCAGCAGTGTGTGTCGGGTGCTCCCTTCCTGGCAGTGCCTGTCTCCTGTGAGCTTCTTGCCCATTGATCATGAACTGCCGCCTCAGGGAGGGGGTGGGGGATTGTGCAGATTCGATGGCACAAGGTGGGGGTGGTAGTAGCTTTCGTGCAGGTTTGGAGGGCCAGATGCATACCTAACACTTGCTGTCTTGCACGCAGCAGGCTGTGTGCTAGATGTTAAAGATGGGGAGATTAATTCAAAGCACTTTCGTAAATAGACTCACATTCTGGTCCAGGAAGAAAGGTGGGCAAAGTAGTGAAAAGTGTGAGCATGCTGGTCTGGGGCCAAAAATCCAGGAAGGCTTCCTGGAGGAGGATCTCAGTAAACTCGGCTGAATCTGAACAGAAGAGGGAGCAGGCTGGGGCAGGAGGAGGACAGAGGAGGTGCTGTAGCCTCTGGGGACAAATGCAGCTTGGCGACTCTCGGGACCCTCAAACTGTTCCGTGTGACCCCAGGCTCCAGTTTTTCACTCATGGCTGAATCTGAGTGCTTAGAACGTGGTTCCAGCATCAGCAGCACTTGGGAATTTGTTAGGAAAGCGGATTCCAGGGCTCCTCCCCATCCCCAGACCTACTGAGTTAGAGGTTCTGGGGCTGCAGCCCAGTGATGTGTATTTTCGCACACCTTCCAGGTCACTTTCATAGGATAGACGTTTCTATTATGCGAGGGAAATGCCCATCCTGTGGTTTACTCCTCAGATGCCCACTGGAGTTGTGAGTGGTCAAGCCGAAGTACAGAGCTCAATCCAGTTCTCCCTGGATGGCAAGTATCCAACTAGCTGAGCCCACACTGCGGCTCCCAGGGTCTGTTTTAGCACGAAGCTGGAGTCATGATCTGGGAATGGAACCCAGGCGCTCCACTGTGCGGTGTGGGTACCTTCACCCCAGGCCAGATGCGGGCCCAGACAACTTCTCTTCCCAGTGCAGGCTCATCTCTCAAAGGTCTGTGACCTGCCCGTGCCCCCGGCTGGGGCTGCGGAGGCCCCCTCAAGCTCAAGGCCATCCACATTTCTGACACACTGTTTCTGTTGCCAACCCTGGTTCCTGTCATTGTTTTTCCTTTCGTTTTTATTTTATTTATTTATTTGAGAGGCAGAGTTATGGACAGAGAGAGGGAGGGACAGAGGGAGAGGTCTTCCATCTGCTGGTTCACTCCCCAAATGATTGGAGCTGGGCTGATCCAAAGCCAGGAACCAGGAGCTTCTTCTGGGTCTCCCATGTGGGTTCAGGGGCCCAAGCACTTGGGGCATCCTCTACTGCTTTCCCAGGTGCATTAGCAGGGAGGTGGATCAGAGGTGGAGTAATTGGGACACGAATCAGCGTCCATATGGGATGCCAGTATCGCAGGTGGAGGCTTAACCTACTATGCCACAGTGCCAGCCCCCATATTCTCATTCTTCTTAAGTGAGAATTTAGACCCAGGGATCTTCTTCTGTCTCCATTACTGCACAGGAATCACTGTGTGACAGCTAAGTTAATAATGGGATGCTGGCACCACAGGCAGAGGCTTTAGCCCACAGTGCTGGTCCCTCCATTTAAAAAAAAAATTTACTGATTTATTTATGTGAAAGTCTCAGTGCCTAGAGCAGGGGTGGGGGTGCGGAGAGAGAAACACAGAGATCTTCTGTCTGCTGGTGTTCACCTCCCAAATGCCCAAACAGCCAGGCCTGGGCCAGTCTAAAGCGAGGAGCCAGGAACTCCATCAGGTCTCCTACATGGGTTTCAGGAACCCAAGTACTTGAACCATCATCTGTTGCTATCATCAAGGAACTCCAACTGGCACTCTGCTAGGAATGCAGGTATCTCAGGCAGAGGCTTAACCTACTGGGTCACTGTGCCTGCCACTGCCTCCTGTCACTGGCACACTCTACGTGATTTCCATGGCACCTGTAGCTATTGTGACTTCCTAGGGAATGGCAGTCCTCAGACAACTTGGATTCGGATCCCAGCCCTGTTGTCAGCTGGCTGGGCAACCTTGGGAAGGTCCTAACCTCTCTGTGCCTCAGCTGCCTAATCTCAAAATTATGGATAAGCTCTGTCTTGGTGCACTCCTACTGCTATAGCCAAATACTTTAGACTGGATGTTGTGTAAAGAAGAGAAACGTGTTTCTCACTGTCCAGGAGGCAGGGAAGTCCAAGATCAAAACCCTGGTGTGGCTTTCTGATGAAGGTTTTCTTGCTGTGTCCTACTTGGTAGAAGAGAGGGATGGGCCAGGCAGCTGTCTGAAGCCCCCCAGTAGCCACAGGCTTCCATACCCATCGATTCAACCAACTGGATTGGGAATTTGAAAAAAAGTGGGTCTACGCACGGAAGACCAGGAGGAAGCACCTGGCTCCTGGCTTCGGATCGGTGCAGTGCACCAGCCGTAGCGGCCATTTGGGGGGTGAACCAATGGAAGGAAGACCTTTCTGTCTGTCTCTCTCTCTCACTGTCTAACTCTGCCTGTAAAAAAAAAAAAAAAAAAAAAAAAAAAAAAAAAAAAAAAAGTGGGTCTAATTGTGTACAAGCTTTTTTCTTGTCGTTGTACAGCAGCGATTCGCCTGCATTGTGTTAGGTGTTATAAGTCATCTAGAGATGATCCAAAGTCTGCGGGAAGATGCATATAGGCTCTGTGCATTACGTCGTTTTATATAAGGGACCTGACTATCCCAAGTCCCGTGTGCCTGGAGTTTGGGAACCACTGCCACAGGCTGTTGAGAGGACGAAATATGTCACTCTTTCAGTGTTAGGAAGAGTGCACCTGGGACACAGGAATTGCTTAGGGTTTGTGTGGTGACAGAGGCTGGTGTTTAGGAATGAGAAGAGAGTATGCTGACTGCTTGTCCCGTGTCAGTGCAAGTCCGTTTGGAGATGTGGTGCGTCCTGTCTTGTTTGGAGAGCTGAAGTAGAACAGCCCCACATCTGATTCTGTGAGCACCCTCCAAGCACACACAAAAGACGGTGCTGTGAGCAGAGCACATGGCTCCCACCAAGCCAATCTTCCCAGCATCTGGCACTATTTTGCTTATTTCTGTACAGTAAAAATTGAAGTTTTGAAATAACCAGATTCTAGCATCATGAAATACCAGCACTTTACAGCACACGTGAGGATATCCAGGTGAATCAGATGCCCAGAGAGTCTGTATCTCCCCTAATCCCATCATTTGTAATTCAATACCAGTTTTCCAATACATGCAATCCATCTCTAGGCTTGGTCTTTCTTTGGCAACTAGTTTGTCTTCTTGGATTTAAATGTCACTGTAAGTTATGTATTTCTAAACAGTATCTGAAAGAATATGTAGTCTAGGGGCTGACATTGTGGTGTAGAGGTAAAGCTGTAGCCTGCAACTCTGGCATTCCAATATGGGTGCTGGTTCGTGTGCCGGCTGCTCCACTTCCAATCCAGCTCCTTGTTAATGGTCTGGGAAAAGTAGCAGAAGATGGCCCAAGTGCTTGGGCCCCCTGCTGCGTAAATGGGAGACCCAGATGAAGCTCTGGCTATTTCGGGAGAGAACTAGTGGACAGAAGATCTCTCTATTTCTGTCTCTTCTTCTCTCTGTGTAACTCTTTCAAAATAAATAACTAAATCTTTAAATAAAAGAATATATAGTCTGTTTGCATATCCTGTCATACATATTCATTGTTTTATTCATTCGAGAAATATTTGATGAGCACCTGGTTTGGACAAACTCCTACCTAGCAGTTCCACATTTCTGTCTTCGTCAGCTTACATATGTCTTTCTCTTGGTTCCAGTTTACGACAGCAGACTTCTCTATACATGTTTCTTTGGGGGACATAATTACTCAGCTTTTAATAATAGAACATCTGAAGGACATTTTTCTTGTTGATTTCACGGGCCTTCTTTGAACCCTGCTGAGATTAATTAAATCAAGCCCCATGCAACAATTGCTCTAAAATATTCTGACAAGTTATTAAAACTGAGTTGACCTAAGACCATAGGACTCAACCCACTGCACATGGTCGCCTTGGAAGGAAACCCGTGATTCTGTTCAAGCTCTAGTTTATTTTGGTGCTGAAGCAGCCCTGGTAGTGTGGGCAAATTAATTATATAAATGAAAAATACAAGTTTGTGAACGCATGTCTGGAATTTGTGATTTGTTCTCTTTCCGTGGAAAGGTTCGATTAGGCTTCTGGTTTTGTTTGGCCCTGCAGGCTTGCGAGTCATGGCTGTTTACTGAGAGGTTGGCCCTAGAACATTTGAATGGAAAGAATTGATTCACTAAGGGGATTCTGCTGCCCGGCTGCTAAGCAGAAATCCACCAGTAGGCAAACTTTTGTACAGCCCCACAGAAACAGCTCAGTGTTTTATGGTAAAGACTGGCCTCCATTGTGTGGCCTTACCATTGTCACCCGCCTTACCCACGGGCTGAATAGGGTTTAGAAATACAGCCCTTCAAAGCAATTGCCCCTGCTGAAATGGTCCATGGATCCTTCTGAAATAACATCCCTCCAACCCTCATTTGAAACAAAGAAGGAAGGGGATGTATTAATATCTGCAGCTTCAGTTATATCGAAAAAGAACATATGTATTTAAATGAGAAAATTTAAAAATACAACAATTTTTAAAACCTCGTAAGTAATCTATACTATGCTTGGAACACTAAATACTGTATTCTTTCATGCGGTGTATTTTATGATCTGCCAGAGCTGCTTTCTATGTTTCTCTACTTCTGGCTTTTCTAAAACAAACCTAAAATCCCCAGGGTGGATGGCCCAGCTCATCTTACTGCAGATCCTGTTTATTCGACCAAATTCAGCTCAAAGCTGGCTCAGAGTGTCTCTGTGTGGCCTCAGGCAACTCTGCCAGAACCGTGGGTCCCTGCACTTCCTAGAAAAGAGCGTGGCTCTCACTCTGCTCCCAGTTCCCCTTCATGGCTGTGATATGTGGGGGAGCTGGTGGGTGATGGGCTGGAACGTTCTGCTCTGCTTTGCTTGCTAACCCGTGCCAAGTTCCACTCCCCTAGTCAGGTCTCGGACCCCTGGCCTCAGTCAGTGACTTAAACACCAGGGCCCTGACCGAGGAGAGTGGCGGCTGCTTTTGAGTATTTCGGTTTTTTCATGACTCGAGGTGTGAGTTGGGAGACTGATTTCCAGCCTGTGAATGGATGTGATTGTCGGGGCGCCAGCTGCACAGTGGTTCACGGTGTAATGATGGGAGCACGTTCTGAGAAAGGCAGGTTAGGAGATTTTGTCATTTTGAGAACTTTGTGGAGTACACCTACACAAACTAAGATGGCTGTGATGCCACTCGGCGGTAGGATCTTAGGGGACCACCTTCTGTGCAGTCTGTTGTTGAATGTTGTTATGTAGTAGCGGTGGCCTTCTACATCTCCTGGATTGCATCATTCTCCCTCATGCTTGATTTAATCTCATGTTCTGTTCACATGGCCCTAGGATTAAATAGGCCGCACCATCCATCAATGCGGTATAGACCGCATAGCTTCCGTGTGCAGTACGGAAGTGCACCTGATGATGTTCCCAGATGCTGGAACCTATCCATTCCATTCTGAGTGCTTTCCCACGGTGAAGTGGGCGTGTTGGCCACTGCTGCCCTTACCCGCCGGCATCGGTTCTGCCAGATGCTGAGTCATCTGAAGGCAGGCACCTTCTCTAGGCCCAGTTCTTTTTTAAAGAATTATTTATTTGAAAGGCCCAGTTACAGAGAGAGAGAGAGAGAGTGAGAGGGATATAGAGTTCTTCTACATGCTGGTTCAGTCCCCAAATGGCCGCAATACGCAGGGCTGAGCCAGGCCAAAGCCAGGAGCCAGGAGCTTCTTCCGAGTCTCCCACATGGATGCAGGGGCCCAAGGACTTGGGCTATCTTCCACTGCTTTCCCAAGAACATCAGCAGGGAACTGGATCAGAAGTGGAGCAGCCGGAATTTGAACCGGCACCCTTATGGGATGCTGGTGTCACAGGCAGCAGTTTAACCCACCACAACACCACAGGCCCAGTTCTTGAACTCTGGGATGTGGCCCAATGTCCTGTACACCCCCACCCCGCCCCAGCTCATCCTGGAACATGATGCCACCATGCTGGCCCCTGCAGGTTCCTGAGGTTCAGTCCCAACCATGACTCAGGTGGTGCTCAGCTCTGCCCTCCTTGACTCTTTCTCTAGGTGGTTCCTTCTGGGCTAGAATATTCAGCTTCAAGGAGTGGGCACTCATGGCCCTGTCAATCCTTGCTCTCCTCTCACATCTGCTTGCTGTGCCTGCAGACCACCTGTGCCTCTCAGGGTGCCCCTCCAAATTAGGAAAAATCCTCCGTGCTCAGAGCGAGCTGGACACTTGCGTGCCAGCGTTCGCTGGGAGGAGGAAGCAAGCACTCTTCCTGCTTTTTCTAACCCTTCTTGTTGATCGGATCTCTTCCTTAAAGCTCCCTGCCTTGATGGGATCTGGCCCTCAGGCCTTCAGGCCTTTTAGAATGGTTTGACATCACCACGTCATGTCTTCCATTTACGTGTTAGCCTTCAAATGTTTGCCGGTGAATAGCTTAAACCCGATAATAAATATAGGAGCCGCTGCCACATGCTTTCTTATATTTCATGCTAAAATTCCGGAAAGCAGGTACTCACTATGTTTAAAGCCAGCTGAGATTGATTAAGTCATGTCCCATGCAACAGTTACTCTAAAGCACGGCGGCTTCTCAGGTATCAGTGCCTGCTGGACTACCGAGTTTGAATCATCCGAGTAGATGCTGACGTTTTGATTGATGTCCTGCTAAACACTTGCAGTCTCTTCCAGTTGGTATGTTTTTGTTTTTGTTTTGTTTTGTTTTTCACGCAGGGATGGGGAGCCTGTAAAGCAGGAGTGGGGATCGGCCTGCCTGTGGGCCACAGAAGGCCTGGGAAATCATTTGGTCTGGCCCTGCCAAGGCGACCACAGGGGGCACTTGACATTCAATACATCTATGGCAGGCTAATTTTTAAGTTGATTGTTTTGTATGGCCCGCGAATGACATTGCGAATATCCAGATGGCCCTTGGCAGAGACAATGTTCCCCAGCCCTGGAGGAAGGAGGAACTGTGCTGTTTTCTAGGCTTTCCTGGAAAGTTGTCCCTGTGGAAGCCACGTCTTCCTCGGCACAGGGCCCCTCTGTTGTCCTCAGGTTGGGCCTTTGCAGAACACTTTGTGTCCCTGGGAACCCTTTTCTTCTGAGATGGAGATAGTGAGTATCTCTTTAGATCAGTCTGGGAGAGACAGAGCACTGTGAACAGAGACCTGCTCAGCAGGAGGCTTCCTGGGTCCGTGTTAGGCTGAACTGGCACAGCCACCCGCTCTGGGTGTGCTTCTCGGTCAACCGAACAGAGCTGGAAGACTCTAGTCTGTTTTGGAGAGAGGATTACAAAAAAAAGTCACTCCCCAAAGCCAATGCTGGTATAACTGCTTTTCTGAATGGAAGAGGTTCTTTGATGCGATAGTTTGAAAGAGAACTGGGCCATCCAGTGACCGGTTATCACTCGTGCCTGGTTACTCCCTCCCTTCTGTCAGCTCATCCCTGCAGGATTCAGAAGGAATTGGCCTGGAGGCACTACCCCGTGGGGCAGCCCTGCCACTTTCCCCCAGAGGAGTGGGAGGTCGAGAATCGGTCTCCCAGTGGCTCCCTAGATCTGGGTGGGTTTTGACTCCTAAGGAAATGGCCCTACTGCTGTCTGAGCGCAAAGGCACCTGGAAGCTGCTGAGTGGACTGGAGGTGGGGGCGCCCTCATTTCAGAACTCAGCAGGACAGAGCTGAGGGCGCATGCTGCTTCCCAGTGGAGGCTGCAGCGGGGAGGGGAGAACAGGTGCGGTACGGGGAAGGCCAGGTGCCTGCCAGTGAGTCTCCTGTGTGGTTTTATAAGGACAGTTGTCTCCCCTTATCTGCAGTTTTGCTTCCGGCGGTTTCGGTTACCTGCAGTCAAGCAGTCTGAAAATACTAAATGGAAAATTCCAAAAATGAATAATTCATCAATTCTAAGTAGCTTTGATTACAGTATATTGTTGTTGTTATTCTATTTTGTTATTAGTTATCGTTCATCTCTTCCTGTGCCTACTTTACAAGTTAAGCTTTATCATAGGAATGTATATGTACAGGACACAGCACTATGTATAGCACACAGTATGTATCAGGCACCTATTGGAAGTATCCCTCGTGCGTAACGGGTACAGGAGCCACACCCTGCATCTCTCCCACGGTGTCATGCCAATGACAGCAGGAATGTTACAAGGGTTGGGCGAATGGTTTCAAAGCAGACGGTGTAGAGGGTTGGTAATTACAAGCGATTTAATGGGGGAGGTGGCCACATGTGCTTGCTAGTGGGTGGCTGGGTCATCCGTGCTGGAATTCCACAGACTTCTGAATTTGTTCTTGATTGTCCTGCTGAACCTTCACACACCAGTGGTGAGGTTTGGATATTCAAGAAGAGGTCTCTGTAAAGTAATTTCAAGCTTCTAGATCCTGGTGAAAGAAAGACAAAGCTGGGATGCACCGATGGCTTTCATTAGCTGGAGTAGTGATGGGAAGGTCAGCATCTGACACAGGAGAGGCAGGTGGAAAGAAAGAGTAGGAGTTTTTCAAGGCAGTTATATCGGTTAAGAGCTCAAAACTCTTGCCTACTAATATCTTAAAGTTTTTATTTCAAGATTGTGAAGAGATTGCTCGGTTTCCCCCTTGACAACGTCTTGCACAACGGTGGTCCAGTGCCTCAGCCTGGATCTTGCCACGGGTACAGTCAGGATACAGAAGTTTCCATCAGCACGGAGGTCCCTCCTGTTTGTCCTTCTGTTACCACACCTGCTTGCCTCCTGCCCCCACCCCTGCCTGTACCCCTGACACTCACTGATTTAATCTCCATGTAATTTTGTCCTTTCAAAAAATGTTAAAACTGGAATTGGCTTTTTTCACCTAGCATCATTCTCTGAAGATACTAATCCCTTTTCAGACCTGGGGCTTGCAAACGCGCTGTCTCCATAGCTTTTTAGCCTCTTCACAGGGTGAAAGCTTTTGTAGAACAAGAGTTTTTCATTTTGATGAGACTGCAGTTGATCGATTTTTTTCTTTTATGGATTATGCTTTTGGTGTCAGATTTAAAACTTTGTCTAGTCCTAGATCCCAAAGAATTTCATTTCTGTTTTCTAAAAGTTTTATGGTTTTACCTGTAAATCCATGATCTCTTCGAATTCATTTTTGTATCAGGTAAGAAGTTTTGGTTGAGGTTCTTTGGGTGGCCAGTTGCTCCAGCGCTATTTGTTGAAAAGGCTTTCTCTCTTGCATTCAGCTGGTTTTACTTCTTTTTCAAAAATTGGTTTATAGATCTGTTTCCTGGTGCTGTGTTCTATGTGTCTATACCTCAGGCAGTATCACAGCCTTGATTTGTAAAACTGTTCACATCTTTTTTATAAAAAGACTGCTTATTTATTTCACAGGGAGGTGGGGAGAGAGGTATCTTTCATCCAGTGGTTCACTCCCCAAATGACGGCAACACCTGGGTTGTGCCACGCTTCACTGAGGAGCCTGGAACTCCATCCGGGTCTCCCATGTGGGTCACAGGGGCCTGGAGTACTTGCACCGTCTTTTCTGCTGCTTTTCCCAGGCACGTTAGAGGGGAGCTGGGTAAAAAGCGGAGCAGCAGGGACCTGAACTGGGGCTCATAGCACCTTTTCTTTTCTTGTTATTGCATTAGCTATGGCATCCATCTTTAACCATTGAGTAAAATGGTAGCTGTGGTTTTTGGTGGATACTCCTTAGCAAGATGAAGAGAGTTCCCTTCTGTATTTGTTTTTCTGAGAGATGTGTGTGTGTGTGTGTGTGTGTGTGTGTGTGTGAAGAACGGTGTTGAATTTTATAAAGTGTTTTTTCTAAAGCGATTAATGTGATCATAACAATTCTTCTTCTTTAGCCTGGTAATAAGTGGGGTTGCACTATTAACTTTCAAATACTGAACCAGTGTTGGACATCAGAATAAACCTGAATGGAATGCCACTGAGTCATATGTACAATTATTTTATATTTTGCCCAATTGGATTCTGTTTTGTGAAGACATTTTTTGGTCTGTATTCATGAGTAATATTTGTCTGTAGTTTTTTTTTTTTAAAGATTATTTATTTGAGAGAGAGAGTTACAGAGAGAGGGAGAGACAGAGAGAGAGAGAGAGATCTTCCATCTGCTGGTTCACTCCTCAAATGGCCACAATGGCCAAGGCTGGGCCAGGCTGAAGGCAGTAGCCAAGAGCTTCATTCCAGGTCTCTCACATGGGTGCAGAGGCCCAAGGACTTGAGCCATCCTCTGCTACTTTCCCAGGCCATCAGCAGGGAGCTGGATTGGAAGTGGAGCAGCTGGGACTTGAACCGACACTCACATGGGATGCTGGCACCGCAGGTGGAGGCTTAGCCTACTATGGCATAGTGCCGGCCCCTGTAGTTTTCTTTTTTGTGTTTTTTAAAATGAGGTATAATGTCAACTTTATAGAATGAATCAATAATCACTCCCTTTCCTTGTATTTCCTGGAAGAGATGGTGTGGACTGATTGTTAATTCTTATTTAAATATTTGGTAGAGTTTTTGAGTGAAGCCACCTGTGCTTGGAGATTGCTTTTTTGGGGGAGTTTAAAATTACCGATTCAGTTGCCTTAATGGCTAAGAGCTGCTGAAGTTAACCCTTTCACAATCTGTGAGTTGTGGTGGTTTGTAGTTTTTGTTTTTTTAAAGACTTATTAATTTATTTGAAAGTCAAAGTTACTGAGAGAGAAAGAGAGAGAGAGGCAGAGATCTTCATCCATTGGTTCACTCCCCAGATGGCTGCAGTGGCCAGAGCTGGGTCAGGTTGAAGTCAGGAGTCCAGAGCCAGGAGCTTCATCCAGGTCTCCCACATGAGTGGCAGGGGCCCAAGTTCTTAGGCCATCTTCCACTGCTTTTCCAAGGCACATTAGCAGGGAGCTGGATCGGAAGTGGAGCAGCTGGGACTTGAACTGGTGCCCATATGGGAGGCCAGCATCACAGGTGGCAGCTTTACCTGCTGCGCCACAACACCAGCCCCGGTCTGTGTTTTTTGAGGAAGTGGTCCTTTGTGTCATTGTCAAAGTGATGTGTGTGGATTTGTTTGTAGTATTCCCCGATTATTTTTCTTTGCTGGGGAGTGGAATCTACAGGGTCTGTAGCGATAACCTGCTTCATTGCTGATATTGGTGTCTTGTGTCTTTTCTTCTTTGTCTTGCCAGAAGCTTGTCAGTTATATCAGTCTTTTCGAAGAGCAGCTCTTTGTTTAATTCATTTTTCTGTTTTCAATTTCTTTTAAAGCTGTTTTCATCCTTAAGTATTTCTTCCTTCTGCATGCCTTTTTATAGGTTTTTGAGGAAGGAGCTTAGATCACTGATTTGAGAGACTCCTTCTTTTCGTGTATATGCATTTTGTCCCATAAATTTCCATCACAGCACTGCTTTAGCTATGTCCCACACTTTTTGATATGTTACATTTTCATTGAGTTAAATTTTTTTTTTAATTTATTTACTTGGAAGTCAGAGTTAAAAGAAGCAGAGGCACTCCCCAAATGGTCACAACAGCTGGAGCTGGGCCTATCAAAAGCCAGGAGCCAGGAGCTTCCTCCAGGTCTCTCACATGAGTGCAGCGGCCCAAACACTTGGATCATCTTCCACTGCTTTCCTAGGCCATAACAGGGAGCTGGACTGGAAGTGGAGCAACCGGATCTCAAACCGGTGCCCATATGGGATGCCGGCACTGCAGGCTGCAGCTTTACCTGCTGTCACAGCGCCAGCCCAGAGTTAAAAGTATTTTTTTTTTTAAATTTCCCTTTAGACTTCCTGTGGGTTATGTAGAAGTGTGTTGTTTACTTCCCAAGTGTTTGGAGATTTTCTTGTTCTCATTCTGTAGTGGGAGAACATATTGTCTATGATTTCAGTTCCTTTAGATTTGTTGAGGTTTGTGCTATGGCCCAGGATAACGTCTGTCTTGATAGATGTTCTAGAAATGCTGGAAAACAGAGCCGGCGCCGCGGCTCACTAGGCTAATCCTCCACCTTGCGGCGCCGGCACACCGGGTTCTAGTCCCGGTCGGGGCGCTGGATTCTGTCCCAGTTGCCCCTCTTCCAGGCCAGCTCTCTGCTGTGGCCAGGGAGTACAGTGGAGGATGGCCCAAGTCCTTGGGCCCTGCACCCCATGGGAGACCAGGAGAAGCACCTGGCTCCTGCCTTTGGATCAGCGTGGTGTGCCGGCTGCAGCGGCCATTGGAGGGTGAACCAACGGCAAAGGAAGACCTTTCTCTCTGTCCACTCTGCCTGTAAAAATAAATTAATTAATTAAAAAAAATTTTAAAAAATGCTGGAAAACAGGGTGCATTCTGCTCTTACAGGGTCGAGACTTCTGTAACTGTCTAATCCTGTTGGTTGATGGTGTTACTCTTGCAATGGAGTATTTTGTAGTGATATTGATAGCAGTGTTTGGGTTTTTCTTTGATTTATTTTTAACTGATTAATGAAGCTTCTGGCTCCTGGCTTCAGATTGGTGCAGCTCTGGCTATTGCAGCCATCTAGAGAGTGAACTAGCAGATGAAAGACCTCTCCCTCTCTCTCTGCCTCTGCCTCTCTCTAACTCTGCCTTTCAAATAAATAAATAAAAATAAGTTTGAAATGAACCAAGGTTGCTCTCAAAATCAGAGGTTAAACAGCTAAACTTGCCAACTAGGAGAGGAAGATAATGTTTCAAGGTTATCTAGATTGCTTCTTATTGAGTAATGTTTATGAGTAAACTACCTTAATGTTGACTAAATACTTATCCAATCATTAGTTCAATTATTAGACCAGAACAGAGAAATTGATTGTTAATATAAATGCTAGATTATTCATCTCTTCTAAACAATTTCTTGAATACTTCCTCCATTCCAGACATGGCATGGTTTCCAAGGATGTACATGCAAACCAGGGCATCCCAGACCCAAGTATCTTTTTCTTTTTCCACAAAAAAAAGACATAGAAGTATCAAAGGCTTCTGTAAAGAATGAGTTCTAGAACGCATAGGTCAATTCAACTTCAAAGATTATTTTAGTTTCAGATGCTATGGCTTGAATTTCCAAAGTGATATTGGTGGTGGGCATTTGGTGTAGCAGTTAATACAGTCCTTGGGATGCCCGTATCCCTTATGGGAGTCCTGGTCCTGCTTATGATCCAGCTTCCTGCTAATGTGCATCCTGAGAGGTACCAAGTGATGGCCCAAGGACTTGGGTCCCTGCCACCCACATGGGAGACCCAGATGGAGAGTTAGTTCCTGGCCTTGGCCTGGCCAGCCCTAGCTGTTAGGCATTTGGGGCGTGAACCAACAGATAGACAGTATCCCTCTCTCTCTCTCCGTCTCTCTGCCTTTAAAATAAATTTAATAAGCAAATAATTTCTAAACAAGAAGAAATAATTGATACTAAAAAAAGCTTTGCAGGGAAGCTGCTGTGTGCCTTAGGTTACGTAGTCACTTTAAATTCAAAACCTGGGATCGAGGGCTTGTTTCCTTCAGTGTGCCGGTCACGGCCAAAGGTGCAGGGAATCTGGGTTTGCTCAGCCCCTGGTGTATTTCTTTCTAAAGTTTATTCTGAAGATAGTGGCCAAGTATATACTTCTGAAGCTTTCTGTCCTTTTTTATATTTTATTTCTTAAGAAATAGAAGCTTTAGGCACTGGCCCTGTGGTACAGGAGTCTGGGCCTACGCCTGTGGCACTGGCATCCCATATGGGCCCTGGTTTGTGTCCCAGCTGCTCCTCTTCCAATCTAGCTCTCTGCTTTTGGGCTGAGAAAGCAATGGAAGATGGCCCAAGTCCTTGGCCCCCTGCACCCATGTGGTAGACACGGATGAAGCTCCTGGCTCAGCTGCGGCCATTGAAGCCATTTGGGGAGTGAACCAATGGATGGAAGACCTTTTTCTCTGTCTCTCCCTCTCTCTGTCTGTGACTCTTCATCTCAAATAAATAAATAAAATCTTTAAAAAACATAAGAGAAAAAACCAGAAATAGAATCTTCATGCACACAGGAACAACAGATCTGTTTTATGGCCAGGGTATTGTCTATGCAGTGTGTTCCACGGGCACTTGAAGAGAATGAGCTTCTGTCTTGTACAGTGCAGTGTCCTTTGACTGTCTGATCCCATTGGCCATGTCTTCTCAATGACACAGCTTTATGAGGACTGCCTAGGTCAAATCTGCTATCAATACTGAAGTTACTTCATGTCGTTTTGTAAACACAGCATTAGTTTAACCTGTTTTACCAGGTCTGACTTTGGAAGGGCAGCGAAGACCTTGGTCTGTTACTTTGCAGGTAACATGTACAAATAGTTAGAAAATGCAGCTATATAAAGCATGGTGTTTGCTCTCCTTTTCCCCTTGACATCATAGTTTCCCTTTAAGATCAGCTTTTTGGATCACAAAAACATGTTATTTTCCCAGAAAGCCAGGTCTTTTGATTAATGAAGCCAGTGAGGCCAGGGCCAGGTTAAGTACACTTAGTCCTGGCATGAATCCTGGAAGTGACCCTCAGTCTTCTTTCTCTCACTTTGGAGCTGTTTAATTTAATCTAATGCGTTTTCTGTGAAAATGGAGCCTGGTGATTCGCTAAAAACACTCCATAAATCTAAATAAATAATATAATGATTGGTTGATAGGCCATTTATTATAAATAGATAATAAACACGGTTTTTTATATCTTTTTTAAAAAGATGTATTTTATTTGTAAGGTGAAGGGGCAGAAAGAGAAGAAGAGATAGAGAGATCTTCTGTCTGCTGGTTTACCCTCTCCCCCCAACGCCCACAAAATCCAGGGCTGGGCCAGGCTAAAGCCAGGAGTCCAGAGCCAGGAACTCCATCTCAGTCTCCCATGTGGGTGGCAGGAACCCAAGCACCTGGGCCATTTCCTGCTGCTCTCCCGGGCACATTAGCAGGAAGATCAGAAGCATGGAGCAGCCAGGACTCAAATCAGCACTCTAATAAGGGATACAGTGTCCCAAGCTGATGTGTCACAGTGCCCACCCCAGTATACACCATTTTTATTAACAAACCTCTTCTTTCCTCCTTAGTATAAAATGGAGTTGAAAATTGTGCTGTCTATTCAACTTCTTTGACTATCTAATCACACAAAGCATAGTGGGAAAACACTGTTTTACTTTTCTGATTTTGTCATTATTTGGACTGTTGCAGTAAGAAGGTCTTCATAGATAAGTGAAATAGATACTTTCACAATAAGTCGGGGCTTTTGGCAGAGTAACTGGTGTGGTTTGCTTCAGGTAAATTAGGTAACTTTTTTTTAAGATTATTTATTTGAAAGAGTTATGGGGTGGGGAGGGAGGATCTTCCATCTTCTGGTTCATGCCCCAGATGCTGCAGTGGCCAGCGTTGGGCCAGACTGAGCCTGGAGCCAGGAGCTACATCCAGGTTCTTAATGTGGGTGACAGGGGCCCAAACACTTGGGTCACCTTCCACAGCTTTTCCCAGGCCGTTAGAAGTGGAGCAGTCGGGAGACAAACTGGCACCCATATAGGATGCTGGCGTCATAGGCAATGGCTTTACCTGCTGCACCACAATGGCGGCCCCAGCTAACTTCATTGAGCCTTGTTTTTTTTTTTTTTTTTTTTTTTTTTTGCTTTTTCTCTGTAAAATGAGTCCTGCTCATAATTTCTGATGCCACCTGTTTTGTGTGGGACGCTGTCTGTTTTGTGTGGTCGTTTTCATTGTCTCCTGTTAGTCTGAGAGCTCCTACAGATTGAGAGTTGGAACCTATTTATCTTTGTTATCTCCAGTCTGACAGTGCAGATGCTACAAATGCGTATGCCTCTTGGGGCCACACAGATAGCGGAGTTACACAGTCTTGGGGGAGACTTTTGTTCCGTAAGTTCCACCTACAGGGCCTAGAGAGGAACATGGCCCAGTGTGCCCAAACTTTCCAATTTTCCAAGAGAAATCAAGGTGAAATTTCTCTGTTCTTAAAGATTGGAAATGAACTCCACCTTTTATTATTATTATTATTATTATTATTTATTTGACAGATAGAGTTAGACAGAGAGAGAGACAGAGAGAAAGGTCTTCCTTCCATTGGTTCACCCCTCAAATGGCTGCCATGGCCAGCGCTGCGCCGATTCGAAGCCAGGAGCCGGGTGCCTCCTCCTGGTCTCCTATGTGGTACAGGCCCCAAGCACTTGGGCCATCCTCCACTGCCCTCCCGGGCCACAGCAGAGAGCTGGACTGGAAGAAGAACAACTGGGACTAGAACCAGGTGCCTATATGGGATGCCGGTGCCGCAGGTGGAGGATTAACCAAGTGAGCCACAGCGCCGACCCTCTGAACTCCGTCTTTTAAGTCTCTGTGCAGGCCAACTGAGGCATAAATACTGTCTTAGTCTTTTTGGGTTGCTATAACAAAATGTTATGGATTGTGGGGCTTAAAAAACAGAAATTTATTGCTCATGGTTCTGGAAGCTCAGTAGTCCAGGATCAAGACAATGACAGGCGCAGTGTCAGGTCAGCGCTTGCTTCCTGGTTCTTAGATGGCAGCTTCACACTGTGTCCTTATAGGGTGGGAGGGTGAGGATGGTCTCTAGGCCCTTTTTATCAGGACATTAATCTCAATCATAAAGGCTCTGCCCATGACCTAGTCACTTCCCCAAAGTCCTGCATTTTTTTTTTTTTTTTTTTTGACAGGCAGAGTGGACAGTGAGAGAGAGAGACAGAGAGAAAGGTCTTCCTTTGCCGTTGGTTCACCCTCCAATGGCCGCCGCGGCCGGCGCACTGCGCTGATCCGATGGCAGGAGCCAGGTACTTCTCCTGGTCTCCCATGGGGTGCAGGGCCCAAGGACTTGGGCCATCCTCCACTGCACTCCCTGGCCATAGCAGAGAGCTGGCCTGGAAGAGGGGCAACCGGAACAGAATCCGGCGCCCTGACTGGTACTAGAACCCGGTGTACCGGTGCCGCAAGGCGGAGGATTAGCCTAGTGAGCCGCGGCGCCCGGCCAAGTCCTGCATTCTAAAAAGCCTTCTTATCTCTTTAAGAAAGATGAATAAATTGAGGATCAGAAAGTTCACAAAATGACCCAGGCTGGCACCTGTATCTAGTGACTGAGGTGAGAAGCTAATATTTCATTCTGTGCTGTTTTGGAATGTTATCACCTTCTCTCTAGGTTAGGAATTGACCCCATGGCGAAGAAGCTAGCCTTCATGTTTCTTTATTGACAGCTTTATTGAGATATGATTTCCACTTTATATAATTCATTCACTTAAGGTTAACATTCAGTTGTTTTCAGTATGTTCATGGTTGCGCAGTCATCACCCCAGTCAGTTTTAACATTTTCATCACCCCCAAAGGCAACCCTGAACTCATCAGCAGCCAGTCCCCCATTTCCTGCCAGGCCCCTAGCCCCTGGCAACCACAAATCGACAGTCTGTTCTCATAGATTTGCTTAATTCTAGACATTTCACTGAAATGGATTCACACAATGTGGTGATTTTTTGTGTCTGGCTTCTTTCACTTATTTTAATGTTTCAGGGTTCATCCGTGATGTAGCGTGAATCAACATTTCATTTCTTTTTATCGATGAGTAATACTTCATTATGTGTGAAACACATTGTATTTATTCACTCATCAGTTGATGAGCATCGAGTCATCTATGCTTTTTAGCTATTATGGGTAATATTGCTATGAATATTTGGGCACTAGTTTTTGTACGGACATATGCTTTCATTTTTCTTGGGTGTAGACACCTAGGAGCGGCTTTACAGCGTCACAGAGTAAGTCTGTGTTTAGCCTTTCAAAGTTTATAGTCCCACCAGCAGTATAGGAGCATTCCAGTTTTTCTATTCTGTCACCAACAGTTTAAAGTGGTGGTAAAATCTGTATAATGCATCATTTTCAGTTAATATTAAGTATATCGACATTCGTGCCACCAATTTCCAAAACTTTTTTTTTTTTTTTTGACAGGCAGAGTGGACAGTGAGAGAGAGAGACAGAGAGAAAGGTCTTCCTTTTGCCGTTGGTTCACCCTCCAATGGCTGCCGCTCGATATATGTACCCATTGAACACCTCCCCTTTCTCTCCTCCTCACGGCTATCAGCAGCACTTGTTTTATCTGCCTTTTGACTCCAGCCGTATTTATGTGTATAAAGTGTAGTTCTCCTGGTTTTGGTTTGCATCTTCCTAATGTATGGCCATGTGCACATCTTTTCATGTGCTTGTTGGGTATTTGTGTGTCTTTGGAGAATGCCTATTCAGGTCCTGTGCCTAGTTTTAATTAGGTTCTTTGCTCTTTTACTGTTGAGTTATAAGAGCTCTTCATTTATTCCGGATATTAAACTCTTATCAGAGCTATGATTTCCAAGTATCTTTCCCATTTTATTGCTTTTCTAGGGATGTCTTTTACATCAGGTTTTAATTTTGATGAAATCCAATTTAGCAAATTTTTCTCTTGTCATTTGTACTAAGAAACCTTGTCTAACCCAAGGCCTTACACTCATATTTTTATCTAAGAGTTTGATAGTTTTAGCTCTTATATTTAGATAAATGCTCCACTCTGAGTTAGATTTGTATGAAGTGTGAGGGGAAAATCCAGTTTCATTGTTTTGTATGTATATCTGTGTTTATCCTGGCACAATTACAGAAAAGGTGATTCTTTCACCATCGAATGATCTTGACACCCTTGTTGAAAATGAATGTACAATAAATTTTCTTTTATTTTTTAAAAAATATTTATTTGAAAGGCAGAGTGATAGAGAGAGAGAGAGAGAGAGAGATCTTCCTTTACTCCCCAGATGGCTGCAACAACCAATTCTTGGCCAGACCAAAGCCACGAGCCAGGAATTCCATCCTGGCCTCCCAAAGCGGTGCCTGGGAGCCAAGTACTTGGGACATGCTTCGTTGCCTTTCCAGGCACACTAGTAGGAATGTTGGGTTGGAAGTGGAGTAGCCAGGACACAACCAGCACTCCAGTATGGGATGCTGTCATACAAGTGACCCCACTGAGCCACAATACCAGCCCTTAGTAAGTTTTAAATTGTGAAGTCTAAATTATCTAACTTTATTTTTCTTTTCAAGAGTGTTTTGGCTATTCTGAATCCCTTGAATTTTCTTTTCTTTCTTTCTTTCTTTCTTTTTTTTTTTTTTTTTTTTTTTTTTTTGACAGGCAGAGTTAGACAGTGAGAGAGAGAGACAGAGAGAAAGGTCTTCCTTTCGTTGGTTCACCCCCGAAATGGCTGCCACGGCCAGCGTACTGTGCCAATACAAAGCCAGGAGCCAGGTACTTCCTCCTGGTCTCCCATGGGGGTGCTTTCCCAGGCCATAGCAGAGAGGTGGATCAGAAGTAGAGCAGCCAGGTCTCAAATTGGCACCTATATGGCATGCTGGCACTGCAGGCGGCGGCTTAACCTGCTATGCCACAGCACCAGCCCCTCACGCTGTCTTAAGAAGTCATGTCAATCTAGGATGGAAAATCATCTAAGTGGACAGTGACAGGCACACAGGGGCAGCCAGTGTTAGAATGCTGGGCCAAGAGTTCAACATGCATAGTTTCATTAGTTCTTAGATAAAGGCAGATGAAAACATTCCACATTGCACCCTTGAGATCAAGGCCCTGAGAAGTTGAACAGTTTTTGCCCAGTTTGCCAACATTATCAATATATATATATTTTTTTTGACAGGCAGAGTTAGACAGTGAGAGAGAGAGAGACAGAGAGAAAGGTCTTCCTTTTCCGTTGGTTCACCCCTCAAATGTTTGCTATGGCCAGCATGCTGTGCCGATTCGAAGCCAGGAGCCAAGTGCTTCCTCCTGGTCTCCCATGCGGGTGCAGGGCCCAAGTACCTGGGCCATCCTCCACTGCCTTCCCGGGCCACAGCAGAGAGCTGAACTGGAAGAGGAGCAACTGGGACAGAACCAGTGCCCCAACCAGGACTAGAACCCGGGGTGCCAGCACTGCAGGCGGAGGATTAGCCTAGTGAGCTGCGGCGCCGGCCAAGGGTCTCTTGAATTTTCTTATGAATTCTAGGATCAGCTTACAAATGTGTGCAAAGTGGTTAGGTAGGATTTTGATAGAATTGTGTTGGATATATAGACGAATTTGGGAGCATCTTATCATTTTAACAGTATCAGGTCTCTAATTCATGGGTCCACTTATACTTCATTTGTTAGAGTTATTCTTAATATCTTATTCTTTCTAATGCTTTTGTAAACGGAATTCTTTTCTTAGTTTTCTTTTTGTGTTGTTCATTGAAAGTATATAGAAATATAATTGATTGTTTCCATATTCACCTTTATCTTACAGCCTTCCTGAACTCACTTAAAGTCCAATTGTTTTTTAGTGTTATCTTTGATAATCTTTCTATAAAAGATCATGTCACATATAAATAGATATAGCTATATTTCTTCTTTTCCAATCTGGTTGCCTTTATTTCATTTACAAGCTGGACTTCCTTGGAAAGAACCTCCAGAACAATGAGGGATAGAAATGGTAACAGAAGGCATCCTTGCCTTACTCCTTATCTTAGCATCCAGCCTTCTCTACCACTAGCTATGATGTTGGCTATGGATATTTTGGGGATGTTTTTTATCAGCTTGAGGAAGTTCCCTCATAGTCTTCATTTTTTTGAGTGCTTTTATCATGAAGGCGAATTTAATTTTTCGAAAAAAAGTGTATGTGTCTCTTGAAATTATCATGTATGTGTCTTTTATTGATATTTTGTATTCCATTAAATGATTTTTTTGATGTTAAACCAACTTTGCATTTCGGGATAAATTCTACTTGGTTATGGTATATAACTATTATCGATGTTGCTGGAGTTATGCTGGTTTGTTTAGGATCTTTGTGTTTCTGTTCATGAGAGGTATTGGCCTGTCATTTCTGGCCTCACAGAAGGGGAAATGCACTTATTAGTGTTTTCTCCTAGTCTGTTTTCTGGAAGAATTTGTGAAGAATTGGTTGAAATTCTCCTTATTTGTTGTAATTCCCGAAAGGACCAACAAAGTGATTTTTCAAATGCCATCACATCTGCCTTTTTCTGCAGCCATTCTGATGTTTTCATCTTTCATGGCCGTGTAGCAGGAGTCCACCTGCTCGAAGCCTTCTCCTGAACTTCGATGCCGAAGTTCCATTAGTGCAGTTACCTGTGTGTGCTGTGTTGTTGTACTGGCTGATGGTTCATGCTTGCTCCTTTTATCTGCTCCACTGATTGTGAACTTCTTGAGGGCAGTGACTGCATTCTCAGCCTCACTTGAGAGTCCTGTGTGTACCCTGAAGTACCCAGCACATTGCAGCAAGAAAAAGTAGAACCTTTTAGATAGTTACCTATGTAACTTTGAAATATCTTTTTCAAGATTTCCTATTATGTATGAGTTTCTCCAAGTCCAATAAGTATCAAGAAACATCTTCATATGAATATATATTTATGCATGCCTGTATGGGTATATAAATCAATGTATGTGTGTTATGTGCCTATATGGATATACATACATGATGTGTATATTATTTCAAACATGGGCCTAGCTATAGGTAAAAGCAATCACAAAGTTGATGGAAAATTCATATTATGGAATAACTACATGGATTTCACATTCCTTTTTGCACCAAAATAAACTTTATCTTTTAATTCCGTTTTCCATGAGCTTTTTGAAGTATCCTTGAATTTTGGGGATTCAATCCTAGCTCTTTCACTCTGAGCTAAATACTGTGTACTAGACTCTAAGTCTTGGCTTCAGTCTTTTACTCATATATAAGTATGACATGGGAAATTGGTATGTAGGCCAGAATAAAATATATAAATTATTTAGCCCAATACCAGTAGGTGCCGAGCAAATTAGGAAGAGCTGTTGATGGTATTTTTTAATTTAAAAATTGTAGAGTCAGGGAGAAAGCGAGCTCTCCTGCTGGTTCACCCCCCAGGTGCCTGCAGCAGCCCTGGCAAACTGAATCCAGGTCTCCCACATGGGTGATGGGAACCCAACCCTCAAACCATCACCACTGCCTCCCAGGGTCTGCACGAGCAAGAAGGTGGTGTCAAGAGCCAGAGCCAAGTAGGGAACCCTGGCACTCTGATATGGAGCATGGACATGACCCCAATAGGCATCTTTTTTACATAGTTGTTTCTTTTTAAGATTTATCTATTTATTTGAAAGGCAGTTACAGGGATATAGGGAGAGAGAGAGTGTGTGAGAGAGAGATCTTCCACTGGTTCTCTTCCCAAGTGGTTACAATGGCCAGGACTGGGCCAGGCCAAAGCCAGGAGCCAGGAGCTATATTTGGGTTTCCCACTTGGGTGGTAGAAGTCCAAGCACTTGGACCATCTTCTGCTGCCTTTCCCTGGCCATCAGTAGGGAGCTGGATCAGAAATGGAGCAGCTGGGACATGAACCAGTGCCCATTTGGGATGCTGACATCACAGGCAGTGGCTTTATCTGCTACACCACAACACTGGTCCCTCAACAGACATCTTAACTGCTCAGCTAAATGCCTGCATCTTAAGTTCTTTATAAATGAGTATGAAATTCTGATATTTATATTTTAATATTTGTCTAATGTTAATGATTTTCTAATCTTGGCTCCAAATCATATTAATTTGCACCAATAGATGGAGATTTTGTTTAACAGCTGATTATTGAAGTGTTTCCTTATTAAATTCTTTGGCAAATGAGTATTTTTTCCATTAACTTCTATAGAATGTCTTTGGAGTCTGCTAAAAACTGTCATTTAACTGTTTGGAATATTTTTTGGAGGCCCTGAGACTGACATTTTCCTTGACCATAAAACTGTGGGGTCCTGAGAAAGTACTTAAAATGTGTGGACTCCAGGGCACTCAAGTTCAGCGCCTGTTGTTCCGCCCTCCCCCACTTCCTGATCTGTCACACAGGGATCAGTCCCTGCTTGCTAAGGTCCTTCTGAGAATTCAGAGACTCAGCGATAAGCCCTTGGCGTGCGGTCTGATGTTCAGCAAGTGCTGTATGTTGAGGAATTGTGTTCCTCTGACTCGTTGTCTTCAACACTTCATATGATGTGTGGTGCACAATAAATGGTGGAGTGAAAGGTTTTGTTGAAATTATTAAACTACTTGTGGAGCATTTCTGCTCACAATGGTTTCTGTTTTTTGTCTGTTTGTTTTTTCCTGTCGGAAGGATTCCTGTGTTGGGAATGAGGCCTGAGTAGATGAGATGGAAAACCTATTTCTAGATAGGCTAAGTCAGAATCTCAAGAATCCTTCTCCGTTGGCCTGCGTGTGGAGCTGGGGTGACCGGGTCTGCAAGACTACCATTTATTGGTTACGTGTTCGTCCTACTTTGAAACAAAACCTTTAACTTTTCAAACTTGCTTCTAGCAGCTTTGTTCTGCTAGGGTTAAATATGTTCAGCTGTGTGGATTTTATCAGCATATGTGGCTCTACTTCATTAATCGGGCCAGTTAAACAAAGCTGGTCCATTAAACCGACCTAGTGAAACCAAAATCACCCTTAGGGAACACAGCAGCCTTGCTCCAAGTGGTGGCACTGGTGCCGGTGGTGGATCAGTGACACACAGGGGCACTGTGTTTATGGCTACGTTTGGGATCAAAGTGTCTAAAACTTCTGAAAAAAAAATCTGCTCACCTATATTCTTTATTCATGTAATTTGCCAGAAAAGAGAATGATTTCAATATACTTAAGTGATCTCAAAGTAATTAAGTTATATATTTTGAGGGATTATGATTATTATCATTTTCAAAACTTTTTTTAACATTTTATTTATTTGAAAGAGTTACAGAAAGAAAGAGGCACAGAGAGAGAACGAGAGAGAGCAAGAGAGATCTTTCATCCGCTGGTTCACTCCTCAAATGGCTGCAATGGCCAGGGCTGAGCCAGGCTCAAGCCAAGAGCCAGAAACTTCTTCCAGATCTCCCACATGGGTGCAGGAGACCAAGGACTTGGACCATCTTCCACTGCTTTCTCAGGTGCATTAGCAGGGAGCTGGATCGGAAGTGGAGTAGCTGGGACTCGAACTGGGCTGCCATATGGGATGCGTGCACTGCAAGCAGTGGCTTTCCCCGCTATGCCACAGTGCTGGCCCCAAAACTGTCTCTCTTAAAAGAACTTAAAATTTTTGACCTTGTTCTTTCTTGTTTGCCTGTTGAGGTTCTTTTGGTATAGGGCTGAATTTTTCAAAGTATAACATCACATAATTTTTTTTTTTTTTGACAGGCAGAGTAGACAGTGAGAGAGAGAGAGACAGACAGACAGACAGACAGAGAGAAAGTCTTCCTTTACCGTTGGTTCACCCTCCAATGGCTGCTATGGCCGGCGCACCTCGCTGATCTGGAGCCAGGAGCCAGGTGCTTCTCCTGGTCTCCCATGGGGTGCAGGGCCCAAGCACTTGGGCCATCCTCCACTGCCTTCCCAGGCCACAGCAGAGAGCTGGACTGGAAGAGGAACAACCAGGACAGAATCCAGCGCCCCAACTGGGACTAGAATCCGGTGTGCCGGCGCCGCTAGGTAGAGGATTAGCCTATTGAGCCGTGACGCTGGCCTACATCACATAATTTGAGCATAAATTCTTCAGATACACATCAAATATAGTCAACATAAAATCCCTTTTTTTAAAAGAGTTTATTTATTTTGAGAGTTAGAATTACAGACAGTGAGAGGGAGAGACAGAGAGAAAGGTCTTCCTTCCGTTGGTTCACTCCCTAAATGGCTGCTACAGCCGGAGCTGCGCTGATCCAAAGCCAGGAGCTAGGAGCTTCTTCCTGATCTCCCACGTAGGTACAGGGGTCCAAGGACTTGGGCCATCTTCTGCTGCTTTCCCAGGCCATAGCAGAGAGCTGGACTGGAAGTGGAGCAGTGGGGACTAGAACCGGCGCCCATATGGATGCCAGTGCCGCAGGTGGAGGATTAACCTACTGCACCATGGCACCGGCCCCAGCATAAAATTCCTTTAGAACAGATACAATTCTTCCCCCATTTCCCTCTGAAAACTATCATCACCCCCAGCCAAGAGTGAATGGCAGACCTAGAAACATATGACAAGGGTATCTTCACACATTGCACTTAGTATAGAAGCAAGCATGGCTTCCAGAAGTTGGAACTCTAAATGAGGAGTGTTTAAGGAGGTGCGGATCAAGGCGTCTATGATGTTATCACATTCTCCATAGGCCAGTAGTGGCCTTGCTGTCAGCACGCCTGAGACTGAGAAAGGAAGAGAGGTGAGCTGGATTCCTGCCTACCCTGGGTGGACATTTAGAGGCATTCATTCAAATCCAGATTTGGCTTGGTGTGATTTTATACATTTATTTAATTTATTTGAGAAAGAGAGAGAGCCTTCCCACATCTGCTGCTTCACTCCCCAGATGCCTGAAGTGTCTGATACTGGGCTGGGCCAAATCCTGGAACCGGGTCTCCGACATGATGGTGGGGACCTAATGACTGGAGTCAACACCACTGCCTCCATGCATCTGCGTTAGCAAGAAGCTGGGGTCAGGAGCTCAGCCAGGACTTGAACCTGGGCACTCGAGTGTGAGATACAGGTGACCCAAGCAGTGTCTAAATCACTCTGCCAAAGGCCCACTCACTTTGTGTAGTATTTTAAAAGTGCTCTTGGGGCCGGCGCTATGGCTCACTAGGCTAATCCTCCGCCTTGCAGCGCCGGCACACCGGGTTCTAGTCCCGGTCGGGGTGCCGCATTCTGTCCTGGTTGCCCCTCTTCCAGGCCAGCTCTCTGCTGTGGCCCGGGAGTGCAGCAGAGGATGGCCCAAGTGCTTGGGCCCTGCACCCCATGGGAGACCAGGATAAGCACCTGGCTCCTGCTATCGGATCAGTGCGGTGTGCCAGCCACAGCGCGCCGGCCGGGGCAGCCGTTGGAGGGTGAACCAACGGCAAAGGAAGACCTTTCTCTCTCTCACTGTCCACTCTGCCTGTCAAAAAATAAATAAATAAATAAATAAATAAATAAATAAATAAAATTAAAAAAAAAGTGCTCTTGGAAGCTCGTTCTCCACAGTGCCATCGTGTCTTTCACGTATGGATCGCTTCCTACACAGCTCGTGAATGGACATTATTATTCCTGCTTTGCTATACAAGAGGAGACTGAAGTTCAGATTTGGGCACTTGTTTAAAGTCATCCAGAAAAACTGACTTCCTTCCTAGGGTCATTGTGGGAAGTAACGTGGAATACGATGCTAAATGAGAAGTAACTAGAACTGTGCATTTCTTCTTTATTTGTAGCCTGTGTTTGCATGACTCATTTTGAATAAATAGATGTCTGGTTTCAGGGTTTACTGAGAATGACTTATTTTGAAGAATCAGTGTGAAAGTCACTTGGATGTTGAGATTCCACACAAAACATTCTCCAGGAGAAATGTTTGGTTCTATTTTCAGTCAAGAACCACTTAGTCACGAGCAGAGGTACCCACATGTCCAGAAAGTGAAGGGAAAAGTATAGTCCAAGTAGAAGCAGCTAGATCACGAAGATGATCACTTTTTCTTGTTGTTGTTGCCAGTTTTGGTTTTCCTAGAGTGTATATTTAACTTGTTGATTTTTTTTCCCCTCTCTCTGATGTGTGATTGCTGTTATACATTAACTTAATACCAGGCAGCAGCGTGAACTTAGCAAATCATGCTGGTGGGTTTTTGTGTTCTGTGCAGGACAAAGTTCAAAGCTCTGATAATTTCGTGGTCTGAGCTCTCCTGCCAAGTGACTGGACCTAAAATAAAATCATACCCACTGGGGTGTGACCTCTGTAACTTTTTGGAAACTTGCAGAAGGTAGGATGGGTCCCGTTTGTTGCTTTTAAATAAAGTGGCTCTTTTAGTTATCTTAATGAAAATCAGAGTTCACGGAAAAGCCATTATTTAATCATTGTTCTGTGTTTCAAGTTAGATGATAGAGTGTGTAAAAAGTGACCACTGCTTCTCTGTTATGGAGTTTAATCAGCTGTCTCAGTTGTTCCTTGGGAAAAACTAATGCTTTTGAAAGTGGGTACTGGGAATCAGTCCCTTTTTAGAAGTGCATGGGTGTAGCATTGTGTGTTGCTTCTCCAGGAGACCGGCTCTGTTAATTGCATTTATTGTCAGTTTGGGCGGCTCCCTTCTTTATGGCGTTCAATATAACCAGTTCCTAATAATGAACACCAAAGCGCCACACTGTGACAGGTGTTTGTGGCAGTGAGTAGATGCTGGTTTGCGTTACAAAAGACCATACAATAAATGCCTTTGTCTGTCATAGTGCCCAGCACATGGGAAAGGCACTCTGTAAAGTTTTATTGCCTGCTTTATGAAGGATTTTTTTTTTCCACAAAGGATTTTATTTATTAGCAAAGTACTGCCATGGGCATGATTTTTAGGAGCCTATAATTTAGATTTTCCTGATCCAAGGCTATAATTTATTCTAAAGCTATCTGGAGAGCCATTCAGTAAGAAATGAGCCTGTGCAAAGAACTTAAGAGATGGGGTTTAGAAGGGCCAAAGTCAGCTATAACTTTTATATTACCTCTGGAAATAATCCCTACTTTAATTTCAAATCCATTAGAAGCCTTCTATAATTTTTGGACATCATAATTATTGATAAGTCTTTTAATGTGATCTCATTTCAGAAAGCTTAAGCAAATCCTGGGTTTTAACAAAACAGGAATGGTGCTGTAAAAATCCTGTGATGCATTTTATTGACGGGTTCTAATTACCTGGATTTAACTTTGAGGACCTACAAATAAATCTTTTTCCTTCATGACCCCTGTATTAGTCAGAGGTCTGCAGGGAAATGGAAGCAGTAGCGTGCATGTGTGTTTGTGTATGTGGGTGTGTGTGGATTTTAAAAATTGCCTCATGTGACTCTGCAGGCTGGTGAGTTTAGAATCAGCAGGGCAGGCCAACAAGCTGGCCACTCCAGCAAGCACTTAATGTTTGAGTCTGGAACCAGAGGACTTCTTGAGGCCAAATTCCTTTCTCTTCCACAAACTTTGGTCTTTGCTCTGCAGGCCATCGGCTGATGGCACGAGGCCCACCCACGTCTTGGAGGGTCGTTTGCTTTACTCAGAGTCTGCTGTTGTAGCTGTTGATCACGTGTGACAGCTGCCTTCCTAGAGGCATCTAGACTGGTGCTTGACTAAGCAACTTGGCCTGGCCAAGCTGACGCAGAATTAACCGTGACAGGCCCCACTCAAAGACATGGGCATGGTGACCTTCTAACCATGAGGACACAGAGAGTCATCTTCCCTTCACCTGCTCATGCAGTTTAGACTTAATTACTAAGTGCAAGTGGAAAATTGGAAAGTCTGGGAGTAGCCACAGGAAAATCTGATGCTATGTCCGCAATTAGGAATTAACAGTATGACGAGGGCCAGAAGTTTCGGGTGTGTCAAGGATACATAAAGTCCCATGTATCCTTGTTTGCTGAAGGCTAATAATAGCCTTCAAACAGAAAGGGGTGCAGGAGAAGGATGGCCCAGCTACACCAAAGTGCCCTAAATCCCAGAACTGAATAAAAAGAGAATGCTGGCAATCTTCTGCGAGCCCCTTCCAGCTGAAATGCTTTCAGGCTGTCATAGGATCTAAATCCTGCCACTGTGCTGGGCCTGGTAGCTAAGAAGTTTATTACCTTTCAGAATTTTGCAGCCTTCGACTCTAGGAAGCCAAAGCACAACCATGTTGCAGGTACATTCATTTTCTGCATGGAAAATACCGGTTTTTGAGAAAAGCACTCCGCAGGGCACCTTGTTTGAAATGGGCAATGGAGCTGTTGAAACAGTCAATCAGATTGAGCTGAAGAAGGAAGGAAGGAAGGCCGGGAAGACTGAGCTAGGATTGGAAGCAGTAATGCATTTGACTTGTGTGTATCCTCGGGAAATGAAAATTGGCAGTAAAGCCACACTTAATATGCTGTTCAGTTAAAAGGAGCCTCAGTGTGGGTCCGATGTGTAGGTGTAGGTTTATGCAAACTGAGCAGAACCAACAAAGAGATTTCTATTAATTCTTTTCCTTGAGGGGGCAGTTGCAGCAAACACCAGGTTGCAAGCTGCGACACTTTGGCAGAAAGTAGTTTTGTCAAAGCGGTGTCATCAGCTGATCTCTTCCCTTTAAGACCCTGTACTATCACTACTGTGCACTTGCAGCCTTCAGAACCCATGAATTCCTTTGCTATATGAAGGAAGGAAAGAGATAAATGTTTGGCACAGCCGCTAAGATGCTGCTCGGGCTACCCACATCTCGTGTCTGAGTGCTGGGTTCATGTCCCAGCCCTGTTTCCAGTCCCAACTTCCTGTGCACTCTGGGAGGCAGCAGGTGATAGTTCAGGTACTTGGGTCCCTGCCACGCACGTGGGAGACCCAGATTGAGTTTCGGACTCCTGGTTTCAACCTGGTCCAACCCCAGCTATTGCAGGGGCATTAACCAGTGAATGGAAGATCTCTCTGTCTCTGTGTGTCTCTGCCTTTCAAATAATAAAAACTTTATTTTTTTTTTTAGAAAAAGGAGAAATAGGTATAACCAAATCTATTTTTTCTCTTGCTGAATCCTCCCTGCCCCAAAGTTACACCTGAGTCATTGCAGACATTAGATGAGGCAGGTACAGCTCTTGGTTGTCAGGTGGCAGCTTGTCTGAGTATCTCTGCTGGCTGTCTGCTGTGCACTGCTGGTTTTGTTCACACACAGTCATCGCCCTCTATGTCTCCACCTTCTCTTTCTAGAAGTCTGACAGTGGAAAACAGCTCCCTCCTCTTCCTCACTAGGTAGCTCTAAACCCCTTGTGTTCAGTGTACACCTCATGAGAGTGATGAAAGCATATTCTAAGTCAAACAGTGATTGCTTAATTTCCGAGTCAATGGCATTTACTGCTGCTTGATTCTCTGCAATGCTCAGCATGTGAATTTGCCCCTCCTGGCAACCCTGCTCAGTGATGTGTCACTTGCCATGCTCATTTTCCCCTAGTCCTGTCGACCTCTGTGCTGGCTCCTCTTCCTCCTTCTCCATGCTACATTTATTTATTTATTTATTTATTTGTTAGTTAGTTAGTTCATTCATTCGTTCAAGAGACAGACAGACAGTTCCCATTCACTGGTTCACTCCCTAATGCTCTTAATGGCTAGGGCTGGGCCAGGCCAAAGCCAGGAACACAATCCAAAGTTAGTTTCCATGTGGGTGGCAGGAACCCAGCTGCTGAGGCCACCACCTGCTGCTTCCCAGGGTGTATATTGGAATCAGAGAATAGATCTTGATCTCATGTAGGATGTGGGCTTCTTAAGTGCAAGGCCAAATGGCAGCCCCCCACTTACAGCACTTGAACAGGAATGATGTGAGATGAAATGATTCCTACTGTTTTCAAGGAAGTCACCAATGCTGTGCCTTGTAAGTGTTCTTGAAAGTTTCTGAGACTAGGTGGAAGTAAGGGTGTGTGTGTGTGTGTGTGTGTGTGTGTGAGATAAGGGCTCTGAGGGCCCTGAGGGCCAGGCTGGGGAGACTGATATTTCATCTGGCAAAGCAGGAAGCCTTTGCGCTCAATGTAGATTGAGGGTGCCTTACCTGACACCCTGCATGCATGGGAGAGGAGAAAAATGGACAAATGAGATCACATCTTGGGGAGAAATAACATAGTTTGAGTTAGAGACTCAAATGTGCAGGAAGGAATGACTCCAGGAACCTGAAGGTGAGGGTGGAAGATGGGTGAGGCTGGCAGAGAGAGATGAAGACATACAGACGGTGCCCACTTAACGGTGGCTTGACTTGAGATTTTCTGACTTTGTGACAGTGCTAGAGTGGCCTGCCCTGAGAAGGTACCACCCTTGGAAAGTTGCATTGCGATCTTTCCTGACTAGCTTTGTGGGGTCTGAGTCTCCCTCCGATGCTGGATAGCTCTGGGGTCACAGAGGACACAGCCAATGCTCTGCAGTGATAGGCAGTGGGGTAGGTGTTTGATGGATATTTCCAACTTATAGTGGGTTTATTGGATGGAGCCCAACGTAAGTCAAGGAGCATCTGTATTCTCAAGTCTGTGAGCAACAATGGCCAATGAGGTGTTGTGAGAAGCGACTATGGCTTTGTTGGAAGTTAGTGCAAGGGTGGCTCCTGGTGGTGATGCACCTGCCTGTTTTTAGGGTCCCTTAACTTGAGCTGTGGAGAGGGTGTGACACAGCAGGCCTTCAGGCATGTCAGGAAGCTGCAGAGAGAAGTTGAGTCTGGAATCTTGGGAGTGGTCAGAGGAGAAGAGGGAGTGAGTAGGGATGGAGAAGGGGCAGGCAGGTGGGAAGGCATCAGAAGACCCTGCCGAGAGCGGCACTTCAGAAGCCAAGAGAGGAGTCTGCAGTTAGGGCCTTGGAGGCTGCAGGCTCATTAAGTTGCCTTATCTCAGAAGAGTCTGCATGATTGCTGGAGACATGTAGCTAGGCACGTCCTCACCAGTTACTTGTCGAGTTCTGCTGCACGTTAGGTACCGTGCTAGGTGGTGGAGCAACAGTGACAAGTGGGGCGGAGGCAGAGGGCTCATGGGCAGTGTACTATAAGATATGTCATTGTGAGATGTGTGCAGGGAAGAAATTCTGAGAAGGACAGAAATGCAAAAGAGAGCTAGCACCTTGAGAAGAGTTTGTAGAGGAGACTACATGGCTGTCCAAGTTCCCGGTCCATCTTCCCATCCTTGCATCTGCAGTTCAGTGGCGGAATCCTGGGGCTACCTCGCTGACCACTGCTGCCCTTCTGTTATGTGAACCCTGGCAGCTTCACACACAGGCGCCGAGGGCCTTGAAGAACAGAGATTCTGGTCCAGGGACACCGAACTCAGCGACAAAAGATGAGTGCGTACATATCAAATGGTTTAAATGAGCAATGCAAATTGTCCCAAATGTTGTTATATCAAGCATATAACTAAGAAAGAAGAAGCAAGGAAAAATCTCATGCAGTTAAAGCAGGTTGAGTTTTCTCTTCGCCTGAGAGCCTGTCACGGAAGAGGCCAGTTCCCAGGCTCTTGGCAGGATGAGGAGAGTTTTGTTGGAAATGTTGAAAAGCGGGACAGAGAAGTGAAGTTGGTAGTGGTGGGACAGTAGATTGGGTGCTGTGAGTACCACTGTGTGTGGGTCACCCAGGCATGAGTTTGTGCAACGGACCACAGAAATGCATGAGGGAGCCGGCGCGTGGCTCACTTGGTTAATCCTCCGCCCGCTGCGCCAGCATCCCATATGGGTGCTGGCTTCTAGTCCCAGTAGCTCCTCTTCCAGTCCAGCTCTCTGCTGTAGCCTGGGAAGGCAGTGGAGGATGGCCCAAGTGCTTGGGCCCTGCACCTGCATGGGAGACCAGGAAGAAGCACCTGGCTTCTGGCTTCTGGCTTCTGGCTTCTGGCTTCTGGCTTCGGATCTGCGCAGTGCCAGCCATAGCGGCCATTTTGGGGAGTGAACCTACGGAAGGAAGACCTTTCTCTCTGTCTCTCTCTCTCACTGTCTATAACACTACCTGTCAAATAAAAAAGAAAGAAAGAAATGCATGAGATATTCTTCATCCAACCTCCCTTGTAAGTGAAGTTTTTTTTTTTTTTTTTTTTTTTTTTTGACAGGCAGAGTGGACAGTGAGAGAGAGAGACAGAGAGAAAGGTCTTCCTTTGCCATTGGTTCACCCTCCAATGGCCGCCACGGCCAGCGCGCTGCGGCCGGCGCACCGCGCTGATCCAATGGCAGGAGCCAGGTACTTATCCTGGTCTCCCATGGGGTGCAGGGCCCAAGCATTTGGGCCATCCTCCACTGCACTCCTGGGCCACAGCAGAGAGCTGGCCTGGAAGAGGGGCAACCGGGACAGAATCCGGTGCCCCGACCAGGACTAGAACCTGGTGTGCCAGCGCCACAAGGCGGAGGATTAGCCTAGTGAGCTGCGGTGCTGGCCAGTGAAGTTTTAAAAGATTTTTTTTTTAAGATTTTATTTATTTACTTGAAAGGCAGACTTACAGAGAAGCAGAGGCAGAGAGAGAGAGAAAGAAAAAGAGAGAGAGAGAGAGGTTTTCCAGCTACTGGTTCACTCCCCAGTTGGCCACAACGGCCACAGCTAGGCTGATCTGAAGCCAGGAGCTTCTTCCAGGACTCCCATATGGGTGCCCAAGGACTTAGGTCATCTTCCATTGCTTTCTCAGGCCATTTCAGAGAGCTGGATCGGAAGTAGAGCATCTGGGACTCAAACTGGCGGCAATTGGGATGCTAGCACTGCAGGCAGCAGCTTTACCCACCACACTACAGTGCTGGCCCCCCAGAAGACGGGTTATTCTATGCCCTCCTTACCTGCACTGGTTTTAGAACTTGGTTGTCAGCTTGGTAGTAACTGTGCTTGCAGTGTTTGCCCAAGAGCAACTTGGCCGGCTGTGCCTGTAGAAGGTCAAGGATTTCCTCTTCTCTCGCTCACAGTTTTGCTCTGTGATGGAATCATTGTATGCTATTCAAAATTCCACCTGCTCAAAGGTATGTGGAATTTTGACCTCACCTGCAGAAATTTAATCAGTGATTTCATCTGTTCCTATCCAAGGAGCTCACGATGGCTTTCTGACCCAAAGGACAGTTGCAAAATATTTGTTAATTGGAATAAAGCTAAGAGAGTGCATCTTGTGTGGATGAATTATGACAAAATGCATGGGGAGTAGGCAAAACAGCTTTTAAAAACAGCCTTGAGCATAATTTAAAATACCACAGAGATCACCCATGTATATAATTGAACTGAATGGTTTGCAGTATTTCTGAATGTGGAGAAATAGAAGTAAAACATGGTTATTTTGGTGCAAAAATGTTTGAGATGTATGCATGATTTTTCATAATACCCATTTCCATGGACGTTTGCCCTAGGGATCCCGGAGCATTTTTACCACCCTACAGAGAAACCCTCGTACCTGTTAGCAGATGGCCTCTCGTCCTCATCCCCTAACCTCTGGCCAATCATTAATCTGTTTTCTATCTGTCTGTGTGTGTCTCTTCTGGATATTTTATACAAATGGAATCATACAGTAGGTGGCCTTTTGTGATAGTGTCTTTTACATGGAATAACGTTTTCAAGGTTTTTCTGGATTGTCCAGTTATGTGGATACAGTACATTTGCTGTACTGTTCCTGGCTTTCTGGTTGTTCACTTATCTGGACAGAGTACATTTTGTCTTCCATGCATGTATTAATGGATGTTTGCTTTGTTTCTGCTTCCTAACTATTACGAATACTTTCATTATAAACATGAATATACATGGTGTAGACATGGGTTTTCGGGATCTTAAAGAATTTACCTGGGAGTAGTATTGCTTCTATGACAACTATGTTTAATATTTTGAGGAACTGAGAAATTCTTTTCTAAAGTGACTGAACAATTTTACATTCCCACCAGCCAGTGTAAGAGGGTTCTGAATTCTCCACATCTTTACCTACACTTGTTGTTGGGAACAATAGGGTATCGTACCAAACTCTTAATTGTTCACATGCTGATCTGCTAGAAGTGGTTTTTCTAGGATCTTTATCTTTCTTTGTCTCCTAAGTTACTGATTTGTTGGTTTCACTTTAATATCTAGCTTCACTTCCTTGGAGAGAGGAAGGTGAAGAGAACATGGCTAACTGGGTTAATGTAGATACACATTAACACCTGTTAACTTGCTGGCTGGACAGGTGTAAGTGGAAAAGATCTAAATTTGTTAGCTAAAGTCATGCTTTGGATTAATGGTAAGTATATCTTTGAACGACTGGGTGTTCTCGGCTAAACTATTCTTGGGTTCTATAACAAATGTGTTAGTTTTGTGTTTTCATTTATGAAAACATTCAACATTTAGTTGGGCATGTTCCATATTATCTGCATAACCACTATATAGGGGAATATAGCAAATCCTAATATTTCATTTGCATTTGAGTAATTCTTTGGTGACAAGAAATTCAACTAAAATGACAGCATTTAACTTGACCCAGCATTGAGTTAAGAACAGAACATCTTAGGGAGTCTGGGAAGATTTTCCTGAAAGCTTCCTGTGTGACTTCAACTTGGTGAGGTCCATCAGTCAGTCCAGAGCAGATTTTCACTATCCTTTCACATCATCCAGTCATTTCCTAAAGGTTCGTTTACCCCTGCACTGGGGATGTGAAGAACATAAAGATGTCCATTCTTTTCAAGATTGCACATGGTGCTGAGGAAGCAGCATTAAAATGTGATAGTGGAAATCAAGTACAGGTACAATAAAACGGAAAAGAACCTTCAAGAACTGTTAGATATATTTCTGGGCTGACTGATTAAAAATACTTGTGAATAAATCATTGAAAAGGAGTTTTGCAGCCAGTTTATGAGTTTATGCTGCAATTCTTACACTTGCTGTATGACTTAGCCTAAGATATTTACGTCTTCTAAGCATCACTTTACATGCATGCAAGTTCATGCTGAGAACTTTTAGAAGTAAGTGAGCTTGGAGAGGCAATGCGGAAAAGTGGAGAATAAATCAGATTCTGTTATCCCGTGAATGTCCCCCTCAGACCTGCTTCTGGGTGGGCTTGGGTCACTCTGAGGTCTCTAGGAGTCGTGACCTTGTATGTACAGTGCAGATTGTTGGAGTTGCATGTGGTGGAGAGAAAAGGACAATTAGACCATGCCTGGTCTTTTTACAAATTTGGGCATTTGATGTTGGAATCTGGAGAATGAATAGCACAAAAAGAACCATATTTAAAAGCTGTAGAAGCTAAATTTCTCTTTGTAATATAATAATTAATAGAAAACAAAAGGGAAAAATAGGAAAGCACTCAGAGTGGAGACATGCAGTGGAGGGAAATGAAGTTTTTTAGGATCATAACTGCGGATTATGATTTTTTAGAATACCAAGTAAAGATTGCAGTTCATGCAGCCGGTGCTGCGGCTCACTAGGCTAATCCTCCGCCTGTGGCACTGGCACACCGGGTTCTAGTCCCGGTTGGAGTGCCGGATTCTGTCCCGGTTGCTCCTCTTCCAGTCCAGCTCTCTGCTATGGCCAGGGAGTGCAGTGGAGGATGAACCAACGGGGAAAAAAAAAAAAAAGGAAGACCTTTCTCTCTGTCTTTCTCACTGTCCACTCTGCCTGTCAAAAAAAAAGAAAAAAAAAAAAGGATTGCAGTTCATTTAAAAAGTAATTTTGGTTTCTTTCTTACCTGTTCACGCACAGGAATGGTTTAGTACAATGTCTCACACTTAGTCGTCCATAGATATCATACCAGTTTCTGAAGAAAAAATGGCAGATGGTTGGAGAGTAGTGTTTTTGAAGAGACAATGATGGAAATGATTTTTGAATTAGACTAGAGTATTGAATTAACTAGGAAAAAAGGACCAATTTGAAGAGAAGAAAAAGGAATGAGTTCAAAATGAATCTCTAGTTACCAGGTGTCGTGATCAAATACATTGGAAAAGCAGAACGTAGGTCTGTGGAAATCTTAACTTTGTGCTAAAACTTTTTATTGTTTCCATTTTTATTATTTTTCAGTCTTTAGAAAGGATCCATATTTAGAGAAAGATTTAATTCTTTAATTCACTAAGTCCTCTTCAACTGCTCAATTGTCTACAATAGTCAAGCATTAGAAGAGTTAAGAGTGAAAAATATTAGTAAGAAAGATTTTGACACAATACAGACTCAGTCGAAAGAAACAGTGAAGATGGCAGGATTGAATAGGCAGTTGTGATGTGGAGAAGTAGGTATATCAAAGTAAAGCTTTCAAAGTGTTCAAGTGTGGCTGGCTAACAAATACATCAGGAACATCTGTCAAAGCCTCCTTTAGCCCGTTAATGAGGGAAACAGCAGGGTGCTACAAAGATTTATATAGGCTGTCAAGCAAGGCAGACTGAAGGGTTGGCCAAGTTGGATACAAAACTAGTTAATGTCCTAGAAGGCAGTAAAACCATAACCTTTCCAGTTCTTTTCTGAAGTTATTTGCATCTCTATTGGACAAAAAAATTACTAATTAACCTGCAATTTACCTACTCAGTGGTAGTAAATGGTAAGTTAGACGAAGGTCCCCTTTCTTGGAGAATGCAGTGATCTCTGCCCAGACCACCCGAACTTGTTCTGGTGTGATAGTGAAAGGGCCACTAGCCATCCTTAGCCATATTTCCATGTTCTGGATAATTTTAAAAATTTGCTTAGGATTAGGGAGGGGCCGTCAACCACCAGAACTACTGGGTACCACTGTGTTCCTCAGGTCTGTCAATGGGTGTGGGGTCTCTTGGAGGCAGATTTTCCCCTGGACTGAAGTCCAATGAACATGTGCCCCAGTCAGGCCTTTGTATCATTGGCTTTAGCATCCTGAGTTTCAGTCAACAGCAGGTTGAAAATATTTGGGGCGTAAAATTGTGCCTTTAAGGAATATATATACACTTTTTTCTTTTTTCCTAAACAATATTGTCTAATAAGTATTTACATAGCACTTACATTGTCTTGGGAATTTTAAGTAAACCAGAGGTGACTTAAAGTATATGGGAGAACGTGTAAATCCTATTCAAATGCTAGCCTGTTTTATATAAAGGACTCGGGTACCCATGGATTTAGGTATCCTTGGGATCCCGGGACCACTTTCCCCCAGACACTGAGGAGCTCCTGTGTTTGGCTCAAGAACAGAGCTGTTGTTCTTTAAACTCCTTTCTTTCTCACTTTTCCTCTCCTGTGACCTTGTTTTACTTCTAAATTCAGTAAACTCTCAATGGTTCTTGCCCTCTCCCAGCACTCTGAAAAAAACATCGACTCTTTGAAAGTTGCTTTACAATAAAGCAGCGTCTGTTTCAGAATCACATTGCTTTGCTGGATGTTCCAGAAATGAGAAAAAAAAATCTCATGCATATCTGAAACCCTTTGCCCTTAAATCCTTCACATCTGGTAGACAAAATCCAACATATTGCCCACAGAGGCGTTGTTGGGTTTGGCATGGGATTATTATGGAGGCATTATCCCATCTCATTTTTGTGCTAGTTCACATCAGTTTCCTTAGTAAGTGTCGATTGGAATTTTATTTATTTATTTGAAAGTCATAGTTACACAGAGAAAGAGAGAGAGAGGTCTTCCATCCGCTAGTTTACTCTCCAAATGGCCTCAATGGCCTGAGCTGTGCTGATCCGAAGCCAGGAGCCAGGAGCTTCTTCCAGATCTCCCACATGGGTGCAGGGGCCCAAGGACTTGGACCATCTTCTACTGCTTTCCCAGGCCATAGCAGAGAGCTGGATCAGAAGAGGAGCAGCTGGGTCTCGAACTGGTGCCCATATGGGATGCCAGCACTTCAGGCCAGGGCATTAACTTGCTGCATCACAGCGCAGGCCTCAATTGGAATTTACAACTCGACATACTATCAAGCAAGGAGATGAGTCTTGCTTCATAGACTCTTTGTTCTGGTTCCCCAGAGTCTGCCAGCGTGATGTGGGCCTGTCCCACGTGTTGTCATCAGGACTTAGAAACTATTAAGAGGTTCTGTAGTTCAGCAAAATTAGGTGAGAACCAGCGCCAGTGAGAGGTCGAATAGTAACCAGGGGACATCCGAGATGGCCACTTCTTCCCAAGGGAGTGATGCAGAACCTTTTCTGCTGTTAACAGGAAGACTATAACTGTAGACTCTCTGCTGTGTATTCTTTTCACAGTAGAAGCTTAAAGTTGGAGGGAGCCTCAGAGGTTTGTAATCCATTCGCAGTCTGTGGTTCCCAGCCTCTGGGCCTTGCTGAAGGTGAGAAGTGTGAATGTGGCTGGACGGTGTGTTCATTCCGTCAACATCTTTCAGTGAATTTTCTGTCTTAGAGTGAAAATCAGCCACATTCTTGACATTTATTCTACCAGAGTGTGTGTTGAGGAAATTTCTAATTCTTCTTCCATAGCAAAACCATTATGCCATCTTCCCTAAAAATTGTCTTTTTCAAGCTGAATGTCTCAGAATCCTTCTGTTTGTGATAGGATACGAGGGGGCAGAACCTTGTCTAATCCCATCTGCAGTTTGTTTCTTTACAGATGTAGTTCTTAGGACAGGATGTATGGCTTTAAGTTAACTCACCAGTGCAGGAGCTGGGGGAAGCGTGGGGGAACTTGCTTTTTTGATCTGAGCTCTACTTCTGTGGTTTGCCCAGATTAAGAGAGTACTGGGGTTTTTGCTAAGTCTGTGACACTGTTAGGTGAGATCAGGCATCCATGACACCACATCTTTAGGTTCTTTTTCAAGTATATTGCTTTTGTGACAGGTGTTGTCATCCAGATATAGCTAAAAGGACATCTTTAACCTATTTTTTAAAATCTTAGTCAAGAATATTTGTTATGATAATAAATGATACCGCTAATAAAAATATATGTCTTATCAGGAAGATAATGACATGATGGTGATGAGCTTAGTGCTGGGATCAGAATGTGTTCAAATTCTATCTCTTGCTTAATGCATGATTTTGGAGTAATTACATGTGATCATACCTGTACAGTCCTTCTCATGGCTCCTGGCACATGGTCACTAATCAACAAATGAGAACTATTGTTATTCTTTATGCTGACTCCTTCTGATCTCTTCGATAGGTGTTTTCTTATCTAACCCATCTATAATTTGACAGTTCCAACTTTGTTTACATGCAAGAACTGAAACCAGAGCTACGTACTGTGTCCAGGGATATGAGTACCGCATGAATTTGAACATAGGTCCCTGATGTCAAATGATTTGTGTACCTTGTCAGCCTTATTACATTATGTTTGTTGTTTATATTGTTATTTTCTAACGCATCCTTAATAATATACATGTATCTTTTAAAATTGTTTTACTAAGTATTTAATTCACACAAAGATTATAACATATGCAAGAACAAAGATTAACAAACACCATGTATTCATGATTCAACCTGATGTATAAGATGCCGCCCATGTCTTTGAATTTCTTATTCTGTTCTCAGCCCCTTCCATTCCAAAAGGTGAGCGTCATTTGGAATTTGGGGATTCTCGTTCCCTATCGCTTCTTGTTGTTGTTTTTTTGTTTTTTTTTGTTTTTGACAGGCAGAGTGGACAGTGAGAGAGAGAGACAGAGAGAAAGGTCTTCCTTTGCCGTTGGTTCACCCTCCAATGGCCGCTGCGGCTGGTGCGCTGCGGCCGGTGCAGCGTGCTGATCTGGTGGCAGGAGCCAGGTACTTCTCCTGGTATCCCATGGGGTGCAGGGCCCAAGCACCTGGGCCATCCTCCACTGCACTCCCTGGCCACAGCAGAGAGCTGGCCTGGAAGAGGGGCAATTGGGACAGAATCCGGTGCCCCAACCGGGACTAGAACCCAGTGTGCTGGTGCTGCAAGGCGGAGGATTAGCCTAGTGAGCCGTGGCGCCGGCCCCCTATAATTGGCTCTAGTGTCCAGGGGCTCTACAGCTGTAGATTCCACCAATCACAGATTTGAAAGTATTCTAAGTAAATTGCATCTGTCCTGGATGCATACAGACTTTTTGGGTCCATATTTCCTAATCAGTGTAGTACAACATCTATTTACATCACAGTTGCACTGTATTACGTATTATAAGCAATCTAGGCATGATCTAAAATTTATAGGGGAATGTATATAGGTTCTATGCAAGCCATGCACCATTTTATATAAGGGACTTGGGCATCTGCAGATTTTGGTGTTTGCAGAGTTCTGGAACCAATCCCCTATGGATGCTGAGGGACAAATATACGAATGTATCCCTAAACAATGTTTCTCTTTGCGTAACTGCTTAATAGAATAAGCATAAAGTATGAGACTGACTACAAAGCAGATTACTTTTTTTCCTTCCTGTGATCCTCTTAAATTACCTGCATGCCTTGGATGAAAACCCAGGCAGGTCTCATGACTCTTTGGACCACTTTCGGGTCATAAAAATTTCACAGTCACTTCAAGTTCAAAAACAGAAACAAAAACCATTCCCTGCAGTGGGCATTTGGCCTAACAGTTGGGAAGCCAGTTATGAGAAGTTATGAGCCACATCCCGTATTAGTGCACCTGGGTTTGATACCCAGCTCCAGCCTCTGATTCCAGCTTCCTGCTAATGCAGCAATGGCTCAAGTAATTGATGCCCTGCCAGTCATGTGGGAGACTTGGACTGAGTTGCTGACTCTCGGCTGCAGCTCCCCAGTGTTATGGGCATTTGGAGAGTGAACCAGCAGAGGAGAGCTCGAGCTGACACTTCCAAAGAAGTAAATAAAAGCCCACTTGCTTCTGCAACAAAAATCCTTAAATTCATGGAATAATAAAAACTTTAATATAGCTTTTAAATGAAAGCCCTTTAATACTGACAGGTCAGGTCTTACCTGTTTGATGTTTTTTTTCTTTTCTCTGAGGAATAGTGTAGCTTTCTGAGTCTTTTTCATGTTAACTGAAAATTCATCTAGTCAAAGTCACACACACACACACATAGTTTGGATTTGGATGGGTAGAATTTTATTTTATTTTATTTATTTATTTTTTTTTACAGGCAGAGTGGACAGTGAGAGAGAGAGACAGGGAGATAGGTCTTCCTTTACTGTTGGTTCACCCTCCAATGGCCACTGCGGTTGGTGCGCTGTGGCCAGTGCACCGCGCTGATCCGATGGCAGGAGCCAGGTGCTTCCTCCTGGTCTCCCATGGGGTACAGGGCCCAAGCACCTGGGCCATCCTCCACTGCCCTCCTGAGCCAGAGCAGAGAGCTGGACTGGAAGAGGAGCAACCGGGACAGAATCCGGCGCCCCGACCAGGACTAGAACCCGGTGTGCCGGTGCCGCAGGCAGAGGATTAGCTTATTGAGCTGCGGCGCCAGCCATGGGTAGAATTTTTAAATGTTGGTATTGTTGTGGAATTAGCTTTTCCTTGCTTCAGTCAAGCTAACATGGTTATCAACATGAAGGGGTGATTTTTTTCTGAGCATTTAACCCTACACACTGTTTCGAACTCACTTAACAGCTGTTTGGTTGTTTTTTTTTTTTTAATTAATAGACTTAAGGTTTACAAAAAAATTGATTGGAATGTACAGAACCCAAATGTCCCCTCTTTTACACAGTTTGCCTTATTGTTTTTTTTCCAGAACCTTTTTAAAAATATTTTTTATTTATTTATTTGAGAGGTAGAGTTACAGACAGAGAAGGAGAGACACAGAGAGAGATCTTCTATCCACTGGTTCACTCCCCAGATGGCCATAGTGGCCAGGAGCCAGGAGCTTCTCTGGTCTCCCATGCAGGTGCAGGGGCCCAAGCACTTGGGCTACCTTCTACTGCTTTCCTAGGCCATAGCAGAGAGTTGGATTGGGAAGTGGAGCAGCTGGAACTCAAACCAGTGCCATATGGGATGCCAGCACCAGAGGCAGAGGCTTAGTCCACTATGCCACAGCTCCAGCTCCTCCAGAAACCTTTTATTTAAGGTATACAAACTTCATGCATTTCCTAAATACTACTTCAGGTACATAATGATTCTTCCCACCCTCCCACCCGCCTTCCAACCTTTCTTCCTCCTCCCTCTACTATTCCCATTCTTATTTTTTACAAAGATCTATTTTCAATTAACTTTATACACATAAGATTAACCCTGTACTAAGTAAAGTGTTCAACAAATAGTATGAAAAAAAACTTCTTCAGCAGTCCAGACAAGGGCTGTTCAAAGTCATCACGTCTCAAAATGTCAATTTCATGTCTACAGATTAACTTTTAGGTGCTCTGTTAGTTACCACTGATCAGGGAGAACATATGGTATTTGTCCTTTCTGGACTGGCTCATCAATTGTAGCAAATTGTCGCTCCCCCTCTTCGTGGAGGAACGACACAGGACCCTGCGCTGTTCTTTTGTCTGCTTGGCTCTCCCGGGTTTGCTGCTGGTTCTTCCTGGGTTGGCTACCGTCCCTTCCACCTCCTTGGAAGGGCGATTCCCCCTGCCACTTTCCCCACTTCCGTGGGGGAGCGGCACACCGCCGGCCGGCTCTCTCGGGGGCTGCACAGGTGTTCCTTCAGATAGATGTTCCTGGTGCATGTTGTCTCTCTCCTCCTTTATAGTCCTCTTCCACCAATCGCAACTCGGCTGCCCACACACCGAGTACGCTGCTCTCCTCCAATCAGGAGCAGGTCCTACAGTTTATTGGTTGAACTGGAGGCAGCTGTTTCTCCCTTCTCAGCGCCATATTGTGGGAGAGCAGATGCATAGAATAAGTCTTAATTCCAGTAACTTAGTCTAGTCCGAGTTGCTCCCCACAGCAAATATATTCACTAAAGCAAAAAATAAGTGTCATGTTTTCCAGTTCCATCCATTTTGTTGGAAATGACAGGATTTTTTTTTTTTTTTACTGCTGTGTAGTATTCATGGTGTATATATCCCATTATTTCTTTATCTGTACTTCAGTTGACAGGCATTTGGGCTGATTCCATATCTTAGCTATTGTAAATTGAGCTACAATAAACACGGGGGCACAGATAACTCTTTCATATGCTCAATTCATTTCCCTTGGGAAAATTCCCAGGAGTGGGATGGCTGGGTCATATGGTAGGTCTATACTCAGATTTCCGAGGTATTGCTTTAATGAAATATATTTGCTCAATTGATGAGTCAGCATTAATAACATTCTTAACTGAACTCCGTTGATGTTAGGGGTGACTTTTTTTGTGTGTTAAGATTTATTTGGCCGGCACCGCGGCTCACTAGGCTAATCCTCCGCCTGCGGTGCCAGCACACCAGGTTCTAGTCCTGGTCGGGGCACCGGATTCTGTCCCGGTTGCCCCCCTTCCAGGCCAGCTCTCTGCTGTGGCCCGGGAGTGCAGTGGAGGATGGCCCAAGTGCTTGGGCCCTGCACCTGCATGGGAGACCAGGAGAAGCACCTGGCTCCTGCCATTGGATCAGCGTGGTGTGCCGACCGCAGCGTGCCGGCCGCAGTGGCCATTGGAGGGTGAACCAATGGCAAAGGAAGACCTTTCTTTCTGTCTCTCTCTCTCACTGTCCACTCTGCCTGTCAAAAAAAAAAAAGATTTATTTGTTAATTTATTTTAGGATTTATATATTTTTTCATTTTTTAATTTTTTTATTTAGTAAATATAAATTTCCTAAGTACAGTTTATGGATTACAATGGCTTCCCCCCCCCATAATTTCCCTCCCACTCACACCCCTCCCATCTGCTCCCTCTCCCATTCCATTCACATCAAGATTCATTTTCAATTATCTTTATATACAGAAGATCGATTTAGTATCTATTAAGTAAAGATTTCATCAGTTTGCACCCACACAGAAACACAAAGTGTAAAATACTGTTTCAGTACTAGTTACAGCATTACTTCACATTGGACAACACATTAAGGACAGATCCCACATGAGAAGTAAGTACACAGTGACTCCTGTTGTTGACTTAACAATTTGACACTCTTTTTTATGGTGTCAGTAATCTCCCTAGGCTCTAGTCATGAGTTGCCAAGGCTATGGAAGCCTTTTGAGTTTGCTGACTTTGATCTTATTCCGACAGGGTCATAGTCAAGGTGGAAGTTCTCTCCTCCCTTCAAAGAAAGGTACCTCCTTCTTTGATGGCCCCATTCTTTCCATTGGGATCTCACTCACAGAGATCTTTCATTTAGGTCTTCTTTTTTTTTTTTTCCCAGAGTGTCTTGGCTTTCCATGCCTAAAATACTCTCATGGGCTCTTCAGCCAGATCCAAATGTCTTAAGGGCTGATTCTGAGGCCAGAGTGCTGTTTAGGATATCTGCCATTCTATGAGTATTCCGCTTCCCATGATGGGTTGTTCTCTCCCTTTTTGATTCTATCAGTTAGTATTCGCAGACACTAGTCTTGTTTGTGTGATCCCTTTGACTCTTAGACCTATCAGTGTGATCACTTGCGAACTGAAATTGATCACTTGGACTAGTGAGATGGCATTGGTACATGCCACGTTGATGGGATTGTATTGGAATCCCCTGGCATGTTTCTAACTCCACCATTTGGGGCAAGTCTGCTTGAGCGAAAAAAAAAAAAAAAAGGATTTATATATTTTTTGAAAGGCAAAGTTACAGAGAGGCAGAGGCAGAGAGGGAGAGACAGACAGAGAGAGAGGTCTTCCATCTGCTGGTTCACTCCCCAAATGGTTGCCTTGGCCAGAACCAGGCCGATCTGAAGCCAGGAGCCAGGAGCTTCTCTGGGTCTCCCATGCGGATGCAGGGGTCCAAACACTTTGGTCATCTTCTACTGCTTTCCCAGGCCATAGCAGAGAGCTGGATCAGAAGTGGAGCAGCCAGCACCAGAACCAGCACCCACATGGGATGCCGGCACCGCTTGCGGCAGCTTTACCCTCTATGCCACAGCGCCAGGCCCTAGAGGTGACTCTTGATGCTGTGTATTCTGTGGGTCTAAACAAACACAGAGCGACCTGTTTCTACCATTATACTCTCATACAGTATGTTCACCTCCTAAAAATCCCTCCCTTCCCACTAATCCCTGAGGACGACTGATGAAATAAGTAATTCATACGACTGAGCCTTGGTGAAAAGGTGATGCCCACACAGGCATATACTAAGAAGTCAAAGGTTCTTGTAAAAGTGAAAAAAAAAAGACAGAAAAACTGTCATAGAGAAGACATTTTCTGCACTCACTAGTGATGAGGATAGAAAAATTAGGCAGTAGCTTACAGATTTTCCTGAAGTATGGGTTTGAAAAGAAGTATATTGTGCCTCCTGACTGAAACCTATTACCTGCATTAAGTATATGCTTTACATTGAATTATTTGACCTGTTACCTAAATCGTCTTCATATTTGGTAGACTATTCATAAAGCAATTATTAATTTCTAAAAAAATTTCAGAGCTTCATTGAAATCATTTATATATATCATAAGATTCACTGACTTTCTAGAATTCAAAAAATGTTAGTGCCTTCCAGAGCTGTGCATTCATCACTGTAATCTAATTTTAGAACATTCCCATTATTCCCCTCAAAACCCCATGCCCATTTATCCTCTCTGCCTATTTCTCCTCCATCCCAGGCAACCACTGCTGACCTTGTGTCTCTGTGAACTTGCCCCTTTCTGGACATCCCAGTATGTCTATAGAATCACACTGTGTGAAGAATCTTCAAATAGTTCATGGAAAATGCATATTATTTTTAAAAACACATGGATTTCAACTTTTTTGCACCAAAATAAATTTTTAATTTCATTTTTCTAGGGAAAAAAAATTGGGGAGGTAGAGTGATTTATCAAACAGACAGAGCTCTTATCTGCTGGTTCACTACCCAGATGGCTTCAGTAGCCAGGGCTGGGCCAAGTCAAATCTGAGAGCCAGGACCTCAGTCTGGGTCTTCCACTGCCAGTGGAAGTGGCAGTGCCCTAACTCATTGAGCCAACGCATCTGCCTCCCAGGAGCTGCAGTAGCAGCAGGCTGGAATGGAGAGTGCTGCCATGACTTGCACTCAGGCCCTCCGTATGGGATACAGGCATCCCAAGCAGTATCTTCACCACTAGGCCAAATGCCTGCCCTCCACAAACTTCATCAAGTCCCTCTGTGTGAGTGACCTGTATTCTCTCACTTAAGTGGTGCTTTCGATGTTCATCCACGTTGCAGCAATATTTATTTTTATATAACTAAGGTTGGGGTCGACATTAGCCTAGTGGATAAAACCCAGATTAAGATGCTGGGTCCCACAAATACTGGTACCAACTACTGACGCTAGCCTTCAATTCCAGAATTTCTGCTAATGCATCCCCTGGGAGGTATGTTGATGGTTCAGGTAACTGGGTCCTTGCCACACACAACAGACTTGGATTGAATTCCTAGCTTCCAGCTTTGACCCATCCCAGTTCCAGCTGTTGCAGTTATTTGGGGGAGTAAACAGTATATGGGAGCTCATCCCTGTCTGTCTTTATCTCAAATAAATGTTTAAAAATGGGTCTACCATTTTTAACTCCTGTATTTTTTGATGCATCTGAGTTTGCCCTCGACTTTTAAAAGCTACAGGTAAGGGTATCATTTTGTTGTGAGATTTGAGTTCCAAAGGACATTAGCAGTGTCATTCTGTAGCAGAATTCAGTCTTCCTGGGACTAAGCCCCGGGCCACACAGCCACATTGAATAGCTGGCCCAGCAGCAGTCAGTGTTTCACCCTCATCAGAAAGGACATTAGTTCTGCACTTTCCTGGGACAGGTGCTTACCTGAGAGCTTTCTCATCCAAACCCAGCCTCCCCCAGAGACCCATGTTCTTGTTTCTTTAGCTTCACTTGAACTTTAAAGGTACAATAATAGAAACCCCTATTATATGTGTGTGTGTGTGTGTGTGTGTGTGTGTGAGTGTGTGTGAGTTGGGGAAAAAGTTAAAATTGATGTTTTGATGTTTCAACCCAGCAAAGAGTAGGAGGAAGCAGCCTGCTAGAATAATAGATAATAGACCCAGGTTTTTATTCTGAAGCCTTAAGTGGAAGAAAGTGAGGCCTGTCTTGTTAGGCAGGCTTTTTCTCTTTTGTTCTCCATGTCTTTTTCCATTTCTTATTGAGATAAAGTTTCTAAAGTTGACTTGGAGTTGAGCTTGGAGTTGCCTCTTCCCTGGTACACCCCTGCCCTAAAGCCTACGGGATCTTTCTGCGGGTGGTATAAGTTAGTGCTGGGGTGATCAGTTCACAGAGAAGGGGAAAGTACCCATAATACAGCACTTAAGCTTTTTCATAACTCTTCTCAGCCTTCCTCACGAGGAAGCCTGGCCACATTTTGTAAAGGCTGTCGTGGTATTTGACTTGTGAGACAGGGGTCACATCAAAGCAAAGAATATAAACCTCATGGCCCTTTATGTTGTTCCCTTAAACCTTGCCATTGGGCATTAGACATGGCATGCAGGTCTCTGTATGAGGTATCTGGATGGACAGTCACACGTGCGTACTGGGGACAGCATGACCTCAGTAATGGGGGCCTTCCAGTCATTTCAGGGCTGATTCATGAGGACCAGAACTGGGATAACGTATTTTCTTTTCTTTCTTTCTTTCTTTTTTCTTTTTTTTTTTAATTTGTTTTATTTATTTGAAAGTTACAGAGAGAGTTAGATACAGAGAGTGGTCTTCCATCCGCTGGTTTACTCCTCTGTTGGCCACAAAGGCCAGACTAGAGCTGATCCAAAACTAGGAGCTTCTTCTGGGTCTCCCACATGGGTGCAGGTGCCCAAGCACTTGGGCCATATTCTGCTGCTTTCCCAGGTGCATTAGCAGGGAGCTGGAGTGGAAATAGAGCAGCCGGGACTCCAACCAGCAACCATATGTGATGCCAGCGCTGCAGGCCAGGGCTTTAACCTGCAGAGCCATAGCACCAGCCCCAGGGATAACATATTTTCTTAAATCCCATGGATCCTTCAATGCTCAGATTCACTTATCTTTTTTCTTGGTGGTTCTATGGGAGAAGAAGCTACAAAATCAGTCTCTCTCTCTCTCTCTCTCTCTCTCTCTCTCTCTCTCTCTTTTTCTCTCTCTCTCTCAATGTTGGAAAGTGCAGATAATTCACCAGAAGCAGTTTTGTCATCACTCCCACAGAAAGGTAAATTTACTTTGTAGCCATCCAAGCTTAATGTTTACAAAGAGGTCCTGAACATTTCATCACTGAGCTGCTGTTAGGTGGCAGACACGGTGCTATATAAGTATATAAGTATGCCGCAACGAAGGGTGACTGAGACTGTGCCGTCTAGTAGAGGGCATCAGTCATGCAGAGGTGTAGCTCTGTGTGGTTGTGGGTACCCCTTGAGCTGCCACCAGCAGTGTGGCTTCAGCCAGGAGTGGTCAGCACCAGGACGCCATAGCAGGACATCATTTCCTGAAATGACAGTTTCTGTTCGGAAGTTCAAAGTTAAGTTCACATTGCTCAGTGAGGGTGGCAGGAGATCACAGGGCCGTGTATGTCATGGCAGCCAGGACCTAAGCAGAATGTCTGTGATGTGTCAGTGTCACATGAATGATACTATTTATTCTTCATCGCCATCTTCCAAAGTCTCTGTTACTGTTTTCCTCATGAAAAAAAAAAAAAAAAAAAACTAAGGAAGTATTTGAAACCATAGAATAATTGTAAATCTTCATGAATCAAGTATATTTTGGAAATGTTTAAGGAATTTAACAGGTAAATTATTAAAGCCTTATTTTTATGCATTTGTTTAGCCAGAGCTTTCTTTTATGGTCATAAAATATGTGTAGCATGAAATTCACCATTTTAACCCCACGTCCACTCTCTTGTTATTTTCTGTCTTTATTTAAAGTCAGAGTTACAGAGAAAGAGAGATCTTCCATTCGCTGGTTTATTCCCCAAATGGACGCAATGGCTGAGGTTGGACCAGGCTAAAGCCAGGAGCCTAGAACTCCATCCAGTTCTCCCATGGGAGTGGCAGGGGCCCAAGCACTCAAGGGGCCCACACGGCACTCAGCTGGGATGCTGGCATCAGAAGTGGCTTAACTGACTGTGCCGCAGTGCTGTCCCCAGTCTCTTGTTCTTATGAGACATCCTCTGGAGGGAAAGTTGGAGGCGCTTGCCAGCTGTGGGGCTGTGGAAGAGGATTCAGCTGGGAAACCCCAAGCCTTGCTCTTGTTAGAACTGGCTCAGTATTTGGAGGCGGAAGCCCCTTTGTCAGCAGGCTGGAGGGAGGCCATTGATGTCAGGTGAGGCTCAGGGTTGCTGGATGTGTGTGGACCTGGTCTCCCAGAACAGGGAGGAGCTGGAGAGGAGTGATCTCATCCCAGCAGTTCCCTAGCGCTTTGTAGCCAAATAGGCTGACCTGGGTGCCATCTTCCTGTTGCTTAAACACACAGTGCATCCAATTCCGAGTTGTACTGCTGTGAAATAAAACACAGAATACGTGTAGAATGTGCCCGAGGAACATAGAATGTAATGTTGGGTCAGGCCTTGTGGTGCAGCAGTCTGGGGTGCTGCTTGTGACACTGGCATCCCATACCAGTACCAGTTCCATTCCTGGCTCCTCGGATTCTAAGCCAGTCCCTGCCGTGTATCTCGGGAGCAGCAGGAGATGGCTCCAGTGTTTGGTCCCTGCCACCCACATGGGAGATCTTTCTGGTTTTCCTGGCTCCTGGCTTTGAGCTGGCCCAATCCTGGCTGCTGTGGCCCTTTGTAGAGTCAGCCAGAGGGTGGGAGGTCTCCTTCTCCCTCTCATTCCCTCTCCCTCCCTCCCTCAAACTCTGATTCTGACACTCTGCTTTCAAATTTAAAAAATGAAATATTTTTTAAAAGAGCATAATTTCATAATCGCCAGTACTCCTAGTATTCCACAGAGTTAGTGTGTATATATATAGTGTCCATGTTTTCCTGCCCCAACTGGGTGGCAGTGTACACTGGTCTTTGTCCAGCGGACAGTCAGCGGTGCCCAGGAGTGGGGACTTTCCAGATTGCTGGCTAGCTACAAATAGTTTTAGCCTCACTTCCTTAGTTCACAGAACCCTGGTGTCTCAAAAGTCTTTTATGGAATATGTAGGCCAAAAGAAATATAAATATGTGACAGTTCCATTTATAAAATAGCTTCTGATCATCTGTTTAGAAAAGAATACTCCTAAGAATAGAGTGAAAGAAGAAACTTAAGGAACGTTCCTGGCTTTTTGAAAGAGTTACAGAGAGAGAGAGAGAGAGTGAGATCTTCCATCTGATGGTTCACTCCCCTGATGGCCATAATGACAGGGGATGGGCCAGGTCGAAGCCAAGAACCAGGAGTTTCTTCCACTTGTCCCTTGTGAGTGCAGGAACCCAAGAACTTGGGCCATTCTCGGCTGCTTTTCCCAGGCACAGTCGCAGGGAGCTGGATCAGAAGTGGAGCAGCTGGGACTTGAACTGGCACCCATATGAGAAGCTGGTGTCGCAGGTGGTGGCTTTGCCTAGCTATGCCATATGTCGGCCCCAGTTTCTGTTTCTTTGGAGATTACTGTGCTTGATTTAATTTGAGGTCAACTGAGAGCCCCAAGAGGTGAATATTCACCCCATTGTTGAAGATTGTTTATTTTTTTTAACTTTTATTTAATGAATATAAATTTCCAAAGTACAGCTTATGGATTACAATGGTCCCCCCCCCATAACTTCCCTCCCATCTGCAACCCTCCCCTTTCCCTCTCCCTCCCCCCTTCCATTCATATCAAGATTCATTTTCAATTCTCTTTATATACAGAAGATCAGTTTAGCATATATTAAGTAAATATTTCAACAGTTTGCACCCACATAGAAACACAAAGTGAAAAATACTGTTTGAGTACTAGTTATAGCATTAAACCACAATGTACAGCACATTAAGGACAGAGATCCTACATGAGGAGTAAGTGCACAGTGACTCCTGTTGTTGACTTAACAAATTGACACTCTTGTTTATGGCATCAGTAATCACCCTAGGCTCTTGTCATGAGCCGCCAAGGCTATGGAAGCCTTTTGAGTTCACCAACTCTGATCATATTTAGACAAGGTCGTAGTCAAAGTGGAAATTCTCTCCTCCCTTCAGAGAAAGGTGTCGCTCCCCGTCTTCGTGGAGGAATGACACAGGACCCTGCGTTGTTCTTTCGTCTGCTCGGCCCTCCCCGGGTTTGCTGCTGGTTCTTCCCGGGTTGGCTACTGTCCCTTCCCGGGTTGGCTGCTGGTCCTTCCCGGGTTGGCTACCGTCCCTTCCACCTCCGTGGAAGGGCGGTTCCCCCTGCCACATTCCCCACTTCCGCGGGGGAGCGGCACACCGCCGGCCGGCTCTCTCGGGGGCTGCACAGGTGTTCCTCAGGTGTTCCCCTTAGATGTTCCTCATGCATGCCGTCTCTCTCCTCCTTTATAGTCCTCTTCCGCCAATCCGTGCTCTGCTACCCACACGCCGAGTACGCTGCTCTCCTCCAATCAGGAGCAGGTCCCACAGTTTATTGGTTGAACTGGAGGCAGCTGCGTAGAAGCTGTTTTCTCCTCTCCCAGCGCCATATTGTGGGAGAGCAGATGCATAGAATAAGTCTTAATTCCAGTAACTCAGTCCAGTCCAGGTTGCTCCCCACAAAAGGTACCTCCTTCTTTGATGACACGTTCTTTTCACTGGGATCTCACTCGCGGAGATCTTTCATTTAGGTTTTTTTTTCCCCCAGAGTGTCTTGGCTTTCCATGCCTGAAATACTCTCATGGGCTTTTCAGCCAGATCCGCGTGCCTTAGGGCTGATTCTGAGGCCAGAGTGCTGTTTAGGACATCTGCCATTCTATGGGTCTGCTGTGTATCCCGCTTCCCATGTTGGATTGTTCTCTCCCTTATTAATAGTTTCCTTTTTGAACCTGAAGTTTACCCAAATTATGTGGAAAATACAATGTCCCTGGAAAATAGGGATCAATAACTATGGGTTTGGTGTCTTCTGGGTGATGTTATAATCTCCTTGAGGACAGAGCCTTGTGGGTCTTGGCTCCTGGACCCTGATACTTGGTAGTTCTTAGCAGGTGTGATCCTAAAAAGTACAGAGATATCACCAGGCTCCAATAAGGATGGTCAAGAACAGGGCCATTTTAGAAATTCAATGTGAAAATGCCTATGAGCACAACATATCAAGAGTAATTATTTTATTTTATTTTTGACTTTTAAAAATACTTGAGAGAGAAAGGAATCTCCTGTCCAGGGGTTTGTTCCTCAAATACCTACGTGGCTAGGGCTAAGCTGGGAACTCAGTCCAGGTCTCCCAAATGGGTGCCAGGGACCTAACTCCTTGAGTCATCACTGCTGCCTCTGCTTAGTAGGAAGCTGAGTCAGGTGATGGATGTGGGACTTGAACCCAGGTACTGTGATGGGGGATGCAGGTGTTTTAACTTCTAGGCCAAATACATGGTCCCTATGTAAGACTTTCACTTCCTTTCCATTTCTAGATTTAAAAGGTCGTTGGTTTTATTGAAGCTAGATTGCCACACATAAGGTATGGAGTTGGGGGATGAAAGGTGAGAAGACAGCTTTGCCCAGTGTTGTCAATAAAGGGAGACGAGGCTATCTGGAGGAGGCCACAGCATCAGCGCCAGGTTCTTGCTGCTCCCAGAGCCCACCTGTGCAGCAGGAATGAAAGCCACAATTCTGCCACGTTTCCCTCCCAGCTAAGTCCGCCTGTGTGCTGGACCACTCACAGGTGTTTCTTAAGGCATTGCACTGGCCTGCCCCCTCTGAACTGATTAATGTCCAAAGTGACAGAGTAGCTTTGGAGCTGTCTCCAGCCCAGAACTCTGGTCCACTCCAGGACAGCACTGACCCTCAGGGGATTTCAAAACATTCATAGAAGTAGACTTAAAAGGTAAGTGTACTTTGGTCAAATTTTTTTTTTTCAAATTCATGCATAGGGGCCGGCACTGTGGCGCAGTGGGTTAATCTTCCGTCTGCAGCACTGGCATCCCATGTGGGTACCAGTTCTAGTCCTGGCTGCTCCTCTTCCAATCCAGCTCTCTGCTGTGGCCTGGAGAGCGGTGGAAGATGGTCCAAGTCCTTGGGCCCCTGCACCCGCTTTGGAGACCTGGAAGAAACACCTGGCTCCTGGCTTCGGATCAGCGCAGCTCCGGCCATTGCGGCCATCTGGGGAGTGAACCAATGGAAGGAAGACTTCTCTCCATCTGTCCCTCTCATTGTGTTACTCTTCCTCTCAAATAAATAAAATCTTTAAAAAATTATGCATAGTTTTTTCATAATATATATTGTCTGTGAACTTTTTGAATACCCTTGGGTGTGTGTATGTCTATATATGTGTAAATATATATCTATTATATATCTATATACTTAACACCTGTATATTCTATATATGTGGGAGTGTGTGTGTGTGTGTGTGTGTGTGTACTTGGTGTTCTTGATGTGCGTTTCCCAGATGATTGAGCATTTTTTTCATTTATGTATTCATCAGTTGTATGTCTTCTTTGGAGAAATATGTCTGTTCAGATCCTTTGCCCATTTTGATCTCGGGTTATTTGTGGTTGGTTTTTGTTTTCTTTCTTGTTTTTTTTTTTTTTTCTGCTGATGAATTGTTTCAGTTCCTTATGTATTTTGCATGTTAGTTAGCTCACTATTGGAAATATGATTTGCAAATATTTTCTCCCCATTCTGTTGGCTGCTTTTTCATTTTGTTGATTGTTTCATTCACTATGTAGAAGCTTTTAAATTTGATAAATTCTAGTTATTTTTGCTTTTATTGCCTGTGCTTTTGGTGTCATGGCCAAAAGAAAAAAAAAAGTCTTTGCCTAGACTAATGTCAAGAAGCTTTCCCCTATGTTTTCTTGTAGGACTTTTACAGTTCAAATTGTATGTTTAAGTCCTTAATCCATTGAATTGTTTTAAGAAAAGGAGCCATTTTCATTCTTTCACATGTGGATATCCAGTTTTCCCAGCACCATTTAAGAGACTGCCCTTTCCCTCTAGGTATTGTTGGCATCCTTGTTGAATTAGTTCACTGTGTATGTATGGGTTTATTCTGGGCCTCCCTCTTCAGTTCTATTAGTCTATGAGTCTGTGTCTATGCCAGTGTCATACTGTTCTGATTACGGTAGCTTTATAATATGATTGAAATCAGGTATGCCTCCAGCTTTATTCTTCTTTTTCAAGATTACTTGTGGAGTCTTTTATGGTTCCAAATGAGTTTTAGAATTTTTCCTGTTTCTGTGATAAATACCATTGGAATTTTTCTAGGAACTGCATTGGATCTTTAAATGACTTTGGGTACTGTGGACATTTTAATAATAGTAATCTTCCAATCCATGAATAAAGGAGATGTTTCCATTTATTTGTCTTCAGTTTTTTTTAATCACATTTTCTAGTTTTTGTTGTACAGACATTTCAGTTCTTTGGTTTAGTTTACTCCCAAGTTTTTTATTCTTTTTGATATTATTTTAAATGGATTGTCTTCTTGATTTTTTTTTTTTTTTTTTGGATAGCTCATTGTTAGTGTGTAGAAATGCAACTGATTGGGAGACCTGAATGGGGTCTCTGTCTCAGTCCCTTGTACGCCCCATCATCTATCATCTCTGACATTCTGGGGGACACCAGGAGGCATGCACGCATCCAAACACCCTTAGAACCTATTTAAATTCTGTGCCTTTCCCGTGTTGGTTCGAGCTCTCTGGTGGCTGAGACCACGTCTCCTGTGCCCGTGTTCCTCCTAATGAGTCTACCCTGGTCCTTCTCAGACAGGAGGAAGCAAGGAAACAGCTATTGCATGAGTTAATGAATGAATGGAGGTTCTTTCTTCACAAGGTGAAGGGAGCAAACCACAGGCACCACGTTGATGCGGAAGACGCCAGTGGTCCTTTCCAGTTTGTTTGCTCGCTGATGACAGCCTTAGTTGACTTTGCAGGTGTTCTCCGCTGCTCAAGGCCGTGACTTGCTTATGTAACCACCCCAGGGGCTACTGAGGCAGCGAGCATTGCCAAACTTGGAGGCTGTTGCATCAGGACACTTGCTTGGTCTAGGAGGGCCTGTTGAGCCCTGCAGGGTTGATTGCTGTGCTATTGCAGTTCTGGAGTTATAATTGGAAAAGAAACAAACCGGAAGACTTTGAGAGGTTTTTTTGAGGGGTGAGCATGGGGAACGGGTGAAGCCAAGTTTGTTAAGTGAAACTTGAGTGTACTTAAGAGGTCACCTCACAGCCTGGGCAGCTGAAAGGCAGGCTGTGTTGGGTGCGTGGGCAAGCTGAGGCTCACCCGTCTCACCTGCTTCCAGGCAAGTGCTCCCGCCGCACCTTCCCATCCCTTGAATCCTAAAGTTGCAAAATTGGGAGAAACGACAAGGAGCCAAACAAGCTCAGCATGTGTTAAAGAGGCCAGGCGTGTAGGGTGTGTTGACATACTCAGATAGCTGCCTCCCTGGCTAGTCTGACCCCCTCAGTGCAATAGGGAGGCACAGCAGTGGAAGTTACAGCATGTTCACCTCTGGGCACTGGCCTGTTTGCATTTGTCCCTGTCCCCATGTGTGGAGGACAGATTCCTGGATTGAGAAAGAGGAAAAAGGTGGGGTGAGGTGAGAGCAGCTCGCAGAGGACAAAGGTATAGAGAGAGGTCAGGGAATGGCTAAGACAGAGACCCATTGCCAAATACGAGGGGTCTGCGGAAAGTTCATGGAAAATGCCTACTACTAAAGGACTGTTTGTGGATATCTGAAGTTTGGGGTACTAAAATAAATTTATCTTGAAAAACGTTTTTTGTTAAACTGATTTATTTGAGGTACAGAGACAGAGATCCTATCTCCTGATTCACTCCCCCAAATGCCTGCTACACCTGGGGCTGGGCTCAACCCAGGAGCCAAGAACTCAATCCAAGTCTCCAGGGTAGCCATCCCCACTGCCTCCTGGAGTACACATTGGTAGGAAGTAAGACTCAGGAGCTGAGCTGGGAATTGAACCCAGGCACTCAAATGTTGGGACATGGGTATCTTAACTGCTAGGTTAAATACCCACCCCTAACTTATTTTTTTTTTAAGATTTATTTATTGGCTGGCGCCATGGCTCACTTGGCTAATCCTCCGCCTGTGGCGCTGGCACCCCAGGTTCTAGTCCTGGTTGGGGCGCCAGATTCTGTCCCAGTTGCTCCTCTTCCAGTCCAGCTCTCTGCTGTGGCCTGGGAGGGCAGAGGAGAATGGCCCAAGTGCACCCGCATGGGAGACCTGGAAGAAGCACCTGGCTCCTGGATTCTGATCGGCGCAGCGCCAGCCGTAGCGGCCATTAGGGGAGTGAACCAACTGAAGAAGACCTTTCTCTCTGTCTCTCCCTCACTGTCTATAACTCTCTCTCTGTCTCTCTCTCTCACTAACTCTGCCTGACAAAAAAATAAAAAAATAAATAAAAATTAAAAGATTTATTTATTTATTTGAAAGCCAGAGTTACACAGAGAGAGGAGAGGCAGAGAGAGAGAGAGGTCCTCCATCCGCTGGTTCACTCCCCAATTGGCTGCAATGGCCGGAGCTGTGCCGATCCGAAGCCAGGAGCCAGGAGCTTCTTCCGGGTCTCCCATGCAGGTGCAGGGGCCCAAGGACTTGGACCATCTTCCACTACTTTCCCAGGCCATAGCAGAGAACTGGATCAGAAGTGGAGCAGCCAGGTCTTGAACCAGCGCCTGTATGGGATGCCGGTGTTTCAGGCCAGGGTGTTAACCTGCTGTGCCACAGTGCCAGCCCCCAAACTTATTTTAATTCTTTTTCATAAACGTTTTGAAATATTCATATTTCAAAGAGTCTTTCTCCAAGTGGAAAGAAGGCAGAGCTGGGCCAGCATTGTGGCACAGCAGGTTGAGCTACTGCCTGTGATACCACATTCTGTATTGGAGCACCACTTCCAGTCCTGGTGGCTCCACTTCCAAGTGGCTCCTGGCTTTGCCTGGCGCAGCCCCAACCATCGCGGCTACTGGGGAAGTGAATCAGCAGATCAAAGATCTCTTTCTCTTCGTCTCTCTCTCTCTGTAACTCTCTTTCAAATAAATAAAATAAATCTTAAAAAAAAAATCAGCTCCATGTCAGAGGAGCCGTCCAGTGAGACGTGATTCCAGAACAATCCTTAGTCAGATACTCTCCCCTGTTCCATTCTATCAAGCATCTTCTTTTTTATTTGTGAAGAGTAAATATTTATTTCCTAATACATTGTCACATAATGCAGATCTTTCATACTGAATGTTTATAATAGTTATGTTGGTATTGAGTGTCTTAGGATACAAAGCACAAAGCCAAAAACAGATCCAAAGAGTGCAAGAGGGGCAGTGTTGTGGTGGACCACATGCAATGCCAGCATCCCATGTGGGCACCAGTTTGAGTTCCCACTGTTCCACTTCTGATCCACATCCCTGCTAGTGGCTTGAGAAAACCAGCAGAAGATGGCCCAAGTGTTTGTGCACCTGCCACCCACATGGGAAACATGGATGAAGCTCCTGGCTCCTGGCCATTGTGACCATCTGAGGAGGGAACCTGCAGATGGAAGATATTCTCTCTCTCTCTCTCTCTCTCACTCTTGACTTTCAAAATAAATCTTTGAAAATAAAAAAAAAAGTGTGGAAGAAGACCACTGCCTAAGAGTAATCTCCAAGAACTTTGTATTTTCCATGGTAAGGCAAATGCTAGGGAGCCCACACTCTGTAACTGTAGTTTGAAGCCATTCATGAAGATATGCATCGGGGCTGTCCCCTTCTGAGGCAAATTTCGGCAGAAGTGCCACTTGGGTCTCTTTAGAACAGCTGCCATCATACAGTGCTTTTGTGATGCCCTCTCCCAGGACACACGCCAAGCTCAGACTCCTCCTTTGCAGGAACACATGGGTGTTTTTCCATATTGTGCCACTTAAGACACTTTATTTTATCTTGAACACATTTTTTTTTGTATGGAAGGTGTATGTAGGTCCTGGGAGGGGGTGTTGCAGAGCTGTTTATCACTAGGAAGTGATAGGAAATGACTGTCGGGAGGAACAGTAACCCTAACACAGCTACCACTTTTCACCCAGGAAAGCAGTTTTTCACAGAATGACTTAGATTTATACCTTGTAAAAACAGAGTTTAACTGAAGAGCTGCTAGCTCCGTTGGAAACAGTGAATATACTTCTGCATTTGTACTGAGTTCGGTTGCATTTTCTTCCACTGTTGCATAGGGGTTGTTTCCAATCATTGGCATGTGACAGTCAGTATAGAAGTAACTGATTGCAAACATAATCAGGGTAGAAATGATCAGACCTATTGCAAACTGGCTCACATTTTCAGTGTGGTGTCAGGCGCGTGAAGTCTGACAGGTCGGGGCAGCTCTTTGCAGTCACCAAGTGCAGTCACAGCAGGGTAGGACCAAGGGAACAAGTGCATGCCTGGAAAGAACACTCAGGCAGGCAGAAACCCAAGCTTGGTGCCTGCACCCCGCGCCCAAGTCCCTAGATCATCAGGCAGCTGCTGAGCTCTTGAGGGCTGGACCATCACATGCAAGGAAAGATCCATGTGGCCAAGGCTTCCCCCCGACAGGCCATGTTGGAGGTTTGGGTAAGGTTGTGCCTGGTGACCGTCCCCAGGTTCACAAAGACGGTGTGGTTGGGAAGAAAATCAGGAGTGAAGGCGGAAGGTCAGAGATGCCCCCCGAGGCAGCAGGAGGTGTTGCAGTTTTGGGGACGAAGCTGCTGTATGCTGTTCTCTCCTGCTATCCCCTCAACCTGGCTGCAAAAGCCAGGGCTGTGCCAGGTCAAAGCCAGGAGCCAGGAGCTTCTTCCACGTCTCCCACATGGATGCAGGGGCCTAAGTGCCTGGGCCATCTTCCACTGCCTTTCCAGGCACATCAGCAGGGATGCTGGATTGGAAGTGGAACAGTCAGGACTCAAACCGGTGCCCATATGGGATGCTGGTGCCGTAGCCAGAGACTTAACCTACTGTGCCACAGTGCCAGACTCAATAAATGAATCTTTAAAAAAAAAAAAATGAATTGGGGCTCTGCCTTGAAATACCTTTTTTATGTAAAGGGCAAAAATAAAAATGTACTTGAACACTAAAGTAAATGCAGGGAAACACTACACAGACATGCCCCTAACAGTTATTAAGTGAGTCTGGTTAAGTGCCAGAAGTTAGCGCTGCACTGTTTGTTCCTCAAAAGGCATTAACTGTGTCAGCTGCACTACAGAACATCTCAGCCTGTGAATGCAGGCTCCGGATTCTGGCCAATCTGCCTCCAGCGAGCAGAGACACTCTTGTTGTTCCAGTGACCTTGCAAGTACCTTCGAGATGAGGGCCGTCCATCTGGAAAACTTTCCTTGTTCTGAATGGTAACGGGGGAGGCGCGGTCTCGGCGGTGACATCAGTCTTGGCATTGGCTGCAGGCGTTAGGTAGTCCTAACTGTGAACACTGGCGATTACTGTTGCAGCCTTATGATTTTCGCCCCCAGGAAGGAGCTGGGCAGGGGATGAGCTGGAGGAAGCCAGACAGAAAGCTGCGCGTGTTCGGAGCTGCAGTGGATAGTGGCTCCCTGGAACCTTTCCAGGCTCGTGTAGCCCCCTGTGTTGATGTGATAGTGGAGAAAGAAAGGGCACGGAGGACTGGATCTTTGTGGGGCACTGAGGACAGGGTCAGGGAAGGACAGCTGGGGAAGATGTCACCTGCCCTTTCGTCTGGTGCTGCACCTCCCCCATCGCGGACAGATTTGGAGATTTCCCTCTTTGGTCTAAGACTGCCTGTACAAGCGTGCTTTTTCTCCATCCCATTGCCCCACAGGGTTGAAAAGCAAGCCTCCATCCCCATGGGGGAAACACCGTTCTCCCCCAGAGGAATGTGGCTTAGCCCAGTAACCCAAATAAGACAAGCCAAGACAGTCGCTCACTTGTATAAAATTGACGCCTTTCCCCAAGATGTGATTATTCCACCTTTGAACCATGTTTTTATTTATTCGAGAGGCACAGAGAGCAAGTGCTCCCGTGCAGGGATTTACTCCCCGAATGCGTACAACGGCCAGGGCTGGGAAAAGGCCAAAGCTGGGAGCCAGAAATTCAATACAGGTCGTCTGCTTGGGTGACAAGGACCCACGTGCTTAGCCATGACTGCTGCCTCCCGGGGTCTGCATTAGCAGGAAGCTGGAATTGGGAGCCAGACCTGGAAATGCCAACCCAGGCATGGGATGCAGGCATCTTAACCGCGAGGCCAGTCTCTTGCTTTCTGACTCAGTGTTTCCATGTGGACTTTCAGTTTACAAACATTTAGCATAAGTGGTCAAATATGTAAATAAAACCAGAGCTGCTGTTTCCATTGAAGCATCCTCCTCTCCCCACCTTGTGCAGAAGAGACCCTGAGAATCTCAGATCGGTCCACGAGTAAGGGCAGCCTTCTTTCCTTTCCTGGGGTGTGTCTGTCTGGGCTGCCAGAGTCTGGCATGAGGACTGCAGGAAGGGAAAGCAACTCTGTTACTGGACTTGGAACCTTGGATGCATTTGCCTACAGAAAAGCTGCAGATTGTGATTAAATTAAAGGCAGCTCTATTACAGACGCTATATATAACGAGATGATCTAAGAAGGCAATATTTAGACCTTGCTATAGGGAACTAGTGTGCTCATATGAGTAAACTGTGAGAATACACCTCATTCATGAAAGGTGGGGTGCTGGGATTGCCAGCCTCTGGTCAGACTCCAGAGAGACTGGCGTGAAAGAAGGGGGATAATGGGGAGAGAAAAGGGGAGACCAACCTGGGCTTGTCAAGCACAGGAGTAAGTCCTGTCACCATGAGGGCTGTCTTTCTACAGACCCCTAGACTGTCATTTGTAAAAAAGAACTGCTGTATAATTGTTAGCAAGCAATGCATTAACTGTTTTCAAGTACTTTGAGTTGTCGTATTTATCTGAATATATTTCAACAACTCATTTGCAATTCATTTGACTTAATGATAGAAGTTTAGTATTTCAAAAACTCAGATGACACAAAATATATATTTCAGGTAGGTTAATACAACAGCATTTGACCTGAAATGGCTACTGTTATTTTCAACCCAAATATGAGTGCTTTCAACTTTAAATTTCTAGACCAAGAGGTTCATAAAGCAGTATGCAATTTTACTTCTCCTTTATATTTTATAAATTTAAAATAGTTTCTCTGAACCAAGAGTAAGGAAAATATTAAGCTATAACTTGCATTAAGAAGTTATGCTAAGAGGCCGGCATTGTGGCCTGCAGGCAAAGCCACTGCCTGCAATGCCAGATCCCGTATGGGTGCCAGTTTTAGTCCCTGCTGCCCTACTTCCAACCCAGCTCCTTGCTAATGGCCTGAGAAGAGCAGCAGAGATGGCCCAGGTGCTTGGGTCCCTGCCACCCATGTGGGAGACCCAGATGAAGCTCCTGGCTCCTGGCTTCGACCTGGCTCAGCCCTGGCTTTTGCAGACACTTGGAGAGTGAACCAGCAGAAGGAAGATTCTCTCTCTCTCTCTCTCTCTCTCTAACTTTTTCAAATAAATAAACAAATCTTTAAAAAATTTTTTTCAGAAAAAGAAGTAATGCTAACATATTTTGTAGATAAAATGTCTATATTTTTAATAAAAGGTAAGATTTTATGAAAGAAATATCATTTTCCTAATAATCACAGTACTTCAGAATCCCCCTTGAGCATTTTTTTTAGTTAGATACTGCTGATTAACATGAGACTTAAGCATTATATGTTAATATTTTATCAATATCTAAATTTGGACTTTTTAAAAAAACATTTATTTGAAAGAGTTACGGGGAGGGAGAGGGAGACGGAGGAGGAGAGAGAGAGGGAGGAAGAGAGAGATAGAGAGAGAGGTCTTCCACCTATTGGTTCACTCACCAAATGGCTGCAACAGCCAGAGCTGTGCTGATCCAAAGCCAGGAGCCAGGAGTGTCCTCCAGGTCTCCCACGTGGGTGCAGGGACCCAAGGATTTGGGCCATCTACTGCTTTCCCAGGTGCATTAACACCTAAAGCTGGATTGGAAGTGGAGCAGCTGGAACCAAACCAGTGCCCATATGGGATACCAGCACTGCACACAGTGCCAGCCCTTGGACATTAATTTTTAAAACTATTTTAAATGTGTTATAAAGCATTTCTTTATAACATTATTTTATTTAAAAAAGATAGATAGGAGTTGGCTTATTAAAAAGATTCATTTATTTATTTGAAAGGCAGAGTTAGAGAGAGAGGGAGAGAGAGAACTTCTGTCTGCTGATTTACTCCCCATATAGCTGCAACAGCTGAGGCTGGGCCAGTTGGAAGCCAGGAGCTAGATGGTTCATCTGGGTTTCCCATGTGAGAGGCAGGGGCCCAGATACTTGGGCCATCTTCCTCTTTCCAGGTCCAAGGAGCTGGATCAAAAGTGGAGCAGGTGGGACTTGAACTGCAGCTCATATGGGATGCCAGCACCACAGCTGTACCACAACACTGTCCCCTCTTCATAACATTCTTGTCACATTAACTCAAATGTTCATTTTGTGTAATCTGAGCATTCAATTTATACTAAACTTTGGTAGGCGAATTGATTCTCTGTTAAAATGAACTATCTGTATTAGTTAAAAAGTGACTGATTTGAGTATAATTATTAACAAGTCGTATTTACTTTTCTGTGATATTAAAATTTCTTTTTAACTGAATATTGAAAAAGTCACAGAATTAGACACATTACTGCAGTATTAGAACATTACTGCAGTATTAGAACATAACCATCATTAAATTGAACATTCTACCTCAGGACATTGTAACTGTTAATAATTTTTTTTATTTAAAGATTTATTTATTTGAAAGTCAGAGTGGCCAGCGCCGCAGGCTGCGGCGCCGGCACACCGGGTTCTAGTCCCGGTCGGAGCGCCGGATTCTTTCCCAGTTGCCCCTCTTCCAGGCCAGCTCTCTGCTGTGGCCTGGGAGTGCAGTGGAAGATGGCCCAAGTGCTTGGGCCCTGCACCTGCATGGGAGACCAGGAGAAGCACCTGGCTCCTGGCTTCGGATCAGCGCAGTGCGCCGGCTGCAGCGGCCATTGGAGGGTGAACCAACGGTAAAGGAAGATCTTTCTCTCACTGTCTAACTCTGCCTGTCCAAAAAAAAAAAAAAAAAAAAGAGTTACACAGGAAGAGAGAGAGGTCTTCCAACTGCTGGTTTACTCCCCACTTTGTCTGAAGCCAGGAGCTTCTCCCAGTCTCCCACGTGAGTGCAGGGGCCCAAGGACTTGGGCCATCTTCTACTGCTATCCCAGGCCATAGCAGAGAGCTGGATCAGAAGTGGAGCAGCCGGGACTGGAACTGGTGCCTATTTGGCATGCCAACACTGCAGGTGGCAGCGTTACCTGCTACGTCACAGTGCCAGGGCCTTCCTTTTATTGTTTATCAGTACTATCCAACAATAAATAGAATCTTCTCTTTAAAAATGATACATCCTAATAATTTCAAAGAAACCACTGTGAAACTAGTTGATGACACATTCACTTTCTCTATTTACTGTATTTCTTGTTCCTGAAGGCATCAGTGGCCACAAGGGTGATGGACATCCTGTGAAGCACCGGGAAGCGTCCTCAGGGAAGCTTGTTCTAGTCCTGCCTGCTGGGCTGACAGTCCTGAGATCTGCACAAGTGACACTTTCCCCATCCATCCTCAGTCATTCAACTGACGGCATGCTGAGAGTACAGGGTGAAACACAAAGTGGTTTCTGCCTTCAAAGAATTTGTCAGAGGTGGGCTTTGACCTTGAAGTTAAGGTGCCCACTGTCCACATCAGAGGACCCACCTGACTGCCAGTCCAGGTTCTGGCTCCTAACTCCAGCTTCCTGCCAGTGCAGGCCTGGAAAGCAGTGGTGATGGCTCAAGTAGTTGGGTCCCTGCCACCCATGGGGGAGACCTGAATCAAATTTCTGACTTCAGTCTGGCCCAGTCCTGGCCACTTTGGGCATTTGGAGAGAGAAACTTTAGATGGGAGCTCCTTCTGCCTCTTGGATAAGTTGTGTTTTTTGTAAGTAAATGAGAAAGTTAACAAAAAAGAAAATGTCAGACTCTTCCTAGAGATTAGTAGAGAATCAGACAAGCAAAGCAGAGTGACAGAGCCTCATGGCAAGACTAGAAAGAGCTATGTACAGGTTCCTGGAGCCCACAGGGAGCAGCTGACCGGGATAAGAAGGAAGGAATTCCTTTAGGACAAAATGTATTTGAATTCAGAAAGGTTAGGCAAAACACACTCAGATCTATGAGTGAGGAAGAGAAGTGCCTCTAGGTGCTTTGAGTAGACAATCTAACACAAGGGTTTCTTTATACCACAGAGAAGGCAGTGAAGCAACTCAGGTGGTAGCAGGAAGGTGCATGACTGGAGGGCCACAGAGGAGCTTGGTGTTACTGTAGCCAGGGATTGGTGCCACCTGTAAGACCTTGGAGCTGGGGTGAGGGGCGGGACGGGGAGCTACTCACAAGGGCTGCAGCGAAGGGGAGCTGCAACTACTGGAAATACCCCTCAGAGAGAGGGGGAATGCCTGGGACCCCTTCACCCCACCTTCGCATCACTCACGCCTGCTTCCTGCTGCCCAGAGCCATTGTTGCAGGGACTGTGTTTCCCTGCAATACAGAGACAGCAGTGCTGGAGAAAGAGAGCAGGCCAGGAGCTCCGAAGAAGGCACAGCAGTCCGTGAATTACTCAGCCGCAGCTCCACTGCAGTTTGGGAAGGAGACTGGCAGTAGCGTTGAGGACGGGTAGGGGTGAGCCAGTCCTGAGATCTGAGATTCCTCAGGAGGCTAAGGCATTGCCCAGGTGGAAGGTTCTACAGGACAGGGGGTGGTGGTGGCCCCACTGAGCAAGAGCTGATGAGATACACGATGGAGTCTCTCTTGTGGGACGAGATGGGGGTCGGGGTCTGGGAGGATCTCAGGTGTGGCCAGTAGAGGGCAGTGCTGGGGGTGGAAGTCCAGTCCGTTGAGCTTTCCTGACTGGTGTGTTGGGCCCCATCTACCTATCTTTCAAGAACCCAGTGGTGCCTGAGACCTCAGCACTGAGTGCTGTCCGTACTGTGTTTGTTCTCTCTCTCTCTCTCTTTTTTTTTTTTTTTTTTTAAGATTTATTTTTTTACTTGAGAGGTAGAGTTACAGACAGAGAGAGGTCTTCCATCCACTGGTTCACTCCCTAGAGGGCTGCAACGGCTGGAGATGTGCCGACCCGAAGCCAGGAGCCAGAAGCTTCTTCTGGGTCTCCCACGCGGGTGCAGGGGCCCAAGCACTTGGGCCATCTTCTACTGCTTTCCCAGGCTCATTAGCAGAGAGCTGGATTGGAAATGGAACAGGCGGAACATGAACCTGTGCCCATATGGGATGCCGACACTGCACTTGGAGGCTCAGCCCACTATGCCACAGTGCCAGCCCCACCGTATTTGTTCTTATACATACACACCTACAATCAAATTATGACCTGTCATGTATGGCAGGCACATGAAGGCTTCTCTTTGGCGTGTCCAAATTGCCAGCCAAGTACTTGCTGTAAGATTATGAATTGTGTATTTGTGGAATTTTCCATGTAGTACTTGGGGGCTGTAGTTGACCACGTGGGTCCGGGCAACCCATGTGGGAGACCTGGATGGAGTTCTAGGCTCCTGGTTTGGGGCTGGCCCAGCCTGGACTCCTGTGGCCATTTGAGGCCACAAGAGTAGATGTCAGCTATCTTACTGTCTCTCCTACTCTCTTTGTCACTCCACCTTTTAAATAAACAAAATAAATATTTTTTTAAATAAGCTTGTTCCCTAAGATAATATTCTGTAGTGTTCTGATTCAAGGAGCTGACCTTTCATTCCTTCAGAATTTCAGATTTAATGTATTTTTTTCCAATGTCACACTTTCTGTAATTTACATAAGCATTTTACAGAAATTTTCTTGCTTGGATATTTAACCTGTTGTATGTATATCCCAGAATTTTAAATGTAAGTTCTAACTTTAAAATTGCTAGTCTGAATTGTTTTTACAGAATTCTCATACCAATGAGACGAAATGTTCTATTCTAAAGTTCAGACACCCCGGAATCCAGCTTGTAGGAATGGATTTCACAATATTCCCATATGAAAGTCTTTCTTGTGGTTCTGTTCATAGTATCTCTGGCAGAGCTCCCACGATTTATAAGACTTGCTCCAAAGCCACTCATTGAATTGCAACCCTTGTTAGTTCACGGAGGTCAAAGTCTTATTTCTAAATAATGCAACTTGGTATGTCACTCAGAAATTCCAGGAAAAGCTGTTTTCCGTGATTTTCAGTTTCGTTCCAAGCAGCACACAACAGTCATGTTGTTCAGCTCATGAACAAATTAGTAAGTCACTCATCTTTAACAAGTGTTGCTCTAAACAGGAACTCGGATTTTCTTCCTGTCTCTTATGGAATCTGAATCTTAAACCGTAAACAAGACGAGCATTTGCCCTAGCAGGAAGACAGTGCTGGAGACACTGCATCCAATGTCAGGTACCTGGGATCGAGTCCCAGCTACACTCTAGATTTCATCTTCCTGCTAATGCACACCAGGGGAGGTGACAGGTAATGGCTTAAGTGATTGGATCCTTGCCATCCATTCGAGAGACCTGGATTGGGTTCCTGGCTTCCAGTTTCGGTCTGGCCCAGCCCTGACCCCTGTCATGGCAGGCATTTGTGGAGTGAACCAGTGGTAGAGGGGAGCTCTGTCTGTCTCCTATCTCTCTGCCTCTCAAATCAATAAACTGATTTTTAAAAACTTAATTAAGTTTTAAGTGAATATTTAGAATTGCCAGTGTTATAAAACTTTAATCATTTTTATTCTAGAAAAGTGTGTAATGATGATTTGTTGTGCTCGTATAGACAAAAAGGATAACTGATAAAATTTCTTTGCTTATTTTTAGATTTATTTATTTATTTTAGATTATTTATTTTAGACTTACAGAGAGAGGGTGAGGGAGAAGCAGCGAGACAGAGAAGTCTTCTGTCTGTTGGTTCATTTTCCAAATGGCCACAATTACCCACGCTGGGCCAGTCTAAAACCAGGAGCCAGGAGTTTCTTCCAGGTCTCCCATGTGGGTGCGGGGGTCCAAGTACTTGGGCTCATCTCCCACTTCCTTCCCAGGTGCATTAGCAGGGAGCTGGGTTGAGAGCGGAGCAGAAGGGACTCCAGCACTCCAATATGAGATGCTGACCTCCCAAGGGGCAGCTTAACCCCCTACATCACAGTGCCTGCCCCCCGGGTAAAACTTCACATCAAGATAAATGATCTGAGTGTGCAAAGCGCAGTTCTTGCCCTCCGAGTGCACAGTCTTGTTCTGAAGGCAACCATGTAAAAGTATCATTAGATTATATTTTGGTAAAACAGTTGGGTGAGAAGCTTGAGCACAGAGTAAGAATCTCATTCATTCTAGGAGGTTTAGGAAGGACTTCCAGGAAACATGGCACCTGGCTTGGTCTCAAAGAAGGATCTCAGGTGTTAGAGTAGGAGTAGGTGGGCTTTCTAAGTCCATTTTCCCCTTACTTTCTGCTCATCCTTGCCTTGAGCTATCCTTCCAACTATAGGCGAGTACTTCAAAAAGCTCATGGAAAATGAGATTTAGAAGTTTATTTGAGTGCAAAATGAAAAATTGAAATCCGTGCACATGAAGATTTTTCTACTTTCTGAAGGGATTGGCTGTTGCCAGTTTGTAAGGACTTTTTCAGCTTCATCCCTGAAAGTCTCATGTCGTGGGATGCTCCTTACCCCTGGGCAATCCGGACAGCTGCCCACCCTGGTTGCCTGCCTCGCAATCACACGTTCATGTTCTCGACCGTGCTGCTTTGCTCACACCATGTTACCGTGTAAAATGAGCCATTGCCATTCACTGCCTAGAGGCTCATGCTCATGGATGGCTCAGTTGGGTGACATATGCATAAATGTAGGCACCTGTTGTGTTGTAGACAACACTGCAGCATAGAATACTGAAATGTCTTACTCAAGATCCATGTGACAGGAGCTGGCACTGTGGCTTAGCAGGTAAAGCCACCTGCAGTGCCGGCATCCCATATGGGCACCGGTTGGAGTCCCAGCTACTCCACTTACAATCCAGCTCCCTGCTAATGCATCTTGGAAAGCAGCAAAAGATGAGCCAAGTCCTTGGGCCCCTGCACTCATGTGGGAGACCCAGAGGAAGCTCCTGGCTCCTTGCTTCAGCCTGGGCCAGCCTTAGCCATTGGAGCCGTTTGGGGAGTGAACCAGTGATGGAAGTGCCTTCTCTGTGTCTCTCCCACTCTCTCGCTGTAACTGTGCCTTTCAAATGAATAAAATTTTTTCTAAAGAAAAAAAATTGAATTTAGTTCCTACGCCACGGAATATTCTCAGACATACCCAGCATTTAATCATGTGCTTCCCTGTACCTCCTGAGCCCTTAGGGTCAGGTTAGCCCGGTCCTCCTTCCTTACAGTGTCCTCTACTTGTGGTGTCCACAAACAGGCTTTGTCTAGCTGAAGTGCAAGGCAGAGATGGGGCCTTCTCTCCTGTGTCCAATGCAAGACATAATGAGAGCATTGTTACTACTTACTAGGCAGTCTGTCAACGCCCGTGAACGGACTTGACAGTTGGACTAAGCTGTCTGGTTCCTTTCGGGAGTCTGAGACACAGGAGCAATCACAGTGCTCTGTCCCCGCCAGAGCAGGTGAAGGTGGACAGATGATTCCGGTGCCACACAGCGAGGGCTGCCCGGTGCCCAGGACCTTGCTTTTGCTTCAAGAAGGAGTTCAGGAGTGAGTCAGAGAATAGTGAATAGTGAACTGCAGATGTTTTATTGAGCAAGCAAAGATAACACACTCCATAGTCAGAGTGAGGCCTGACTAGAGGGCATTGGCCCTGTCTCTGAACTGTTTTTTTTTTTTTTTTAATTTATTTTACTTGAAAGTCAGAGTTACAGAGAAGCAGAGGCAGAGAGAGAGAGAGAGAGAGAGAGAGAGAGAGAGAGAGAAAGTCTTTCATCTACTGGTTCGCTCCCCAAATGGCTGCAACGGCTAGAGCTGAGCCAATCTAAAGCCAGGAGCCAGGAGTTTCTTCCGGGTCTCCCACGTGGGTGCAGGGGCCCAAGGACTTGGGCCATCTTCTACTGCACTCCCTGGCCACAGCAGAGAGCTGGATTGGAAGTGGAGCAGCCAGGACTCAAACTAGTGCCCATATGGGAGGCCGGCACTGACACAGCACCTGCCCCCTCTGCACTATTTTTTAACATTAGATGGGCATTTAATGAAAGGGGAAGCACTTTCTTTTTTTTATTATTTTTATTTTATTTTATTTTTTACAGGCAGAGTGGACAGTGAGAGAGAGAGAGACAGAGAGAAAGGTCTTCCTTTACCGTTGGTTCACCCTCCAATGGCCGCCGCGGCCGGCGCACCGTGCTGATCTGATGGCAGGAGCCAGGTGCTTCTCCTGGTCTTCCATGGGGTGCATGGCCCAAGGACTTGGGCCATCCTCCACTGCACTCCCTGGCCACAGCAGAGAGCTGGCCTGGAAGAGGGGCAACCGGGACAGAATCTGGCGCCCCGACTGGGACTAGAACCCAGTGTGCCGGCGCAGCAAGGTGGAGGATTAGCCTATTGAGCCATGGCGCCGGCCAGGGGAAGCACTTTCTAATAAAGTGACATACAGTCTAATAAAGGGAAGGGGTATTTGTGGTTTTTCTGAGAAGTAGGTGAAGATTTTCCTGAATCTGGTTACTGCTCCTCTTTGTTCCTTTTATCATGGCTTCTGGTTAGGTGTGTCATTTAGCTTGCTGAGGTGTTACAAAGAGTGTATAATAAGGTCCATCTAGGTCAGCCTTGGGCCCTACACTGGTGTGACCTTCTCCAGTCAGGGGGGGTCTGTGTATCTTCAGAGCAAGGGGAACCAAACGCATATCCTGTAGGTCTTGGGATAACAGGACCTGTTATCTCCTGGTGGCTCAGCTGCTTCCTCTGCCTCCCTGTCTCACTACCAAACGTTGGATTTGTTTTGAAGCTGGTTGCAGATTTTTACACCCAATCTCAGTGAAGAAATGATTCAAGACTGCTTATGTGACTCATTCAGATGCCACCCACAGCTCCCCAGGCCCCCTGATTTCTCCCTTAGAACTTGAAATGTCAGGGCATAGGTCTTAGCCCATCCATCTTCTGATTAATGGATTGGCTGACAGGCTGAGTCAGTGCAGCCTCCCTGGTCCTAGCTGGGACCTTCAGCCCCGGGACTCTGGCTCTGCCTGAGAATCTGTCCTCACTGGGCACAATGGAGGGCAGATGTCTCTGCATGAGGTCAAATTCTGCACTTGGCAGCGGTAAGGTCTTTATCCAACTCCCTCCTCCTCCTCTTCTGCCTTTACTATTGCTTTGGAGGTAGTGGACTTGACTGGTGCCTAAAGACTGCTGGGATTCTTTTCATTTAAGGTCATGAGAACTGGAATTGGAGCCAGATACAGCCTGGGGTGCAAGTTCCAGCGGTGCTTGTCCTCTTCATTAATTCATTCATTCATTCAATGTAGTCCAGAACAGCATAGGCTTTTTTTCTTTGGGGGGTGGGCAGCTGTAGGCCCCCCCAGACCAATGACCTAACCTACCCTGCCCAAGCATCAGTTTGATATCATAAAAATGAAAATCATTCCATTGATCCTGTCGGTGTGTATGAGTACTTGGTGGCATGGTTTTTTTGTTTTTTGTTTTTTTGGACAGGCAGAGTGGACAGTGAGAGAGAGAGACAGAGAGAAAGGTCTTCCTTTGCCGTTGGTTCACCCTCCAATGGCCGCTGATCCGAAGCCAGGAGCCAGGTGCTTTTCCTGGTCTCCCATGGGGTGCAGGGCCCAAGCACTTGGGCCATCCTCCACTGCACTCCCTGGCCACAGCAGAGAGCTGGCCTGGAAGAGGGGCAACTGGGACAGAATCCGGCGCCCCGACCGGGACTAGAACCCAGTGTGCCGGCGCCGCAAGGCGGAGGATTAGCCTAGTGAGCCGCGGCACCAGCCGGCAAATTGTTCTTAATGACCTGACTACAAGGTCATGGACACAGGTGAATGGTGGGAGGGGCAAGGACACAGGTGAATGGAGGAGGGGCATGAATAAAGATGTTTCTTGGGAAAGGAATGGACACGAGTATGTGGGAGGAGGGCAAGGACACAGGTATATGGGGGAAGGGCCTGTGGAGGAGGAAAGAAGATATAACAGCTGTTTCTCTTGAATTATTGTGTCTGAATTTACAGTACCTCAGTGCCATCCTCACATCTGTCCCTTCCTTGGCCACTTGGAATCTGTTGAAAAGGCCCCTCAGCAGTGCTGCTTCTGTCACAAAGCCTGTCCTCAGTCTCCCTTCCCTGGTCCCTGCCCCCCTGGGCAGCTCTCTCCTCTTTGACCAGGGGAATCTGAGGCCCTCCTTGGACAGGGAGCAGCTGACATCCCAGCTCCTTGCACAGGCGCAGTTTGTGTATTACCAGCGCTGAACTTGACATAGTCTGGCTTTGTGATGTGACACGCTTTGAAATAGTTGTGGGATTTTTGGGGGGAGAGGGGGAGCATTTGATAATAAAAAGTTGTTCCATGTCAAATACAGACAGTCTTGCATAATGCCTTGACATATTCAGTCTGGTGGTGCAAAAGTTTCAGTTTAAAAATAGATTTCCGTGGATTCAAGAGTTTGCTATTCTAGTGAATGCACAACTCCAGCCTTATTAAAAAAGGGATACACACACACACACACACACACACGCAGCTCTCCTTAGATTTATTATGAAATGAATAGGGGGAGGGGAAGTAAAAGTTTAATTTAATTTAAAGTAGTTCTTACTCGATGGGCCCTTTTGTTGTTAGCGATCGTTAAGCCAAGTGTTGGGTGCCTGCTCATTTGCTCCCTTGCTTTCTACCGCAGGTGCTGGCCTCTGAGCAGCGGGATGCGCCCAGCAGGTGCCAGAGCCAGTCCGATGGCCTTGGAGGTGAGGGGCTGCAGGTGGGGCCGGCGGACTCCGATGTGCACGGGGGTCTGAGCCTCGCCGCCCTGTGGCCGCGGGCGCCCCACCCCAAGAACATGACCACGGCCCAGAACGGCCATGGGCAAGGGGCTGCCATCGCCTGTTCAGCCTGCGAGCCGCAGGACCCCAGCACGGCGACCTGTGAGCATGGAGGCTATGGCGGCGATGCTGAGGCGCAGGGGGCCCGGCTCGGCCCTTCCAGGCTCGTGCGCCTTTTCTCCATGAGTCGGAAGAGAATGGGCGCCAACCCTGAGAGGCCCCGCTCACTGGTCCTCGTAGGGAATTCCTCGACGTGGAACGCGCTGGCCTCCTTCCGGAAAATGGGCTCTTTCAAAAAGCTGAAGTCTTCAGTCCTACAAGGGATTCAGAACCGAGAGGGGTCGGAACCCTGGAAGGAGGAGGCGTCAGAACGCGACCCGGCCAAACCCCTGGCCAACGGGGCGGGGCCAGGGGGCCTGCCCCGCAGGGGCTCCCCCTCGGCCTCGACGAGGGAGCCCCACAGGACCGGGGAGGAGGCGGCGTCCGACTGCTCGGACCCCGAGGACGCCGACGACGACGCCTTCCAGAGGAGCACCCACCGCTCCCGCAGCATCCGCAGGGCCTATGGGCTGGGCCGCATCAGCTTGGCGGACGCAGAGAAGCGCCAGGGACCCCGGGGCCACGCCGAGCCTCTGTCCCCGGTCATGCAGGAGCCCACGCTGTGTGAGATCCTAGTGAAAGAGTCCGAGAACAACAGCATCGTCTACCGGAGGAGCAAGAGCACAGACAACCTGAGCTTCCTGAAGAAGAGCTCCTTCAAACGCAAGTCCACGTCCAACCTGGCCGACCTGCGCGGGGCGCACGAAAAGCCACAGGCGCCGCCCCGGACCCTGAGCAGCTCCTCCGCAGACTCGGAAAAGCTCGGCGGGTCCGAGAGAAGGACGAAGCGCTGGCGGAGCCCGATCAGGGCCAAGGACTTCGACAGGGTCCTCAAACTCGTGAGCAACGTGACCGACACCGCCTGGAAGAGAGAGGGCCCTAAAGGCAGCGCCGCGTCTCCTGTGGGAGCCCCATCCCCCGTGGGAGCCCCGTCCCCCTTGGGGGCCCCGTCCCCCGCGGAGGCCCCGCCGAGGCTCGGGCTGCACAGCAGGCTGCACGACGACTACTCCCGCCGGGTGTCCAGCTGCAGCGAGCGGGACAGAAGGCGCGCGGCGTCACCCGCGCTCAGCGCCCCCTCGTCCTGCGCCGCAGCCGCCTCCCGGGATGCCGGAATAGACGTTGACACCGCTGTGTTTCCGCTGGAAGCCCGAAACTCTCGTGCGTCGGAAAGCGATGGCCCCTGTGCCAGCAGCGCCTCTTCAAGTCCCATGGCTTTGGAATCGCCCAGCAGAGACCCCAGTGAGCCGCTGTCGGGCAGCCAGTTCACCTTGGAGCCAGAGCAGCCTCCCACCCCGCTGAGGCCCACCTCGCCCAAGCCCCAGAGTCCCCAGAGCCCCCAGAGCCCCGGACTGCTCAAGTATCCCAACATTCTCAGTGCGCCGTCGCTGAGTTCGGTGGAAAGTGAAGAACAGGCTGAGGACCCTGCTCAGCGGAGGATCCTGCAGGAGGTCATGCAGACCGCGGGCAGCGAAGAGAGCAGCAGGGACTCCGGCCCCGGGAGCCATCCTCAGCTGACCCTCAGCGGGGCAGCTGGTCGGGAGGAAAGGAATGAGGAGGTAGGTGTCCGCGCGGGCGACGGAGATTTCCAAGCTGCTCAGGGATTGTCCTTGGTCCTTACCCTTCCTTCCGCAGAGACTGCATGTCCCTGGGCGAATTGTGTCACCGAGATTAATGGGAACGGAAGTTATCCAATTGCGATGTCCCAGGTTCACGGGTTTTTTAAAATGAATTGCTGGCCGGCGCCACGGCTCACTAGGCTAATCCTCCGCCTTGCGGCGCCGGCACACCGGGTTCTAGTCCCGGTCTGGGTGCCGGATTCTGTCCCGGTTGCCCCTCTTCCAGGCTAGCTCTCTGCTGTGGCCAGGGAGTGCAGTGGAGGATGGCCCAAGTGCTTGGGCCCTGCGCCCCATGGGAGACCAGGAGAAGTACCTGGCTCCTGGCTTCGGCTAAGGTGTGAATTCCTTGAGATGACATTTACAACACCACTCATTCCCAAGGCACTATTAGTTGGATTCTGGGTGGAGGGAGAGACCCTGAAAAGCCTTCTTCCACTCCATTCAGCTGTTAGGTACTTTCTGGTTATTCGTTATGGAAGCAGTTTTTATTACCTGTGTCTGACTTCTTTATATTTTAAGCTGTTTCTCTGCCCTTTCGAGCAGACATCTAAATGAAATGCTTTGTGTTAAGTGGCCCTTACTTGTTCTGAATCTGTTTTCTTTCCTGGGAGTGGATTAGGAACATGCCGTTTGATACCTGTCAACCCCTGAAGTGTGCTTGTTCAGAGACATTTTTATGATGGTTATTGTGCTTATTTTTAGAGTAGAGCATAAGGATTTCGTGAATCGAGTCAGGTAGTTACTGTCAAGGCTACAAGAGCAATGTTCTTTTCATATCCTTCAAACATGCAGGCATTTTTACTCTGTAATTTTCATTTTTTAAGTGCACTCAGTAATACTTACCTTACATAGCTGAACGAGGTGGGAGTGCATCCATGTGGATTTACTGCAAATTATTCGTCGTGTACATCCTGAGATGATCTTAGAGGCATAAATGGGTGCTTGCCATGGAAAACAGTCTCCCGGCAGGCACTCCTTCCCACCGACCCCTGGAGAGCACCTCCGCTCTGTGTTAAAAGTCCGATGAGTGACTGCATAGCAATGTATGCAAACACAAAAGCCAGCACACAGCCAAACTGCCATCCATATTTTTGACCTTTGCTGTAGAGACACATAGATAGTAGAACCTTTCAAGAAAGACCTAAAAGGCAGCACCACTGTAGAGAACTTACAGGAGATTCAGCTCAGCCTGGAGGATCCCTGGTTGCTCAGAGCCCTGGGCAGCCAGAGAATGGAGGCAGCCTCACTCCTGTGGACTGGGTTCCCCCAGAGGCCTCAGGGCTGGTTTGTCCAGCAGAGATCTTGAATATTGATGACTACCCACTTATTTGCATATTGGGAAAAGAAGCCAGTGAAACAGTTGTAAGGACACAGGACCATTGGCAGCCTTGGGAAGGAGTCCCAGCTCCATCAGGTGTGGTCTGAACAATTGGCAACACCTGACCCGGCGTGAGCATCACTCATTCCTGGCTGCTCCACTGAAACCTTCCTTCCTAAAAGAGAATTTTCCTGAGTCTAGAAGATTCTTTCTGTGGTAAGGGTAAGATTTTATTTTCTGTTTAACAAAATGACTCTTAAAAATGTTTTATTGCTGAGTATATATTAGATGCAAGATTTAGTGTCTGACTTAGTCACTTGCCAAGTTGTGTGTGTGTGTGTGTGTGTGTGCTTGCTATTAATTACATATGACTTAATTTCTTCCCACAAGAGATCACCAAAGAGAAAAAACATTGGTATTGAAATTCTGTTTATAAAAGTGCACACATGGTGATAATTCTACAAATTTGCCTCAAGATATTTATCACATTTTAAAGTTGCATTAATTTCCTTGAAATTCTTATAAAAAAGAGAAAATGCAAGAATAATGATGATTTTATACAACTTGCATGTTATAGACTGGGAATCGCTGAAGTTACTTGCAGAACAGTGTTTGTAAAAATGACCTACAAGCTTCTCTTTTAGCTGGCACTGAGAAACAGTGCAAACAAAATGAAGCAAAAAAAAAAAAAAAAAAAAAAAAAAAAAACCTTTGCAAAATTCAAGAATTCTGGACCTCATGGATTAAAAACAGTTTTATCCATTTTATATAGCATTATACAAGATTGAATTTTCTGCCTGTATTTTAATATGCAGCCTGTTGCTTTTTATCTAGTTCATTCGTAGTATAGTTCTTCTTTGAAGTTTTTTTTTCTTCTTTGAAGTTTAAAGCAAATTTAAGCTGTTTCTATTGTTGAATGTAAAAAGGTGGAAGATACATATATTGTGGTTCTATTCAAAATGTGTACAATATATTTGCAAAGAATCACGGGAAACAAAAAATGCATGGATTTTTTTTTTTGCAGGAAAATAAATGTATCTTTTAATTTCATTTTCCATGAACTTGTTTAAGCACCTCACATTATAGTGCACTTTCAATAAGCAAGAATATCTTTTATTTAGAATAATTTCTTTTTAACGTACTTCCCTACAATGACAAAATAATCTTTGAAAAGTTATAAGCAGTTTAAGAAGATCCTGCGTGACTGGGAATCAGAGCTGGAAATTTGTGCTGCTCTTATTTACAAAGCATGTTCTCCTTCTGCCACCTAGTGGTGAGCTTTGTTGTTCAAACTGTTTGGAGCAGGTCCCTGAAGTTGTCACCTGCTTGAAAAACGCATCTTGGCATTTACTTGTTGGTAGTGCTGCCTGGTCCCTATAAACGTACAAGCACTGGAGTTTAGAGTGTTACAGCTGGTTTCTGGATAGGACTTTGGCCTTCTGTTCCTGCAGTAGATGGCTCTTTAATTAATTAATTAATTAATTTTTTTTTTTTGACAGGCAAAGTTCGACAGTGAAAGAGAGAGAGAGACAGAGAGAAAGGTCTTCTTTTGCTGTTGGTTCACCCCCCAAGTGGCCGCTATGGCCGATGTGCTGCACCCATCCGAAGCCAGGAGCCAAGTGTTTCCTCCTAGTCTCCCATGTGGGTGTAGGGCCCAAGGACCTAGGCCATCCTCCACTGCACTCCCGGGCCACAGCAGAGAGCTGGACTGAAAGAGGAGCAACCGGGACAGAACCGGCACCCCAACTGGGACTAGAACCCAGGGTGCCAGCGCCACAGGTGGAGGATTAACCTAGTGAGCCGCCGCGCCGGCCTAATTAATTAATTTTTAAAGATTTATCTTATTTGGGCCGGTGCCATGGCTCACTTGGCTAATACTCCACCTGCGGCACTGGCACCCCGGGTTCTAGTCTCGGTTGGGGAACCGAATACTAGTCCCGGTTGCTCCTCTTCCAGTCAGGCTCTCTGCTGTGGCCTGGGAAAGCAGTGGAGGATGGTCCAAGTGCTTGGACCCCTGCACCTGCATGGGAGACCAGGAGGAAGCACCTGGCTTCTGGCTTCTGATCGTCGCAGTGCCGGCCATAGCGGCCATTAGGTGAGTGAACCAACGGAAGGAAGACCTTTCTCTGTCTCTCTCTCTCACTGTCTATAACTCTCTCTCTTTCTCTCTCTCTCTCTCTCTCTCTCTTTCACTGTCTAACTCTGCCTGGCAAAAAAAAAAAAAAAAAAGATTTATCTTATTTATTTGAAAGATTGGGGGGGAGGCCGGCGCCACGGCTCACTAGGCTAATTCTCCGCCTTGCGGCGCCGGCACACCGGGTTCTAGTCCCGGTCGGGGCGCCGGATTCTGTCCCGGTTGCCCCTCTTCCAGGCCAGCTCTCTGCTGTGGCCAGGGAGTGCAGTGGAGGATGGCCCAAGTGCGTGGGCCCTGTACCCCATGCGAGACCAGGAGAAGCACCTGGCTCCTGCCATCGGATCAGCGCGGTGTGCCGGCCGCAGCGCGCCAGCCGCGGCAGCCATTGGAGGGTGAACCAACAGCAAAAAGGAAGACCTTTCTCTCTGTCTCTCTCTCTCACTATTCACTCTGCCTGTCAAAAAAAAAAAAAAGATGGGGGGGTGGGTAGGGGGTGCCTTCCATGTGTGGGTTCACTCCCCAAATGGCTGCAACAGCTGGAACCGAGCTGATCCCAAGCCAAGAGCCAGGAGCTTCTTCTTGGTCTCCCACATGGGAGCAGGGGCCCAATGAGTTGAGCCATCCTCTCTGCTTTCCCAGGCACGTTAGCAGGGGGCTGGATGGGAATGGAGCAGCCAGGACTCGAACCAGTGCCTATGTGGGATGCTGGCGCTGCAGGCCTGGGCTTTAACCCACTGTGCCACAGCATTGGCCCCCTAATTTATTTTTAAATTTCTTTATTTTTATTTATTTGAAAGGCAGAGACAGAGGAAGATGTTCCATCTGCTGGTTCACTCTCCAGGTGTCTACAATAGTCAGGGCTGGGCTAAGCTGAAGCTCTCTCACATGGGTGACAGAGAATCAAGAATTTGAACATTGCCTGCTGCCTCCCAGGGTGTACAATAGCAGGAAACTGGAATCAGAAGCAGAGCTGGTACTGGAACCCATGCATTCTTACTGGAACACACGCATTCCAATCAGTGTCTTAACCTTTATGTCAAATGCTCACCCCTAGATAGCTCTTTTAAACAAAACAAGCTAATTGTGGGGCCAGCATTGTGTCATAACAGGTAAAGCCACCACCTGCCATGTCAGCACCTCTACGGGCACCAGTTTGTATCCCAGCTGCTCCACTTCTACGCACACTTGATCTTAGCCAAAAGGCCGAGAAACGATTCCACTTCCAATCCAGCTCCCTGCTAATGGCCTGGGGAAAGCAGCAGAGGTTGGCCCAGGTGCTTGGACCCCTGCACCCACGTGGAAGACCCGGAGGAAGCTCCTGGCTTGGCCTGGCCCAGCCCCAGCTTTTGTGGCCACTTGGGGAATGAGCCAGACCTCTCTCTCTGTAACTCTGCCTTTCAGATACATAAATAAATCTTTAAAACAAAACAGTCATGTCCCTTTCCAGGACAAACTATAGTCTTTTGATAAGTGTTTCTAATTTGATGGACCCTGGCTCTGCTATTAAAATATTGATAATGTTGGCAAACTGGGCAAAAACTGTTCAACTTCTCAGGGCCTCGGTCTTCTCAAGGGTGAAATGTGGAATGTCTTCATCTGCCTTTATCTAAGAACCAATGAAACTATGCATGTTGAACTCTTGGCCCAGCATTCTAACACTGGCTGCCACTGTGTGCCTGTCACTGTCCACTTAGATGATTTTCCATCCTAGATTGATGTGACTGCTTAAGACGACATGAGGGGCTGGTGCTGTGGTGTAGCAGGTTAAGCTGCCGCCTGCAGTGCCAGCATGCCATATGGGTGCCAGTTTGAGACCCGGCTGCTTTACTTCCGATCCAGCTCTCTGCTATGGCCTGGGAAAGCAGTGGAAGATGACCCAAGTCCTTGGGCCCCTGCACCCGTGTGGGAGACCTGGAAGAGGATCCTGGCTTCGGATTGGCGCAGCTCTGGCCATTGCGGCCAGTTGGGGAGTGAACCAGTGAGGGGAAGACCTCTCTCTTTCTCTCTCTCTCTCTCTCTCTGCCTCTCCTTTTCTCTTTGTGTAACTCTGACTTTCAAATAAATAAATAAATAAATCTTTTAAAAAAAGAAAAAAAGATAGGGGTGAATTAAGGTCTGTTTCCTCCAGAGTTCTTTTTTTTTTTTTTTTTTTTTTTTCTGATGGACCACTGTATTATAGTCTTAAGAGCATTGGGAAATTCTTCAAGCAATTAGTTGACAATCATTAATTTTTGAAAATGCATTGAGTTGTCATGTAATGTAACACTGATATGTTCATTCAATAATGGGTCACCCTGAATGTGTCGAGCACCTAGCAGGTGTCTGTGCTCTCTGGGGGACATGGGTAATGCCAGCGAGTATGCATGTGCATCCAGATGTGTCTGACTTACAGAAGAACTGTGCAGGATGGGTTAGACACCACACAGGAGGATTTCAGAAGAGATGCAGTTCTCACCCAAGTATCGGCTTCACCAGGGTAACTGAATCTGAGCTGGGGAAGCAGTGGAAGATGGTCTCCCGTACCCGCACGGGAGACCTGGAGGAAGCTCCTGGCTCCTGGCTTGGAGGATCAGTGCAGTTCCAGCTGTTATTGCCGTCTAGGGAGTGAACCAGTGGATGGAAGACCTCTCTTTCTCTGCCTCTGCCTCTCTGTAACTCCACCTTTCAAATAAATAGATAAATCTTTGGAAAAAAAAGAAAAAAATGAAGTAGGATTTCTATAGGTAGTTATGAATAGGATAGCGGGACATGTCAGTAAGATGCAGTAGCTTGGATAGGTGTGCAGAGATATTCTGTGATTGGAGAGAATTGGGAGTAATGTAACTTGATTTTTATATAGGGTAATAATCCAAGTTAAGATGAATCTGTTGGCTGGTGCTGCGGCTCAATAGGCTAATCCTCCACCTGCGGCACCAGCACACGGGGTTCTAGTCCTGGTCGGGGCGCTGGATTCTGTCCCGGTTGCCCCTCTTCCAGGCCAGCTCTCTGCTGTGGCCCGGGAGTGCAGTGGAGGATGGCCCAAGTGCTTGGGCCCTGCACCCACATGGGAGACCAGGAGAAGCACCTGGCTCCCAGCTTCGGATCAGCGAGATGCGCCGGCCGCAGCGCACGGGCTGCGGGCCATTGGAGGGTGAACCAACAGCAAAAAGGAAGACCTTTCTCTCTGTCTCTCTCTCTCACTATCCACTCTGCCTGTTTAAAAAAAAAAAAAAAAAAAAAAAAAAAAAAAAACACCTGTTAAGTCTAAATCACAAGCACTTTGAATTCCAGGGTAAAGAGTCTATGAAGAATAGTCAGACCTTGGTGTATCCATAGGAGTGGTTCCAAGACCTTCCAAAATCTGCAGATGCCCAAATCCCTTATGGGAGTAGCATTTGCATGGAACCTGCATACATCCTCCTGTAGACTTTGCATCTTCTCTGGATGACTTACAACACCTAATACAATGTAAATGCTGCATGGATAGTTGTTATATGCATTGTTTAGGAAGTATGGCAAGAAAAAAGTCTACAAATGTTTCAGTGCAGGACAAAGGTTTCCCCCAAATATTTTCCCTCTAGGTTGGTAGGATTGGCAGATGCAAACTCCCTAGATACAGACTGCACTTAGTATGCACTGAGAGACCAGAAACATTTATGAGCAGAGACAAGATAGGCTAGATCCTGTGCTGAAGGGAACTGAATTCACTGTGGATAGAGAATCAGGAAGAAAGGCGCCCAGAGGAAAAAGCTGTCAGGAGTTTATTGTTCAAGAGCTGTCAGGTGATCAGGGCGTGAAATGTAAGTAAGGGTGGACGTGGAAGACGTAAAGGAGGAGCAGCAGTGGCTGACACTGGAAGACAGACCACACACAACTGATACTTATACCCGTGGTTCGTCCACACCTGCTGTGTGCCAGGCATAGGGAAAACAAATAGTTAAAAAAATGTGTCCTTATCCTTGTGAGTTCATAGTCTAATTGGTAGCCTGGAATGTATCCAGGCAGTTTACACTCTGTGATAAATGCTGCTCCTGAGAACCTACAGTGCCATGGGAGCACCAGACTGGAATTAATCACTGCAGGTGAAAAGTAGCAGAACAGAAGAGCTGGATGGGATATTACAGGAAGACTGGGGCCGGGGGCCCGGGGTAACAGTGATGCGTGGCCTGGTCTTCCACAAGGAGGAGGCAGGTACTGCAGCTGGGTCTCAGCTCTGCTGCTCACTAGTTCTCTGCTTACTCAATGGTCTTCTCACCTCTCTCCCCTATAAATGGGGGTGATAAGAGTTATCACTGCATAGGGTGGCTGTGAAGAGTAAATGAAGCGAGAGCCCCGTATTGTGGTGCAGCGGTTAAGCCTACATTCGGGATCCCTGCATTCCATGTCAGAATGCCTGGGTTCAAGTCCTGCCTCTGCTTCCAATCCAACTTCCTGCTAATGTGCACCCCAGAGGTAACAGATGATGACTCAAGTACTTGGGTCCCTGCCACCCACGTGGGAGACCAAGATGGAGCTCCTGGCTCCTCATTTCAGCCTGACCCAGCCCTGGTTGTTGTGGGCATTTGGGAAGGGAAACAGTAGGTGAAAGACATTCTCTCTCTTTCTCATTCTTACTTTCAAATAAAAACAAATAAATCTGCTTTTTTGCTGCATCTACGGCGAGAATGAAGACCATTTGTAACAATCAGACTGTCAGCATTCCAGAAAATGTCGATGTCAACCTAAAGGGGCACAGAGTTATCATGAGGCGTCCCAGAGGAACCTGTGGAGGGACTTCAGTCATGTCTACGTAGAACTCAGGCTCCCCGGAAAGGAAAAGCAGAGGCTGTGGGTTGACCAATGGTGGGGAAGTAGAAAGGAACTGGCAACCGTTCGCACTGTCTGTAGACATGGGCAGAATCTGATCGCGGGGGTTACATGGGGCTCTGTTTCAAGATGAGGTCTGTGTGTGCTCACTTCCCCAACAGTGTGGTTGCTCAGGAGAATGGGTCTCTTGTTATCCTCCAAGATTTCCTGGGTGAAAAGTACATCCCTAGGGTTCGGATGAGGCACGGTATTACTTGTTCATATCTCAAGCCCAGAGAGATGAATTAGTCCTCAGAAGCAAGGACACTGAACTTGTTTGAAATTCAGCTGCCTTGATTCAGCAGGCGGCAACAGTTAAAAACAAGGATATTGACAAATTTAGGGATGGCTATGTCTCTGAAAAAGGAACAGTTGTGGAGGGGTGGGAGTGTGGGTGGGAGGGCTGATATGATGGGAAGAAGAGCTATATTCCTAAAGTTGTACTTAGGAAATTTGTATTCCTTAAAAAATAAATTAAAAAATAGTTAACTGGCAAAAAAAAAATCTAAAAGTTGTCTGGCTACAGAAGCAAGAACCCGATTATGCCTCGTGGCATTTTAATAATGCAATAAAGGATTTATTGATTTGACCCTTCAAAATAAGTAAATAAATAAACCTTAAAACAATAAAATAAACGAGGTGAGATAGGCACCTAACAGCCCTGAGTATGTCTGCAGATAAGTGTCCAGTGGAGGGACTGACCCGCTGTGACCAGGGAACTGCGAATTGCTGGCCGTAACTTCCTCAGGGGTTGGGTGGGTGGAGAAGTGGGAGATAAGGTTGGCAGATAGGTCTGAACTTGATTAGGGAGGGCCTTACTTAGGTCTGTGGATCTGGACTTTGCCCTGCAGGCAGTGGAAGGGCAGAGATTGTGTCTGAGCAGGCCTGCAGAACAGAACACTTGTGTGGCTGAGGTGGACCAGACCAGCTTGTAGACAGGGCCGGGGTGCGGTGGCCAAGAGAGAGACACTGTCCTTCAGTACTTGAGTCCAGGGGTTGGAGATGGAGGGATGGAATGGGTTCATTAAAATTTTTTTTTATTTTTTTATTTATTTGAGAGGCAAAGATGGACAAATAGAGAGATCTCCTATCCACTGGTTCACTCCTCCAAACGCTCATACCAGCAGTGGCTAGGCTGGGGCCAGGATCTCAATTCGAGTCTCTCATGTGGGTCGTAAGGACCCGACCACTTCAGCCATTGCCTGCTGCCTCCCAGGGTCGCGGTTTCTGTTTTTAACATGTGTTTGGATGTTGATGGGAGAAAGCTCTCAAAGAAGGTAGGTGACTGGGTAGACTCGTGCTTTGGCATGCCACCAATCAACAAGCCACCAAAAGAACCAACTGGACAGAGAGAGGAAGGGTTCTTTTTTATTTTTTTCCCTAAAGATTTATTAATTGATTTATTTGAAAGGCAAAGTTACAGAGAGAGGGAGAAAGAGATCAATCTTCCATCTGCTCATTCACGCCCCAAATGGCCACAAAGCCAAGGGTGACCCAAGCCAAACCCAGGAGCCTGGAACTCCATCCAAGTGCCCCACGTGAGTGGTGGGCCATCTTCTGTTTCTTTCCCAGACCATTAGCAGGGAGCTGGATCAGAAGTGGAGCAGCCAGAATTTGAACCAGTGTTCACATGGGATGCTGGTTTCACAGGCTGTGGCTTAACACAGCTGTGCCACAACACTGACCCCGAGGACTGCAGAATTCATGGCAGTACCAAAAGCCAAAAGGTCTAAAATAAAGCCTCCCTGTAACCTTGTAGTTCTGGAATACTCCCGGTGATGAACAGGGGCTAAAGTCAGAACTACTTTGAATTGGAATGAAGGATTGTGGAGTTTTATGATGGTAATGGATGATACTTCCTAAATAACGAAAGCTCAAAGGTACATATTAATTAGAGGAACAGATCCATGATACAATTTAGTCTGTAGATTGTCAAAGCATTCTTGTTTTTAAATATTTATTTATTTTCATTTTTATTTAACAAACATAGACAGATAGCTTCCACCTGCTGGTTCACTCCCCAGATGCCCACAACAGCCAGGGCTGAAACCAAGAGCCCAGAATTCAATCCAGGTGTCCATGTGGGTGGTAAGGACCCAACCACCTGAGCCTTCAGCTCCTGTTTCCCAGCGTGTACATAAGTAGGAAGCTGGATTGCAAGCAGAGGAGCTGGGACTTAAACCCAGCACTTTCATATGGGATGCAGGTGTCCCACTGGTGACTTACCCATTATGCCAAATGCTTACCCGTAGACATTACTCATTAGGTGCCCAATGTCCAGTTAGGGGATATTAAGCATTCCGGAGTTTAGAAATTATACATAGCTGCTCCAAAGATCCATTTCTAGAAGCAGAAAGATGATGTGTTTATGGAAATAAATGTAACCCCAGAGCCGGCGCCGTGGCTCAATAGGCTAATCCTCCACCTTGCGGCGCCGGCACACCGGGTTCGAGTCCCGGTTGGGGCGCCGGATTCTGTCCCGGTTGCCCCTCTTCCAGGCCAGCTCTCTGCTATGGCCAGGGAGTGCAGTGGAGGATGGCCCAGGTGCTTGGGCCCTGCACCCCATGGGAGACCAGGAAAAGCACCTGGCTCCTGGCTCCTGCCAGGATCAGCGCGGTGCGCCGGCTGCAGCGGCGGCCATTGGAGGGTGAACCAACGGCAAAAAGGAAGACCTTTCTCTCTCTGTCTCTCTCTCTCACTGTCCACTCTGCCTGTCAAAAAAAAAATAAATAAATAAATAAATAAATGTAACCCCAGAAAGTTTGCCCAAGATTTTTTCAGCAATCTTACTGAGGTATAAATTGCATAGCATCCAATTCATCAATTGTAAGTATACAGTTTACTTAGTTTCAGGACATTTACAGTTGTGCAGCTACTGCCATAGTTAAAAGACAAACACTTCCATCACCCTGAACAGTTCTCCCAGGCCCCTTTGCAGCCAGTCCCTGTTCCCATCCAAGAGCAGGCAACTGCTGGTCTGCCTTCTGTATCTATCCTTTTTCTTAAGTAAATGATTCATGTTCAGAGGTCACCACTATCTAATTTTATTTTCAAATTTTATTTATTTATTGAGAGGCAGGGTTAAACAATTAGAGAGAGAAAGAGAGAGACAGAGACAGAGAGAGAGACAGAGACAGAGAGAAAGGTCTTCCCTCCACTAGTTCACTCCCCAAACGGCCACAACAGTTGGAGCTGGGCCAACCTGAAGCCAGGAGTCAGGAGCTTCCTCCTGGTCTCTCACATGCGTGCAGGGGCCCAAGCACTAAGGCCACCCTCCACTGCTCTCCCAGACCATAGCAGAGAGCTGGATTGGAAGAAGAGCAGCCAGGATACGAGCCAGTGCCCTTATGGGATGCTGACACTGCAGGCAGAGGTCTAGCCCACTAATACCACAGTGCAGGCTCCTCAGATATTTTTTGATCCAGGGTTCTCTGAACCCAAGGATGCAGAATCCGTAAATATGGCAACCAACTGTAATTGTCTTCTCATCACACTACAAAGCACTCCATGAGGGGTAAATACCTGTTGTATATCCACTCCAGGGTGGCTATTCAGGTATTATTATAAAGTACTGACGGTCACGGCAGATGATAACAAAATGCTAAATTCAATATAAAAATGTATAACAACACAAATAATATTAGAAAATTATCTTAGTACCAATAATTTCAATTTTGTGATTTAAGTTCTAGGACTTCCTTCTCATAGAGAATGAATGATAAAGAACTCAGTGGAGCAGTAGATGACTTCCATTCTCTGTGGCATAAAAACCACCATCAGTTCAACAAAAGACATAGGATTACTGGAAGTCCATAGGTAAAACAACAAAACTAAACAATTAGCCTTGGTGTGATGTTCAAAAATGACTACAAATAAAGCGTGTCCCTAAGTGTAAGAGCTAAAAAATCACAAAACTTGGGGCCGGCTCTGTGGTGCGGCGGGTTAAAGCCCCAGCCTATGGCGCCAGCATCCCATATGGGTGCCGAGTCCTGGTTGCTCCTCTTCCAATCCAGCTCTCTGCTATGACCTAGGAAAGCAGTAGAAGATGGCCCAAGTCCTTGGGCCCCTGCACCCGCGTGGGAGACCTGGAAGTTCCTGGCTCCTGGCTTTGGATCAGCTTAGCTCTAGCCATTGCGGTCATTTTGGGGAGTGAAGCAGCAGAATGGAAGACCTCTCTCTCTGTTTCTCCTTCTCTCTCTGTGTAACTCTGACTTTCAAATAAATAAAATAATTCTAAAAGAATAAAAAAATCACAAAACTTCCAGAGTGTAACCTAGGAGAAAATCTTTGTGACTTTGGGATAGACAAAGATTTCTTAGGTCTAACACCAAAAACACACAAAACTATTAACTTTGTTTTCATCAACAAATGGAAACATTTGTTCTTTGAAATCCATTATTCACAAAAAAAAAAAAAAAAAAAAACAAAAAGATCCATCAGCCTGTGAGACAATATTTGCAAAGCAAATCTGTACTGAACACGTGTAGTTTTTGTTTGTCATGAGTCTCCATACAATACAGTATAACAAATGTTTACATAGCAATTGCATTATATCAGGAGTATATGTAATCTAGAGAGGATTTAAAGAATATGAATGTGATCAGGATCTATGAAAATACTGTACCAATTTATATAAGCAACTTGTATGAATGAGGATTTTGTACGTAAGGCCCTGGGACCAACTTTTGTGTGAGTTTAAGTCTTCCTAGAGTGTTTATAGTTTATGTCATTTGTTTTTTCTTTTATCAGGAGAAAAATTCATAGAGAAAAAAATCTGTTGCTGAAATCTTAAACCATAGAAATTCAGATCATGAGTCTAAATATGAAAGTAGCTTTTTACTTTAACAACTGAGTCATTTTCAAACTTTTGAAAATAAATTTCCACTCGCTTGTGCTCCCGATTACATAATGTACTCCTTCGCCAGTGGAAAGTTTCACAGTATTTCTGAATGGGTGTGCAACTTTTGACAGGCCGTGGGACTCTGTAAACTTGAAAAACAGCCTCTGAGATGGTTTCTAAAACTGTGAAAGTTAAACATGCATGTGGGTTTTTAACTTTCCAGTGGCTCATTTCTAGAGTAGTTTTTCTGCCGTGAAATGTCACCAAATAGGATTTTGACTTTAAAAACTGTGGGGCAGAGGGAGACAGAGTCACAAACCTGTGTGCCTGAGTGAGCATCTCGTTGCTAGCTTGTATAGAAATGACCACAGGTTTGCACCTTTGGCCCAGCAGTTAGAGCCACCTTAGTGGGGATGCCACATCCCCCATCTCAGTGCGTCTGGGCTGGAATCTCATCGTGGCTCCCAGTTCCCACTTGCTGCTAATGTGCACCATGGGAGGCGGCAGCTGATGCCTCAGGTTGTTAGATTTCTGCCAGCTACATGGGAGAACTGGACTGAGTTCCCTGTTCCTGGCTTTAAGATTATTGTAGGTATTTGAGAAGTCAGCCAGTAGATGAGAGTTCTCTCTCTGTCTCTCAAGTTAAAAAAAAAATTAAACAAATTACCATAATAACCATTTATTCAGCTATAAGTTATACACCATTCATATTAATACTCTGCATATTGAGCTCTCTACAGTTTATGAGGAGCGAGCATTGTGGCACAGAGGGTAAGGCTGCCACTTGGGATACGTCCTACAGCAGAGTGGCAGTTCCAGTCCTGGCTGGGGTGCTTCTCATACAGCTTCTTGTTCATGAGCTTGAGGAGCCAGTGGATGATGTCTCAAGGGCCTGGTCCCCTGCCACTGATGTGGATGGAGTTCCAGTCTCCTGGCAATACAGGTTTTTAAAAAGAAAGCTTACGGGGCTGGCGCTGTGGTGTAGTGGGTAAAGCCCCCGCCTGCAGTGCCAGCATCCCATATGGGCGCCGGTTCGAGACCTGGCTGCTCCACTTCCAATCCAGCTCTCTGCTGTGGCCTGGGAAAGCAGTAGAAGATGGCCCAAGTCCTTGGGCCCCTGCATCCGCATGGAAGACCCAGAAGAAGCTCCTGGCTCCTGGCTTCAGATAGGCACAGCTCTGGCCATTGCGGCCAAATGGGGAGTGAACCAGGGGTTGGAAGACCTCTCTCTGTGTGTAATTCTAACTTTCAAATAAATAAATCTTCAAAAAAAATAAAGCTTATGAAATACTTAGATGAAATTATATGAACTGGTATCATAAGATATTCACCAAAGTTTTCTTTTTTCTCTCTTTTTAAAAAGTTATTTATGTGAAAAAGAGAGTGACAGAGAGAGAAAGATCTTCCATCCACTGGTTCACTTCCCAAATGCTGCAACAGCTAGGGCTAGGCCAGGCTGAAGCCAGGAGCCAGGAACTACATCCAGGTCTCCCAAGTACTTGGCCTGTTAGCTGCTGCCTCTCAGGTACAAGAGCAAGAAGCTGGATGGAAAGCCGAGTAGCTAAGGTTTGAACTGGCACTCTGATATGGGATGTGGTGTCATAAGCAGTGGCTTAACCCATTGAACCACAAGGCTGGCTCCTATTATTTTCTGTTAGTGCCTTATTTTAATTTGAGAATAGCAAAGGCACAATAAGCCATGCCGAAGTCCTAAAATACACAAAGGTAAAATTTTAGTATTCTCTTGGGGAAGTTTTAATTTCATGGCTACGAAACCGAGTATTTACATGCTTTTCTCTGGTTCTCATTTTCTCTTCTCAAGCTTTCCTGTAAAAATTAAGATCAAAGAGCATTTAAGGGGCGGGTGTTGTGGTACAGAGGATTAAGCCACTGGCGTCTTTACGCTCCTGTTTCATTTTATGCATTTAAAAATGTGCTTCTGAGAAAGTGTCTGTAGGTTTCCCCCGGTTGCCTGGGGCACCCGTTATCAGAGCCTTCCCTCCTCCACGAAGCCCCCTCAACTAAGGGAAGGAATGTCCACGGTGTTCTGCTTCCCTCCTGTCCATGTATATGCCAAGGACTTGCAGTGGGCAGCAGAAAGGACAGGGGGTTAGAAATCAGACGGATGGAGAGGTCCCGCCCCTTCTGGCTCTGTGTATTTATTTGAGCTGCAATGTCTCGGTCAGTTACTTGTGGATAGTGCCTGCCTCCACAGAGTGACTGTGAAGGTTAAACCAGGAAACGTGCACCTGGCACAGGTCTGGCACGTTGTAGGCATTCAGAAACCCCTGCTTTCATTCCTGCCATTGTCGCAGCCCTCTCTGCGTTGGTTGTCAAATGCTTTCCCTTCTCGCTTCCATTTCTGTGGCTGTTCCTGAATCCCGTGTCGGGATCTGGGACCCTGGAGCCCCGGGAAAACCTGGGCGGTGAATTCCTGATATGCCTCTTCAGAACACCTGTGTGCTTTCCAAGTCTTCTGCTGTATTTACTTTACAAATCGTCACAGAGCGTTTTTAATTTCCTAGTTTACAGAGCTGTCTTCTGAATCACTTAGTCGTCTGACCTGTCCATCCCCTAGGGTTAGTGCTCCCAACACTGGGTGTTTCGTTCTCTCGCAGTGCTCGGGGGCAGCAGCGTCTGCAGGGCTCCGGGGGCGGACTGTACACCTGCCCCAGCTCCAGGTGGCGGCTGGCTGCCCCGCTCTTGCTTAGCTTGCAGCAGCATTGTTCTGGCCCCTTCCCCTACTCTCGTGGCTTGCTTCCTCTTGTGTAGGTCCACATCGACATTTCCCTCCTTTTACAAGGACCTCAGCTGTTGGATTCGAACCCGCCTAACCCACGGAGACTTCATTTTTAACCTGATTTTGTCTGCAAAGATCCCATCTCTAAATACAATAATGTTCACAGGTATCTGAGGTTAGGCCTCCCACTTATCTTTTTTGGGGGACACAACTCCCCCCCTAACACTTGCTCTCTGACCCTGTATATTGACTGTGGGTCAGGCTTCTGAATTGCATATATGGGAAATCAAATTATTTCATATGACTCTTTCTTTTTTTCCCCCTTGGGTTAATTGTTTGCTTTTCCTGTGGTTTCAAAAAAAAAGGCTTAGAGGGTCTAACAGGGGGTGACAAGTTGGTATTGGTTCTCTATTTTCGCAAACTGAACAAAGAAATCTTGTAGAGGAAGCAAATGGGTCTTACTGAGCAGGGAAAGTGCTTTGAAAGTGCTCAGGGATGCAAGAGTTAAAAGAACAGTGACTCCACCAAAAAGTCTGTTTACAAACGTTTATGACTAGGGTGTGAATTAACCAGTCAAGCTTATAGGGCCCTGAGTGATCCCAAGCTGAGACTGTTGGATTGGACGAGGCAGGGCTCTGAGATGGCCACGTAGGTCTCCGGCTGTAGAGTTTTAAAGGCAAGAAAGACTGCCGAGAGCCATGGACATGGTTCATTGCTTGTTCCTGCAGTGTGTCTGTGGGGCACCGCTGCCCATGGCCCAGTCCAAGGTAGGCTCTCTGCTGGGGGGGTGGGAGGGGGTGGGGAGCGTTTGCAGGGGGGAGGGGCGTGTGTGTTTGGAGTTCAAGATAACCACAGTCAGGACTTAACTTTACCTCCAAAGACTCCGTTTCAGGATATCCATCAAGGTTCAGATCTGTTTGCTGAGGAGGCTGGCTAGCTCCCTTCTGGCTGAGAACGGTGCCTGAACGGGAGCTTAAATCTGAAAGGCTGCCCTGCTCCTCCCCTCTGCATTTTTCCCGGGAGTGAAGTGGACATTTCCGCTTTGTGATTGCCCTGTTACCTGGGTTCTGCAGTTCCTAGAACACGCAGGGCCTTTTACAGAGGGTGTTTTCTCCCCTTATGTTTTCAGTGGAGCTCTAGAAATCCGGAAACTAGACTCACGGTTGGTTTGGGTAGGCGTTGCCCTGTGCCGGGGCGGCAGCTGACACTGAGGCCCGATGGCGTTGGAGGATTAGTCCGCAGCCTCTCCACCTCCGCGTGTGGCCTGCTTTGGGCATACCTGCCTTACCCAGCCTGTGTGCCTTCCTGGAGTACTTCCTTATTTCAACATCAGTGGAAACAAAACAAACAACTGCCTCCCCCCCCCAAAAAAAAATAAATAAATAAAGGGAAAAAGCAGGCTGTATGTTGTATAATTGCAATAAGAAAACGAATGCAAACCAAAAAAAATATCTAAAAACAACCGAATCACTGCTTCTACATTTGTGAGCAGTTAAACTACTCCTTGCTGGTGTCTTCTCACAGGGTGGTAATAGAAATGAACGTATTCTCACTGTGTATTCAAGTTGTCTGTGCCATTTGATACAGTAATTTATTTAAACCATCTGTAATAATCCGTGTTTCGTACGTAATGCAAAATACTGTTTTCTGTGATTTCTCTGATATTTTACCATGGTGTTGCTGGGGAGGAAAAACTTTTCCTTGCCCCTAGATGCAGTTCTTGGGGGCCTGTGAATTAAACAGACAAGTGTAAGATTAGGAAAAGAAAAGGCAGGTGTTTATTCCTGAGTGTATGTGTGTGTGTGTGAGAGAGAGAGAGAGAGTTCACAGACAGCGTGACTCAAGAAGGCAGCTAGAATTTGAGGGTTACGTATTGTCTTCATAGTGGAAGGGACAGGAGAGAAGGAAACTTAGGAGAAAGCAAATGAATGACAGTAGGAAAGGTGAAAGACTGTGTCTTTAGGGGAGTAGATGGAGATGGAGTGTTTAGAAATGGCTCCTTCAGGGCCAGCACCGTGGCTCACTTGGTTAATCCTCTGCCTGTGGCCCCGGCATCCCATATGGGTGCCGGGTTCTAGTCCTGGTTGCTTCTCTTCCAGTCCAGCTCTCTGCTGTGGCAGTGAAGGATGGCCTAGGTGCTTGGGCCTCTGCACCTGCATGGGAGACCAGGAAGAAGCACCTGGCTCCTGGCTCCTGGCACAGCGCCGGCCGTAGTGGCCATTTGCGGGGGTGAACCAATGGAAGGAAGACCTTTCTCTTTCTCTCAGTCTATAACTCTACCTGTCAAAAAAAAAAAAAAAAAGAAAGAAAGAAAAGAAAAGAAAAAGAAAAAGAAATGGCTCCTCCTCTCTCCCTGGCCCCCAGAGACTCCCAGGACGGGATTTATGACAGTTGAGTTCTTAGAAGGTTCTACTTTTATCCAGATAGCAGAGTGCAGGAACAAACAAACAAACAAAAAGCCTATTCTGCAGTGCTTCAGCTCCGAGGAATCTCTGTACCACAGGGGCATATTCCAGACCCTGCAGTGTGCCTCAGTGGAAGACGGCATCCGGGCTGTAGGAGTCAGTAGATCAGATGGCAGGGTGAGTGGAGGTGGGGAGGACTCAGCGGATTTTCTTTGGAGCAGCAACGATGTGCACTGTGCACTGGGGGAATGTCTGGAGCTGCCACTAGGAGGCCAGCTGTTTCCAGGCTTTGTGTCCAGTGACTGGACGTGCTGCCCTGGGGGAGTCAACTCACTGCTTTAGGACTCCGCTTTCTTAACTTGAAAACCGAGTGCATTGGAGTAGATCTTTAAATCCCTGCAGCTTCCTTGCATCTTTGTCAAACTTGATCATGCCTCCCGGTGTCCCCAGGGATTGGCCCTAGGACCCCCGGGGACGCCAGCACCCTCGGATGCTCAAGTCCCTTCTGTAAATCTACACATGGCCTCCTCTACACTTTACATCATCTCTAGATTCCTTATACTACCTAATGCTATATAAATAGGGTTTGGGGGCAGGAAAAGCACCTGGATCCTGGCTCCTGCCATCGGATCAGCGCGGTGCGCCGGCTGCAGCGGCGGTCATTGGAGGGTGAACCAACGGCAAAGGAAGACCTTTCTCTCTCTGTCTCTCTCTCTCACTGTCCACTCTGCCTATCAAAAAAAAAAAAAAATTTAAAAAAATAAATAAATAAATAAATAGGGTTTGGGGGAATAAAGACAAGAAAAAAGTCTGTATGTTCAGTACACTTATTTTTCCATATATTTTCTTTATTTTTAAATTTTTGTTGAATTTTCTTTAATGTGTCTATGTTGATATCTGACTTCCCTGACTATTTTTGATCCACACGTGTGGAACCCATGGACGTAGATGGCTGGCTTAGGGAAAGGCTAAACATAGCAGACTGGAAATTAGAAATTCAGGTCTCCGTTGCCATGGACATGAGGTGTGTCTTCTTGGGCCACAGCCACTTAGTTTTTCCACGCCCACTGGGGCCACCTCCAGGTGCACTTGCCGCCTGCCCTGCTGTCACACACACTCAGCCTCTCTGGCTGTTCTGGTTGCCCCTTCATGTGCCTGTGGCCTGATGGCCTTTTTTGTTTGTATTGTTGAATAATGAATAGGGACGGAGGAACTGCAGGCACTCAGCCTGCCTCACAGGTGCCCTGCTCTGCCTGTGGCTGGCTCTGCTGCCACAGGTCTCTGCACATTCCTCCTTAGTAGCAGGACATAGAGGAGTCTTCCCAGAAGAGCCCTGTCCTGTCAGTCCCCTCGGGATGGATACTCCTTGGCATTGCTTCTTTTATGTCTACGTATAGATACACACACACACACACACACACACACACACATATATATGCAGGGCCATATACTTGTGTGTGTGTGTTTGTGTGTGTGTATAAATGTATTTGAGAGAGACAGAGAAACAGCCCCAGTCTGCTTGTTCAATCCCCAAATGCCTGCAGCAGCTGGGGCTGGGATGGGGCCCAGCCAGGCCGGGAGCTGGGAACCTAGAACTCAATCAAGTCTCCCACATGGATGGCAGGAACCCAATTGCTGCCATGGCCTAGCTTTTTGGAAAGCAGTAATTAACTCCAACTGATAAGCTCTAAGTTACTATGACCATGCTCCATCCTGACAGGTCCCTGTTATTTCCCCACTGAACAGTTACAGAACCAAATCATGGAATTTAAGCAGCCTGGCTGGGGTTACACTTCTAGCTCTTGGCCCAGATGCGCACATCTGCCCCATGCATCCCTCATGATTGTCTAATGCACGGCATGGTCTCTCTGAAAATAGGAGTTGAGAAATGACACAGTGTGATCGTATACTCGTGAGCTGTGGGATTGTTCAGTATGAAATCTGGGAGCCACCGAGGTTAGCTGTGTCTTGTGCAAGCTCACACAGCTGGTGGGGAGTGGAGTCTATTTCATTGAACCCCAGTTCATTGCCCTCCCCCTTCACACCGCTGCTCCGAGGCTGTCCGCCTGAGCACCGGGACCCCACCTCCCAGCCCTGGACTTAATCTTCTTAAGGTACCTTCTGTTTTTAAGTCGTGCACGGTATTGAAAGAAGACACCTCGGTGCAGCCATGGGTAGCATTTCACATTCATTCCTTTGGCAGGCCTGCCAGCCCTGCATGCTGTTGTTATGCATTTGGAGGGAAATGCTGCCCATAGTTGCAAGCTCATTTTATTAACTCACAATGGTGCTGACTTTCCCTTTGTCTTTGACCTTGATCATCATGGGTCACCAAATATCACAATTTAAATTGTGGTTGTAATTCAGCCTGGAATCAATCATTTTCATCCATGTGTTCGTTGTGCCTTGGCTTTCTGTTACACAAATAACTGTTTTTAAATAAACAAGTAAATCAAGAAAGCCTTATGGCCGGGCCAAGGAGGAGGGTGGGAGGGGAGGCAGCCGGCTTTGTTCTTTGCTAATACCTCCCTGGATCGTGGAGCTCACCTAACTTGTTCGCCTTTGACAAGGTTGTTACTGATGACACCTGGAGGCGAGGCTCATCACAGGATGAGGAAAGGACCGAGGCCCAGAGAGTCACCAGGCGGAGATGGGGCTCCGGGAGGCGGGCCAGGCCGCGGCCACTCTCCGACTACGGCCAGTTGGCCAGCCGAAGCTTGTCCATTCCTGAAGACGCGATTGCTGCGGATCCCCAGGGCGAGGACTGTGTGGATGGGGCCCCCCCAGCCAGCATGACGGCCCCCAGGCCTGCAGACCAGAACACTCCAGCAGCCTGCACCAAGGGAGGCCGGAGAAGACGCCCCATTTCCGTGATCGGGGGGGTCAGCTTCTATGGGAACAGCCAGACAGAGGAAATCGAGAATCTTCTAACCCAAGTAAGACCCTGTGTGCCTCCACCAAAGGCAGCCGAGACCCTCCAGCTTCCTGGCCTTTGTTCTGCTGCCTCGCACTAAACAGGAAGCTGCCTGTGCTCTCTCCTCTCTTCCTCAAGGATGTCGCCGTCTGCTCACCACCTTTTCTGCCTGACTTGAAACACGTGCATGGGTTCAGACTAACTCTCCCACGTTTGGACACCTCTTACTAATCTCCTTCCTTTCCTGGGGTCTCCAGTGGGTGAAGCTAGGTCGCTCTTGTCTCCCAATAACCTGAGCTCTTAACCTAGGGAAGGTAGCAGCACGGTTTATTCCGGGAGCTTCCTAGAAGAAGTCATCTTTGAAAAAGAAAGTGCTGTCTGTTGTTAAAATGTAAGATAAGAAAAAAGTGAAGAGGAAATAGATGACTTTTTTAGGAGATAAGGAAGTAATAATGCTTTTTTTTTTTCCTACTTTTTACTTTTGAGTTGTGTCTTTGCAGCTGGTTTGACAGTAAACACTTACTATTGATGCCTTCGTATATTTTAGTAATTCAACAAGGACTTGTCATGCACTAAGTGAGCACTTGGAGGAAACAAAGCACTTATTTTTAAATGCCCTGTCCTGGTGTAGTTTATACTTGTTTGACAAGGCTAATACCCTGGCTGTGGTCAGATGTTCACAGAACAGCGTATGAGTAATGTGTGTGCTCAGTTTCATTTTTAAAGCCTGCTAGCTGTCGTTGTACATGACCTGTAAAATTCCCTTAAAGGGAGACCCGTGAATGAGTCGTGGATTGCACGATTCCCTTCTTGTGAACCTTGACCACAATGCCTTGTTTATGGAAAGCATCAGCAACTCCCGTTTAATTCCATTGAGTTGCATTGACTTTTTAAGGTAAGAGCAGATCAAGTTGAAGAACACCTTAACATCTTTAGGAATGTTTTAAGAGTCGCTACCTATTAAGAAATAATTCTAAACTGACACAAAATGTAATCTACTCTAACTCAAAACACAGTAGAGGCTGAATCTAAAGCACTTACAGATTACCTCTCTGCACTGTAACCCAGTTGAGGGAGTTGGGTGGAAACATCTTAAGAAAAGCAAGAACTGGGTCTTGATGCTGAGTTCTTGCGATCGTTAATATGGAAAATCAGAAGGGCAATATGGATAACCCTGGGGCAATACATAAGCAACCAGCTCTTCTTGGTGGTGCTCACGTAGGCAAGTGAGAATTGTTCCCACCAGTGCTGGTCCAGGCTCTGCAAGCATGGCTGAGATGAGGCTGAATAAATACCCGAGGGTGCACCTGTCATCCCAGCTGGGGCTTGAGGCCCGGGCCCTGCTTCCTTCCTTCCAGAGGCTGCCCCTAGGAAGGCATGCCCTTGCCCATCTGACCCCGCATGGGTGTGAGAACAGTGCCTCTTCCAAGAGTGACCTCTGCTCTCGCAGACCCAAGTGCTCTCCCTCAGTGCTCCCCATTGGCACGTCGGTGGCTGACAAGTGATGCTGAAGGCCCGAGCTTGTGAGCTGATAATGACTGCTAACAACTGCCTGAGCGTTAGTGCAGCCCGCAGCTCGGCAGGATTTGGAGAAACATCTGTGAGTGGCTTCGAGGCGAGAACGCTGCGTGTGCGATGCTCGCAGGAGCTGTGACTTCCTGGCACCTCCTCACAACCGTTTGCTTTCCTTTTGCAGCCAGCAGCCAGGCCGCCGGTGCCCGCACACCAGGTGCCACCCTACAAGGCCGTGTCGGCCCGGCTCCGGCCCTTCACCTTTTCCCAGAGCACGCCCATCGGGCTGGACCGCGTGGGACGCCGGCGGCAGATGCGAGCGTCCAACAGTGAGTCTCAGAGGGCCCTTGCGGAGACTGCATTGGAGCTGTCTCAGGGACTGTTGCCGGGTAGCCCGAGGCAGGCAGGGGCTCCCACACCCTTCCCCCACTGGCCCGGTGAGGGCCAGGCCGTGAGGAAGGCTGGTCTTGGGAGAAGAGTGTCGTCAGATGTCAGGGGTGGGTGCGCTGATGAGTCTGACAAGTTGGCTCCTCTCGTGGTGTCTGCACACCTTGCTTCCTGCAGCCAGAGAGGCCAAGAAGAACCGGGCTAGCACTCTGAGATCACAGTGTCACAGGGCTGTCCCTCTGTCTGTTCCAACCACCCACCCCACCCCCCACCCCCCGCCCAGCTCCAGGTAGCCTCTGGCACACTTGGTTAGGAGGTGTATGCTCTGGATCTCTGTTTTCGTTTTTTTCCCCCCACAATGATGTATTTATTTGAAAGAATTACAGAAAGAGAGACTGAGAGATCTTCCATCCACTGGTTCACTCCCCAGATGGCCACAACAGCCAGGGCTGGGTCAGGCTGAAGCCAGGAGCCAGAGCTTCATCCAGGTCTCCCACCTGGGCAGCGGGGACTCAGATACTTGGGGCTATCTTCTGTTGCCTTCCCCACGCCATTTGCAGGCATGCTGGGTTGGAAGTGGAGCAGCCAGGACATGAACCAGCACCCACATGGGATTCTGGCTTTGCAGACGGCAGCTTTACCCACTACATCGCAACAGCAGCCTCGGATCTCTGCTTTCTGCTCCCACAGCCTTTTCTGTGTCCAGCTTTCTCCTTTTAGGAGGTCTCCAGTCTCACTGGATGTGGGCCTGCCCTAAGGTCTTCATCTTAACTTGGTCATCTACAAAGACTACTTTTCCTATAACACGGTCAGTTCTTGGATACTGGAAGGGAGGACTCCTGGTTTTTGGAGGAGACATAATTCAACCAAAAATATAGACCATGATCATAACCATCTACAACATGTGCATATCTCAGGAATCTTCAAAACATTCATGGAAAATGTGTATGATGGAAAAAACTGCCTGGATTTCACTTTTTTCTTGGCACCAAAATAAACCTGTCTTTCCATTCTATTTTTCTTCATGATTTTTGAAGTTTCCTGAGATGGTCAAGACTTTTAGAGACTAGACAGAAATGAAAATAGTGTTTTGAGGGTTTTGGGAATGTAAAGGGCTTCTTCAACCCCCACACTTACAAACAGTTCATGTTGTGTTTTCTGTAATACTGTCTTGTTTTTTTAAGAATTTTTTTTTTAATTTTAGGGTTCTTTTGTTGAAAAGCAGCAAAACCAACTCTGGCTAGTATAGACTAGAGGAGAATGGTTTGGAAGGGCATCAGGTGCTCCCAGAGTAGATGGGGTAGCTGGGAAACCAGGCCAGGACATGAACAGTAATCTAGGCTGCTCCTAGGAGCTGGGGAACTGCAAGCAGGTAGGTGTGGAGGACTGGCCAGGATATAACCCCTGGGGATGAGAGAAGGCCAGCTGGCCCTTCTGTCACTCACCCAAGAGTCAGAGTCCCAGGATGGAGGAGCTTGGGTACCATGTCTACCACTGGCACAGGGAGAAGGATTGGGTGCGTCCAGGGACCCCTTGCCTTCCCTGTCTGCTGTGACTGAATGCAGTAGAGCAGAGGTCATTCTCCCAAAGGAAATCAGGTGGTGTTAGAAAGAGGAATAGAGGGATGGATGTATGGCTTAGCAGTTAAGTCATCACTTGAGAAACACACATCCCATATTGCTTAAGACAAACCACATCAGTGTGAGATAGAAATAGAACCTTAAAAATCATTTCTTGATGGGGTGAGCATTTGGCACAATTGTGAAGTCACTGCTTGGGTTGCCCACAGCCCATACTGGAGTGTCTGCTTCCAGTCCTGGCTCCTCAGCTTCTGATCCAGCTTTCTGCTAATGTGCACCCTGGGAGGCAGCAGATGGTGGTCCCTGCCACCCACAGTCTCCTGTGCCCCTACCTTATGTTACAGACATTTGGGGAGTGAAGCAGCTGATGAAAGATCTCTGTCTCTCTGTTTTTCAGGCAAAAATAAATAAATTAGCAGATAAAACAGAGGAGTAGATTCTAGGCAGGTCCTGCATGCCTGTGAGCATTTGTTCGTTTATACAGTAACTGCAGAGTGCTTCCTGCAAACCAGGTGACGGCAGTGAATAAAACAAAGCCCCTTCAAATCACTTACATCCTAATGAGAGGATGATAAGTAACCAAGTAAGCGTTTATGGGGGTGAGTGCTGCTATAGAGAAAAATAAAGCAAGGCAGAGGGCGTTCTCCAGAAGGGAGCCACTCTAACATGCACTGATTGCCTGTGTCATTGATAACCCTCTGGCTCTCTAGCTGGAAGAATACAACCCATAGCTTTTTCAGTTAAGCACGCATCTCCGTGTCTAGACCCCCTGCCTTATAACCAACCCTGCCCCAGTGTTGTCACAGTGCTTTTCAGTGCTTCTAACCCAAGGCATATGTCAGCCAGTGATCCAAAGGGCGAAGAGGATCAACAGAGAAATTAAATTGTATGCACACATACATGCCATCCTAAAAGGAAGCATCTCTCGACAGCCACAGGTAATTATCCAGCTTAGCATCGCCCTGGGGCCAAGCCTTTGGGGGCACTGAAGCTAATACCAGCCTACAGCAGGTAGTTCTGGCTCTGCTCATAATGTTCCCTTTTGCCTGCTCCCTGGTCTCTCCCATCACCTTCCCTGATAGGGCTCTCTGCTAGCTGAAGTGGTACAGACCTGTAAGTTTCGGAGCTGCTCATGGTCCATCTTGCTTATAGTAGCCATAGTCACCTTTCGTTCTATTAGTCAACAGTCAGTCAATTTTCGAAAATGTGTGGAGCATTACCTACGAGCCCAGACCGTCTCTCTCCTGTGGGATACAGCAAAGAACTCAGCATCACAAGAAAATCCATAGTCACCTCTGCATATCCACGGGTTCCACATCCATAGATTGAACCAACCATGGATTGAAAATACTGGGAAAATTGAGCTAGCATTGTGGCAGAGTGGGTTAAGCCGCTGCCTCTGATGCCAGCATCCCATCAAAGTCCCAGCTGCTCCATATCAGATCCAGCTCTCGGTTGGACCTGAGACTGCAGCTGAAGATGGCCCAAATGTTTGAGCCCCTGCCACCCATGTGGGAGACCCTGGTGGAGTTCCTGTCTCCAGGCTTCAGCCTGGCCTAGCCCAGACGATTGTAACTGTTTGGGGAGTAAACCAGATGAAAGATCTGTCTCTCTGTCTCTCCCTCTCCGTAAGTCTGCCTTTCAAAGAAACAAAAATAAATCTTAAAAAAAAATTAGGGGGGGCAGGCGCTGTGGCATAGTGGGTTAACGCCCTGGCCTGAAGCACTGGCATCCCATATGGGCGCCGGTTCAAGACCCAGCTGCTCCACTTCCAATCCGGCTCTCTGCTGTGGCCTGGGAAAGCAGTAGAAAATGGAAAGTGGTAGGAGATGGCCCAAGTCCTTGGGCCCCTGCATCCACGTCAGAGACCCGGAAGAAGCTCCTGGCTCCTAGCTTCGGATCGACGCAGCTCTGGCCGTTGCAGCCAACTGGGGAGTGAACCAGCGGATGGAAGACTTTCTCTCTCTCTCTCTCTCTCTCTGCCTCTCCTTCTCTCTGTGTAACTCTGACATTCAAATAAATAAAAAACCAAATATTTAAAAAAAATAGGGAAAAAAATGCCTCTGTACTGAACATGTAGACTTTTTTTGGTTTGTCATTTCCTAAACAATTCAGTATAATAGCTAATTACATAGTATTTACATGGTATCAGGTATTATAAGTAATTGAAATATTGAAGAAGTCAGAAGAATTGTGTAAGTTCTATGCAAATACTATGCCACTGGAAAAAAAATAAAAAGTCAGAGGGAGCTGGTTCACTGGTTTACTCCCCAAACTCCTGTGATAGCTGGGCTGGGCTGGGCAATGAAGAAACCGCAATCCAGGTCTCCCACATGAGTGTCAGGGACTCAGTTACTTGAGCCATACTGCTGCTTCCCAGGGTCTACATTAGCAGGAAGCTGGAATTGGGAGCAGGAGTCAGATACTAAACCCAGGTACTCCAATATGAGATACAGGCATCTTAACTGGTAGGCCAAACTCCTGCTCTCATTATGCCATTTTAAAAAGATTTTTATTTATTTATTTACTTATTTATTCATTTGGAAGATAGAGTTACAGAGAGAGAGGGAGGGAGAGACAGAGAGAGGTCTTCCATCCACTGGTTCATTACCCAAATGGCCACAATGGCCAGAGCTATGCCAAAATGAAGCCAGGAGCCAGGAGCTTCCTCCAGGTCTCCCACCTGAATGCGGGGGCCCAAGCACTTGGGCTATCTTCTTCTGCTTTCCCAGGACATAGCAGAGAGCTGGATTGGAAGAGGAGCAGCTGGGACACAAACTGGCGCCCATATGGGATGCTGGCACTGCAGGTGGAGGCTTGGCCTATTATGCTGCAGTGCCGCCCCCCTCATGCCATTTCATATAAGGGACTTAAGCATGCTCAGATTCTGATATCTTAGGGGAGTCCTGGAGGCAGTCTTCGCAGGCACTGCGGGATGACTGTACCTTCCAGCATTTAAACAGATTCTGTAATCAATACATAGGATTGTCTAAGGCACCACTGATCGCTCTGGATGAACTGAATGTGGGTAACGTGGTAGAGGGTAGAAGTAGGAAGGAGAGGAGAAGGCCACCTCTCCAAGGTTCACCATGAAGAGGACACTTGAAGATGAGTAGGAGGCAGGGAGGCCGAGATCTGGGGGAGGAGAAATCTCAGTGGTGGACTGGCGGGAACTCCATGTGTGTAAGGTTCAGTGAGGGTGACTGGGGCTCTGAAAGGAAGGGTTCCAAGAGGAGCAGTCTGGAAGGCAGCCTGTGGCTGGACAGAAAGGGCACAGCAGGTCACAAGGAGGAGCTGCGGTTACTCCAAGTGCAGCAGGAAGCCATTGCCAGCCGGAGATGATACCTTCTGATTCATGCTTCGGAGACGATGGATGGTTTGGGGGACAAAGGCAGAGGAAGGGAGATGGACTTGAGGGCTATTGTGCGAGTCCAGTAAAGAAACAAGAGTGGTCATGACCACAAAAAGCCACCCACGTCTTGCTTCGGCGCTCATTTACTTCCCCAGTGGCATGAGGAGGCTAAAATTGCCAGCTGTAGTTCAGATTCAGGGGGCTGGGGCCGTGAACTCCAGAGGAAGAACTTCCCCTTGCGGGGGCCAAACTCAGTTTTAACACAGCAGAGTGACTGGGTGGGAAGGAGAAATGTTGCAAGAGAATCATGAAGCAAAGTCGAAGCCCCGTCCATGTTTGCCCGTGGTCTTGAGACCTGCACGCTCTGGGAGTGGTGAGCTTCTGGCGGTGACATTAGTCACTGGTCGAGAGCATGGTCCCAGCCAGGCAGTGTGGCTTCAGGGTGTGACTCCACCCAGCCTCCACCTTTCCTTTTCATTCGACCATTGTTGAGAGTGATAGGATCACGTGCTTCATGGACTGCGGCATTCTGGGGATGAGCAGGGTTATGTGAGGTGCCCCATCAGTGGCAGAGCCTTCATTAAGCTCGAGAGAGACCTGAGGGCTAAGGGAAACCAAGTCCAGCATAAGTGGCTCTTGCAGAAAGGACAAATCATGGGCCCCTCCATTACCAAGAGACCTATTGTAATCAACTTTCCACAAGTAGCTGTCTGGTTCCTTCAAGCAACCACATCATTAACTTTGTTGAGGGGAAAGCCCTGTGGTTTAGCCCAGCTTTGGCATCCATTTTGCCACCATGGCCTTGGGAGGTTTTTTTTTTTTTTTTTAATGATCCCACTGAGCAAGCATGAAGATGACAAGCATAGAAGATTGAACAGCTGGGACATAATGTCTACAGTATTTTTAAATTATTGATTCACTCAAAAGACAGTGAAAGAGAGAGGTCTGGTTCACTCTCCAAATGGTGGCAAAAGCCAAGGCTGGAGGGGGTCATTGTGGAGTAGCAGGTAAAGCCACTGCCTGTAATGCCGACACCGGTTTGTGTTCTGGCTGCTCCTTTTCTGATCCAGCTTCCTGTTAATGGCCTGGAAAAACAGCAAAGGATGGCCCAAGTGCTTGGGCCCCTGCTACGTATGTGGGAGACCTGGAAGAAGCTCCTGGCTGTAGCCGTCTAGGGAATGAACCAGCAGATGGAAGATTTCTGTGTCTGTCCTGTGTGTGTCTCTCTTTCTCTCCCAGTAACTCTTTCAAATATGTAAATAAGTAAATTTAAAAGCCAGGGCTGGGCCAGCCCAAAGCCAAGGAGCTAGGAATTCCATCTGTGTCCCCTACATGGGTGACAGTGGCTCAAGCACTGGGGCCATCTTCTGCTGCCTTTTCCTTTAAGGGGAAGAATCTGGATTGGAACTGGGGCAGCTGGGACTTTAATAGCACTCTGAGAGGGGGCACTGTCATCGCGAGCAGTGGCTCAGCCCACCTCACCACAACACAGGCCACTCTGCAGGGTTATTAAACAACCTCTGTGGCAGTGAGGATTCCCTTGGGACAGATGCCTTCTCGTGCTTTGAGTGTATGCTGATACGTACAGTCATACCTTCCCTAAACCAATCTCCAATCCATTTTATCCTTTCCACACTCCCCCAGGCCATTAGCTCCTAGGGAGTCAACACAAGCTAAATGCTTCTTGAGGCCACACTTCTTTCCAGTGAGAAAGGATTGGAAAGAATATTTGTTGGGCCAGCGCCGTGGCTCACTTGGTTAATTCTCCACCTGCGGCACTGGCATCCCATATGGGCACGAAGTTCTGGTCCCGGTTGCTCCTCTTCCAGTCCAGCTCTCTGCTGTGGCCTGGGAAGGCAGTGGAGGATGGCCCAAGTGCTTGGGCCCTGCACCCGCATGGGAGACCAGGAGGAGGCACCTGGCTCCTGGCTTCGGATCGGTGCAGCATGCCAGCCGTGGCGGCCATGTTGGGGGTGAACCAACAGAAGGAAGACCTTTCTCTCTGTTTCTCTCTCTCTCACTGTCTTAAAAAAAAAAAAAAAAAAAAGAATATTATTTGCATTTTGCCAATGGGGCGTTTCTGACTTAGGGCCACAGTGGACCAGGTAGATGGTGAAAGTTCCCCTTTGGAACTTTGGCTGGGAAGAAGACTGGTAGCCTCAGACGCCTTCCCCAGGGTTACCTGGCTTTCCCTTCATAAAGAGGCCCTGAGGGCTCTTGACTGCTCTGTTACCATGGCTCCCATCAGGCCCTACTCATCAGACCTGGAGATTTCCTGTCACAAATCAAGTGACGCCTTAGTGGAGTTTACTCATCGATTTTGTTATCATGGACTCTGCGATGAGTCAGACCATTCTGATGACCGACAGAGCTATGCCCGCTTTTTCCCTCACAAGTGTCCCTCCTCCCTGGGGGTCAGGATTTTCACTGCAATGAAACCATCTCTTACCAGCATCTCTGGCTGGAGAGGTTAATGGCACGTGGCTGACAAGAGTTGCTGCCACCATCCTCATCTGGTTTGGGAGATGTAGTCTGGGGTGGTGGGACTCACAGGATAGAACATCACCAATATCTCAGTCTCCCAGAATTAGGACTCCTTACTTTCCACTTTCTAAGGATTTTTGGCACCCAGTTCCATGAGGCCACAGATTGAATGCCAAATTTCTGAAAGTGTCACCTAAATGGAGATATTTGGTTTAATGCAAATTATATTTGGTCAGTGCAGTGTGTGAACTACATTGGGTTCTGAAACAATAAGCCAGATGTGAAAAGATAATTTCGAGACAAGCTGGGGGAGTTTTCACAGGGGCTGAATATTTGCTCACGAGAAGGAGTTGTTGTTCCTTTTATTAGCTGAGTAATGATAGTGCAGTGACTTTTAAGTCCTTAATTGTCACAGATGTAAACTGAAGTAGTGAGGTTTGCTTTCAAATACTTTAAAAAAGGGTGGTGGGAAATAGTTAAAAGTTGTAAAATATGGATCATTGGGGCCTCATCATATTAATTTATCTGCTTTTGTTTGAAACTTTGTATAGTCAAAACTTTAAAAGATAATAAAAGTGTATTTCCTCCTCCCTGGTCAAGTGCTCTTAAAACCTCCAAATGAAGAAATATCAACCCCACCTCACCCCCCCAAAAAAGAAATCAATATAACACATTTTTCTCAAAATATAGGAAATTGAACATTAGCAGTTTAACTTTTTTTTTTTTTTTTTTTTAAGAAATGCAGTCCTACTCCTCCTAGGTGGTGCAAGCACTCCCTTCTCAGAATTTTGCAGGACTGTCCTGTGCTCTTGGGTTCCTGTCTTACCCTGACGGAATCCCCTGCCTTCCCTCGTCCGGCCCAGTCTGTGAGGACAGTCACGTGGAACAGTCCTGAGTAATGCTCACCAGCCTCCTGGGCGTGGTATTTGAGATACCAAATCAGGACGGTGAATCACTCAGAAGTGCCTTTATAAAGTTCATGCATAAGAAGGCTGCCCACCTATAAAAACACGCGATTGCTTTATTGTGGTGGTGTTTGTGGTTTCTCCTCCCTTGGGTTTAGGAGGGGCACCCATTCCCTGGGCTGCCTTTTGCTTTCTGCTTTCATGAAGCTTTTCTCTTGTGTGGGAGACAGCTTCACACATCACAGCCTACTGACGCTCCTAACTTTTCCATATTTCCGTAGGTTCGAGCTAAACTTCTTCCTCCTTTAAGGAGTGTATATTTTGGTCAAAATGCAAGTTTGATTGTTTTTCGACATTCTTATCTTCATGTCCAGTTTTCTTTCTGCTTATCCTGTCCATTGTCTATTCAGGTTAGTTTGCTCTTGTGGTAAACCAAGATTATCTTAATTGTTTTCCAGACAGGAGAATATCTAATTCATTAGCTTTTAAACATGAGTAGCCTTTCCCCAATTGCAGACAAAGGGCCAAAGCACACCCATCCTTTGCCATCAGTAGTTGTGTGTGCCACTAAAGTGACCTGGGCCAAATCCTTCTATCTTCACCTGGACAATATAGCAATATGAGCAGCTAACCAAGTTGCAGAACTCTTTAAATCATAACAACCTTCTACATTTTTCACTAGGAAACAACAAAATTTTAGTCCTTTAGGGGCATGATACACATATATACATGGTACTTATATACAAAGGATTGCCTGATCTAATTGGTTCTGCATCTGTGGATGCAGCCAACCTCAGATTGAAAAAAACTGGGGGGGGGAGGGGGGGCAGGCACTGTGGCACAGTGGGTTAACACCCTGGCCTGAAGCACTGGCATCCCATATGGGATGCTCCACTTCCAATCCGGCTCTCTGCTGTGGCCTGGGAAAGCAGTACAAGATGGAAAGTGGTAGGAGATGGCCCAGGTCCTTGGGCCCCTGCACTCACGTGGGAGACCCAGAAGAAGCTCCTGGCTCCTGGCTTCGGATCAGCGCAGCTCCAGACATTGTGACCAATTGGGGAGTGAACCATCGGATGGAAGACCTCTCTCTCTGCCTCTCCTCTCTCTGTGTAACTCTGACTTTCAAATAAATAAATAAATCTTTAAAAAAATGGGAAAAAACAAAACATTTTCAGACTTTGGTTCTTTTCCTTTTTGAATTTTCATTATTCAAAAGAGAGCTAGAGAGAGAAAGAGAAGAGAGCTCTTTCATCTGTTAATCAAGTCCCCAGATGCCCAGAATAGCCAAAGCTGCATCAGGCTAAAGCCAGGATCCTGGACCTCAGCATCTCTTACTTGGGTGGCAGGCACCCAGTCACTTGAGCCATTATCTGCTGCATCCCAGCTGTTCCAAGCCCTGACTTTAACTTCTGTGCCAAACACCTGCCCCCAGACATGTTTTTTCTTGAGACCATTCCTTAAAGAATACAACTATTTACCTAGCATTTGCATTGCATTGAGCATTATGGGTAATCTGGAGCTGATATGGGAGAGTGTGAATAGGTTACATGCAGATATTATTATGCCATTTTTTATAAATCTCAGCATCAGATTATGGTATCTGCAGCAGGTTTCCTGGAACCAAACCTCCAGGAATACAACGAATGATTGTACTCCTATATGCTGGTCTACCTGTGAAAACTAATCAGAGCTAGCCAATGATTGGTGGGGAAACTATCTTGAAGCTTTAAAAAAACTTTCCAGTTCTGCTGCCAATACAAAAGCAGGTAAAAAGTGTTAACAGATGCACTGAAATTGATCAATGTTTTTACCAGGCTCTCACAAAAACACCAGGTTCAAAATAAGCACAGGGAATGAGATGCTTAAATTTATCTTTTCTTTTTTTAAAAAAAGATTTATTCATTTATTATTATTTTTTAAAGATGTATTTTATTTATTTGAAAGGCAAAGTTACAGAGAGGGAGAGACAGAAAGATCATCCATCTGCTGGTTCACTTCCCAAATGACCATAATGGCCAAGGATGGCCAGACCGAAGCCAGAAGCCAGGCTCCTCTTTCAGGTTCCCATGTGGGTGCCAGGGCCCAAGCACCTGGGCCCTCTTCCACTACTTTCCCAGGCACATCAGCAGGGAGCTGGACTGGAAGTGGAGCAGCCAGGACTCAAACCAGCAGCCTACATGGGATGCCAGCACTGAAGCTGGCTACTATGCCACAGCACCAGCTCTTATTTATTTCAAAGGCAGAGCTAGAGAGAAAGAGACAGACAGATCTTCCATCTTTTGGTTCACTCCTCAAATGGCCCCAGTGGCCTGGGCTGGGCCAGGCTGAAGCCAGCAGCCTGGAACTCCATCCAGGTCTCCCACTTGTGTGACAGGGGCCCAAGCACTTGGGCCATTTCCTGCTGCTTTCCTAGTGGGGAGTTGGATCGGAAATGGAGCAGCCGGGACTCCGACAAGCGCTCATGTGGGATGCTGGTGTCTCAGACCAGGGCTTACCCACAGTGCCACAGTGTTGGCCCCTAGATTTTTCAAAATTAATTTCTTGGTGATTAAAAAATCTAGGTTACTGCATTTTTTCTTTTTCCAGAGGAACAAACTAAGGCCAATTTTCATAAGAAATACTCAGTTCTACAAAGAGTGACAGCATTATCTTCCTCCAAAAAAAAACTTCCTGCTTCCCCATATAACTGCTGTTAAATGTGGAAAAACTTCGGAGATTTGCGAGGGCCACGTCCTAGGCAGCCAGGTGGACGCGCAGTTACCGTCTTCCAGGGTAGGCCCACCCCTTTGCGTGGGCAGATGGTAGATAAACATCTGCGAACCAGCCCTGGGCACTGGCTGCTGCCCAGGTTCTGAGCTGCTGGCTCAGTCCTGCCTGTGATCTCCTTCCCTAAGCCTTCGGTGCCCCACAGGGATTCAAGGGGCTTTGCTGAACCCTGGAGAGGGAGAAAGGCCCCAGCGCTGTGGGCTCTAAGGGGGACATTTCTAGCAGATGGAAGACTACCTCCACGGGGGGCGGGGGGGGGCGGATCCCAAGCTGAGCAGGGGGGCGGCAGCGTCGCCCTCGCCACGCCCCACGCCCCACGCCCCGCGTGACCTCGGGCTCCGGGCCCCTTGGCGATGCCTCAACGTGACTGCGTACTCGGCTCCACACGGCCCGCTCCACACCGTGGCCCCGTCCCACGTGACCTCTCCCGCTGTTGAGAGAGGATTGCTGTCGCCACCCCCTGCTCCCACAACGGCCCGCCAAGCTGCGTGTGGTAAATAAGTGTTTCACGTACAGGTTGTAGGTCGGGTTGTATAAAGACGATAAACGTGCCGAGACTTTTTCAGCGTGCGGGGGTCCGGTGATTTCAAGGAAGCCTCGGGGTTGTGGGTGGCCTCCATTGTTGCGCTTGATTTTCTAGAGTGGGTAGGCGCCTAAGAAACGGCCAAGAGTTGTTCGTGTTTACTGACTTTCGGTGCTTCAGCTGGTATCGGGTGTGAGATCACGCCGGGGTGCCATTGCTCCGGCACCTGCAGCCTCCGTTGCCCTGGGAGAGGCCGTAGTGGGCGCCCACAGGACTGTGGCGGGCGATGGCCCACCTGGGCTGGAGCCTGTGCCAGGTGGGGTTTCCGTGTGCTCTCGGTTTCGGTTTCTGGTTTGGGCATATTTAACAAATACTTGTTCTGTGCCCATGGTAAGTGAGGCACCGTGCTGCGGGCTGGGGGGTCCTGAGGAAGCTAGACCGTGTTCTCCCGGAGCTGCTGCTGGTATGCTGATGCCCAGTGACGCCATTGCACACGGACACGTGCCAGTCAGATCCGGGGAGTCCCCTGACGTTCTCCAGGAGGTGGCACCAAATGCAAGTTGGGTTAAGTTGGTTCTTTTTTTTGGGGGGTGCCAGTCTGAGGGAACAGCACATGCAAAGGGTGGGAGTCAGAAACAGTAAGGTAGCCCAACACAGACCACCCTAACCAGGCCCCATGCTTATCACATTAAAGCTGTCCTCCAGTGCTTCTGTGAAGGGAGCTGACTGATGCCCACAGTGTAAGACCGCCACAAAACACACCAAACCCCAGAGTAAGGGAAAGGGTTTATTAGTGGGGAAACCTGGCAGACTGGGGGGAAGGGCAAAGAAGGAAAAAGAGCATAAGAGATCGAGAGAGAGAGAGAGAGAAAGAGAGAGAAAGCCATGTGTTCAGAACAGGTCCTGTTAAACCTTGGTGGGGGGGGGGGGGTCGAGTAGGGAAGTAGGAGCAGCAAATCCCATTAGGATGGGGGTGGAGCTGATGCTGGATGTTGGGCTGTGGGGTTAGCTGGCTTCCAGCCATGGCAGCGGGGACTAGAGCCTAGGATGGTGTCCAGGGTGTAGATCTCGCCATGCTACTGTCCTCTCATAAGCCCAGATATAGCCTTACCAGCCAAGGGCATAGCCCTCCAGCCTGCTATGGCTGTTGATTATGGAGCTGCTTTAGAAATAAAAGCAAATGAAATGTGAATTCGAAACTTAAAAGGAAACTTGAGTCTTTGAAAACTTTGGAGAGACTCCAAAATGAATTGCCAAACAAAACAAAAAAAATCATCTGTCAAATTAGATAAGAATTAGATGATCTTAGAAAAATGGAACAGTCATGGAATCAGAACCCTAATTGTGTCACCCGTGCCTCTGGTATTATTGTTACACTTTAAAGAAGCCCAAACTGGAGTCAATAGTTAACATACTGTGTAGGTGTTTGTACTGTAAGAAACAATGGAGTCCTTTCAGATGTTCATCACAGGAGCCTGGGTCTTACATTAAGACACAGTCGGGGGCTGGCGCTGTGGCCTAGTGGGTAAAGCAGCAGCCTGCAGTGCCGGCATCCCATCTGAGTGCCAGTTCAAGTCCCGGCTGCTCCATTTCTGATCCAGCTCTCTGCTACGGCCTTGGAAAGCAGTAGAAGAGGGCCCAAGTTCTTGGGCCCCTGCACCCGCTTGGGAGACCTGGAAGAAGCTCCTGGCACCTGGCTTCGGATCGATGCAGCTCCGACTGTTCCGGCCATTTGGAGAGTGAACCAGTGGATGGAAGGCATCTCTCTCCATCCTCTCTGCCTCTCCTTCTCTCTGTGTGTAACTCTGACTCTCAAGTAAAATAAATCTTAAAAAAAAAAAAAATGACACAGATGGGGGCTGGTGCTGTGGTGTAGCAGTGCCTGCAGTGCCGGCATCCCATATGGCGCTAGTTCGAGACCCGGCTGCTCCACTTCCGATCCAGCTCTCTGCTATGCCCCGGGAAAGCAGTAGAAGATGGCCCAAGTGCTTGGGCCCCTCCACCCGTGTGGGAGACCTAGAAGAAGCTCCTGGCTCCAGGCTTCAGATTGGCGGAGCTCTGACCTTTGTGGCCAACTGGGGAATGAACCAGCAGATGGAAGATCTTGCTCTGTCTCTGTCTCTCTCCTCTCTGCCTCTGCCTCTGCCTCTCTGTAACCCTGCCTTTCAAATAAATAAATAAATCTTTAAAAAGAAAAAAAAAGACACAGATGACGAGGTAAATATTTTAAGTTAAAGTGTTTATGGCACAGAGACATGAATCGAGTGTTTTGACTTAGGACTTTTACGCAGTCCCAGCTGCTTGGGGTGAGAGAATTTCAGCTGTGGGTCCTAATGGTTTGACTCAATGGAGGTGGGGGAGGGGCGGAGAGATGGGTCTAGACTACAGATCAGGCTGCTGGAAGGAAGGAGCCTGGGGCAAGCAGGAACCACTGCAGGGTTTAAAGGAGTGAGATGAGCAGATTTGCGTTTTAGAGAGCTCCTGGTTGGGTTGCGGAGTGAGTAGAAGTCTGTTGCTTCCTCCAGTGGCCGGGGAGCCATTAATTGGGAAAACAACAGTAGTACTGGAAAAATAAATTGGAAGTCAAGCTCTTTGGAGGTTTTGGGTGAGGGAAGAGGAGTTAGTTCTGACACCGAAGCCCGGGTAATCGGGGCCTAGGAGAGCACATTGGTGGGGGCCTGGTTCTGGTCTAGGAGAGTGGTCTGAGAGCCAGCTCAGTGGAGACGTCATCAGGACGCCCTGGATTACAAGTGTCTGATGTGGGAGAGACAGACCCAGGCTGGAGGCAGTGATTTGGGCAAAGGGGCCAAGGAAGGAGCATGATCGCTGCGGGTAGGGGAGGCTGTGAGCAGTGCTCTGAGGAGACCAGTGAAGGCAAAGCAGCTGACAAAGGTAGGGAAAAGAAAAGGCCAGAAAGGTAAGTGGTGTCTTGGTTGTTCAGGGACGCCAGGGCTTCAAAGAGGAAGGGATTGGCAAGTGTTACAGACCAGAGAGTCCCAAGTGAGACAGAATCTATTGGATTCAGCTGCAAGGTGGAGCTCAAAAAACAGTTTGGGTCTGTTGCTGGGGCAGAGCCAGAATGCACTGGGAGAGTGTGGAAGGATAGGGTCAAGAGGTTAAGTTTTAAGATTGAGATACTGTATCTTTTTAAATTTGTGTTGATGGATTTCTGGTTTTCCCTCAAGTGCTACAGATTAATTAAAAATGATTTGTTAGGCTACTGTATTAAATTATTTTGTCCTTACATTAAAGTGACTGGTTCATTTGAATTTGTCAATATTTATTACTAAATGCGTTTGAAAGAAATAATAATGGTAAGCCAGCACCACAGCTCACTAGGCTAATCCTCTACCTGCGGCGCCAGCACCCCGGGTTCTAGTCCCGGTTGGGGTGTCGGATTCTGTCCTGGTTGGGGCACTGGATTCTGTTCTGGTTGCTCCTCTTCCAGTCCAGCTCTCTGCTGTGGCCTGGGAAGGCAGTGGAGGATGGCCCAAGTCCTTGGGCCCTGCACCCGCATGGGAGACCAGGAGGAAGCACCTGGCTCCTGGCTTCGGATCGGCGCAGCACGCTGGCCGAAGTGGCCATTTGGAGGGTGAACCAATGGAAAAGGAGGACCTTTGTCTCTGTTTCTCTCTCTCTCACTGTCTAACTCTGCCTGTCAAAAAAAAAAAAAAAAAAAAAAAGGAAAGAACACACACACACACAAACACATAAAGTTCCATTCTTTGATTTATACTTTGGATGTGATATCCCAACGTTTTGGAAGTAGAGGAATTTAATAAGTGCTTAATGTTATTTCAAATCTGATTTTTAAAGTAAGTTTGAGGCCAGCTCTGTGGCATAGCAGGTAAAGCTGCCGCTGGCAGTGCTGGCATCCCATATGGGCGCTGGTTCAGGTCCCAGCTCTTCCACTTCTGATCCAGCTCCCTGCTGGTGCACCTGGGAGAGCAGCTGAGGATGGCCCAGGTGCTTGGGCCTCTGCACGCTTGTGGTTTGACCCAGAAAAGGCTCCTGGCTTCCAATGGACCCAGCTCTGGCTGTTATGACCATTTGGAGAGTGAACCAGAGAATGGAGGATCTCCCTCTCTGTAACTCTGCCTTTCAAATAAATACGTAAATCTTAAAAAAAAAAAAAAAAAAAAAAAAAAGTTAAATTGTAAGAACTTCCTGGAGAAAATTTCTTTGCACGGTCTTGGGGTGAAGCTAAGGAATTCATTAAAACTCTTTGGATTTATTTTTTGCTTGGTCCTGACAGTTTTTTTTTTAATCCTTTGCCTTCAATTTGTGTGTGTGTGTATGTGTTTTAAGATTTATTTATTTATTTGAAAGGCAGACCTACAGAGAGGAAGAGAGAGAGAAAGAGAGAATCTTCTGTCCACTGGTTCACTCTTCAGATGGTCTGAAGCCAGGAGCCAGGAGTTTCTCCTGGGTCTCCCACATGGGTGCATGGGCCCAAGGACTTGGGCCATCTTCTGCTGCTTTCCAGGCTATAGCAGAGATCTGGATTGGAAGTAGAGCAGCCGGGTCTCAAACCTGCATTCATATGGGGTGCCAGCACTGCAGGTGGCTGCTTTACCTGCTGTGCCACAGTGCTTGTCCTTTTTGTGGTTGTTAAAAAGACCCTTTCATTTTTTTGGAAATAAAAAATTCACATGCTGATTATTCAATTAAAAACCAATTGTAGCGGCTGGTGGTACAGTGCAGCAGGTTAAGCTGCCACTTGGATGCAGGTATCCTATTTCAGAGTGCCTGGAGTTAAGTCCCATCTCTGTTTCTGATCCAGCTTCCTCCTGATGTGCACTATGTATGTAGGAGACACAGATGGAATTCCTGCCTCTGCCTGGCCCTGCCCAGCTGTTTTGGAAGTGAATCAAGGGATAGAATGTCCTTCCCTTGTCCCTTTCTGTGTCTCTCTGCCTTTCACATAAATAAAAATAAAAAACACAGATTACAACATGTTTCTTTCTTTCCTTAGGACAATCAGTAGACAAAGACATTAAGGATTTTTTTTAAGATTTTATTTATTTTATTTGAAAGAGTTACAGTGAGAGGGAGAGACAGAGAGAAAGGTCTTCCCTCTATTGGTTCACTCCCCAAATGGCTGCAACGGCCGGAGCTGCACCGATCTGAAGCCAGGAGCCAGGCACTTTCTCTTGGTCTCCCACGTGGGTTCAGGGGCCCAAGGACTTGGACCATCTTCTACTGCTTTCCAAGGCCATAGCAGAGAGCTGGATCCGAAGTGGAGCAACCGGGACTAGAACTACCACCCACATGGGATGCCGGCGCTGCAGGCATAGGATTAACCTACTGCACCATGGCGCCGCCCCCCCCCCTTTTTTTTAAGATTTTTAAAAATTTTATTTGACATTAAGAATTTTTAATAGGGGCCGACACTGTGATATAGTAGGTTAAGCACCCGCCTGTGGCACCAGCATCCCATATGGGTGCTGATTCGAGTCCTAGTTGCTCCACTTCTGATCCAGCTCTTTGCTATGGCCTGTGAAAGCAGTAGAGGATGGGCCAAGTGCTTGGTCCCCTGCATCCACATGGGAGACCAGGAAGAACCTCCTGGCTTCAGATAGGCTCAGCTCCAGCCATTGCAACCATTTAGGGAATGAACCAGCAGATGGAAGATTGCTTTCTGTCTCTCCCTCTCCCTATCTGTAACTATAACTCTCAAGTAAATAAATCTTTTTTTAAATGACAATTTAGCATATACTTGTTTTTAAAAAAAAAAGAATTCTTAATAGGCAGACCCAGTGAATGACAAGAGGAAGCAGATTCACACAGTTCTGGGGTTATTCTGTTCTAATTATTATTGGCCAAGTTAATTTTCTTATTGACAGATCTAAAAGCTAGAATTGAATCCCAGTTCTCTATTGAAATGATGTATGTGAATCACCTAATCTTGAAGTCTATTTTTTTCTCTTAAAATATTTATTTATTTGAGAGGCAGGAGTAGGGGAGAGTTTTGTTTGTTTGTTTGTTTGTTTTTTGACAGGCAGAGTGGACAGTGAGAGAGAGAGAGAGAAAGGTCTTCCTTTGCCGTTGGTTCACCCTCCAATGGCTGCCGCGGCCGGCGCGCTGCCGCCGGTGCACCGCGCTGCTCCGATGGCAGGAGCCAGGAGCCAGGTGCTTTTCCTGGTCTCCCATGGGGTGCAGGGCCCAAGCACCTGGGCCGTCTTCCACTGCACTCCCTGGCCACAGCAGAGAGCTGGCCTGGAAGAGGGGCAACCGGGACAGAATCCAGCGCCCCAACCAGGACTAGAACCCGGTGTGCCGGCGCCGCTGGGCGGGGGATTAGCCTAGTGAGCCGCGGCGCCGGCCATAGGGGAGAGTTTTTATCCACTGGTTCATACCCCAGATGGCTGGAATGGCCAGGGTTGGTGCAGGATGAAGCCACCCCAGAACTCTATCCTGTTCTCTCATGTGGCTGCCTTTCCAGGCACATTAGTAGGGAGCTGGATAAAAAATGAACAACTGGGGCTTGAACTGGTGTTCCAGTATGGGATGCTGGCTTGGCAGTGGTAGCTTAGCTCGCTGCTCCACAACAGTAGCCCCTGCAGTTGAACTGTTACAGTAAATTATATAATCAGCTCATGGGTTAGGAAAGTGTGTTTTCTTTCTTTCACATTACTTAGCACAGTGCTGTGAATCCAGTTTCTATCATCTTTTAGCAAACTATATGATAGTAGTCAGAACTCTAAATCCATGGGTTCTACACGTGTGGATTCAACTGTAGATCCCACTCCAGAGAGTCAGAGCCATACGGAGGATCACAGCCCTCCTCCATTGGGACGCACATGGAGAAGACGTTACCTGCAGACAGGCAGTTGCCTCTATATTAACCTAGAAGTCCTAATGTTTGTGTGCAATGGGAGATACTAATATAATCTACCTACAGAGGTGGAAGAATGACCTGGTGCACAGTGAGGCATTAGTAATTAGGGAAATATTAATTACTGCAGACAGGGGCAGTGGTGAACAGTGAGCTGTTTAGATTAAGTAATGCCACTAACCAGCAGCTCAACCCTATGCCTAGTCACTTAATCTAATCAATGAAGCCCTGGAACACTAGTAGTCCATATAGAACAATATTTTGATTTAATCATTGTCCAAATATAGGTTAAACAAAATTAAAATATATAAACTATTATTATTAGAGAGATAAAAAGCTGGACTGAATCTTTCCTGTTAGTTTTCTTGACCCAATCTAAATTCCTTCTTCAAAAGAAGAGAAATAGCAGGAGTTGGGGGAGGGTATGTGGTATGTATGTATGAGAGCTTTTGAAACAATTTTTAAGTACTCCATGAAGTCTTTTGTTCTTTTTTATTGTATTTTTTAAGATTTATTTATTTATTTGAAAGTCGGAACTACAGAGAGAGAAGGAGAGCCAGAGATCTCCCGTTCACTCCCCATGTGACTGCAACAGCCAGGGCTGAGCCCAGCCAAAGCCAGAAGCCAGGATCTTCATCCTGGTCTTCCATGTAGACAGCAGGGGACCAAACAATTGGGCCACCTTCTGCTTTTCCCAGGCACATTAGCAGGGAGCTGGATCAGAAGTGGAGTAGCCAGGACACAAATGGGCACCCATAGGGGAGGGTGGCATTGTAGGCAGCAGCTTTACCTGCTGCGTCATGACACCAGCCCCTGTATTGTGTCTTTCTGCTTCTTCATTTTATTCAAATTATTTCTCAAAAGTTTTCTTTCAATAAATAATCAGAAAACATAAAATCCAGTGGCACCTGTTGAGTGATAGTAGCAGAGCTCTTAGGAAAGCTGACTGAAGTATGGGTGAACCCAGGGCTTTGGTTGTAAGATGTGGATGTTATGTGTCTTGCCTACTTCCCTTCTCTGTTTCTCATCCCACTTTCTATTCTCATCCCAAGGAACACTGAGTGTTGGGTGTATTTATTTACAAAACAAGATGAATCAGTTCCCTTATCTGTAGGCAAGTATTTGCAGTAAAAATGTTTTCCTGACTGCGAAGACTGCACAGTAAGATTACTGTCTTCTGACCCCGCTGTGAGCCAGCACAGATTCCATAGAGGCTAAGGAATTTAGAAATTATGAAAGGCTTCCGTATGGAGGAACAAGGACTACAAATATGGACATCAGTGCTTGAAACCATACTGCCCGCAAGGCTTGGAGATTATAGTAGCTAGCGCCAGTAGCACTTATCTTAGCTGTTTTTTCATGCCATATCATTGCCTATAATCAGGATTTTTAAAAAGGAACATAGTGTTCTGGTCCCTGTCTCAGAAAAACATAATAAAGTATTCAGCATTTTTCCAGAAAGCACGAATTTCATCTTGTAGCAGTTAAAACATCTTCAGTTTTAAAACTTGTATTTGAATCTTCCTAAACTACCAAGTTTCAGAAATTGAATTTTAAAAGGAAAATAAAGAATATCCCACATCAGAGGAAGGTGAGCAAGAGCCCTAAACACCCAGAAGACCACCCCGGAATGCCGGTGGTGCTCTCTGCATGCTGCTGGCCTGATCTTACAGACAAGGAATCCCAAGGCATAGCGATGTTCAGTAACTTTCTCTAGTTCAGCTGAGCAAGATTTAAGTAGGAGGTAGTGAAGCAGGTATTCAAACAACTAAGATATTTTAACCATCCAGAAAGAAAACTAGGTAAAGATGAACACAGAAAAGAGGAGCTACTCATTTGTACTAGACCTTGAAGCATGAAAAGGATCCACAAGAAATAGTGGCCAATTTTTATTTGTTTCTGTTAAAGTTCTATTCAGTGGCCAGGTGCAGAGCGTCTTATTTGGAGCAATTATAGGAGAAGGTGGAGTATGAACTAGAGGCAGGTGATGGGAGGGTTCATTTAAGCCACTGAGAGCAAATCTTCATGGCTTTGTGTGTTTCTGGCCTTGAGGCCATATTACCCCATGAAGAAAAGCAACGGCTTTGAAGCATGGAGTAGCAGCCCTCCTTCATTGTCTGCAAGGTCGCACTGGGTGTTTCTCACACAGTGTAGGTTCTGGTAACCCATGCTCCATTTCCTGTGTGCTGCCTGTGATTGCGCCCTGCCCTCTGGCTGCTGAACATTGTGTCACTAAGACTGAAATGGAGCCAGGCTCTGCTGCACAAGAGCAGGTAGCATGCTGAAACAAGAGTCCACGGTGTAGGCCACCAGGTGCTAGGTAATGTTAGGTTGTATGTCATGTGAAATGTCTTTTAGATTTCTCCAGAAAATAGCATAGCTATGACCTCTGTTTTAATAGTAATGTTTGTCTTTCATCCATTTAGAATTAAAGGATCACTCTGGATACTCAATTATTCATGCTAATAGAGGAGAGAAAGTTGAACCGAGTAATTAGTGGCAAACTTGGCAAGTTATTTCCTGCTGAGGGATCCCTCATCCCACCTTTAGACACGGCAGCCCTATTTCAGCAATGGCAAATCAGCACACCCAGCTCCTGGTTCTGTTCCTCTGGGCTCTGGGTAGTGATTACCCATGTGGGAGTTGAGACTATGGTTCTGTCCAGCCAATGAGAGTTGTAGGAAAGGGGGTTCCTTGGCCAAGTTGCCTGCCTGTCCACCCTGTAGCCCATTTGCTAAAATTGACAATACATAGTGCCAAAAAGTAGAATTACCCTGTTCTGAGACCTCCTGACTAGCATTTTTCCAAAAGTTTGTAAATATGTATGGGTCAACTTGGGGTCCCTGTGTCAAAAGTAACTTAAATTCCTTCATCTATAGAATGCAAAATGATTCTAACATTCTATGTGCATCCAACATTTATTTTATCCTCTCTGATTTCTAACTATTTGATATTAATGTATACTTTGGCTCTCTCCACTTCTCTGGGACTGATCCGCTGGCTAATTCCTTCAGTGTTGCCACTCATCAGGGTGTTGTAGTGGCATCTTAGCCAAAGCCAGTGGATTAATCTGGGGGACGAGCAGGTTTTGAAGACTTTTTCCAACTGTGCTTAAGGTTTGTTTTTATTTGTAATATTCTTACTGATCTGGTAAATGTAGGCTGTCATCACTAAAAAAAAAAATTTAAAAGCTGGAAATCAGACCCTCTCTTTATTCTAGAATACCCCTTTCTACACTTGTAGCTTCTTCCAAAAATATTTTAGTAGCATTGTGGGGTCAGTGTCCTTTGAGAAGATGACTCTGAGTTAAGTGTAATTTCTCTGTCTTGTCAAGACCTTTTCCCGTTCTTTTTATCTTTTGTTTTGAGTGTGCAGTAGAGAAAGTTTTCTTCGTGAGTACCTCTGGTTTAAGATATTAAGATCCCAAGGCTCTCAATCTAATACCCTGACCTATCCCTGGATTTAGGGGGAAAAAAAAAACTCTTGAGAAACAGAAGCTACCGTCTGTACCAGATGCCAATGAAAAGTGAAAGCAAACAAAGAGACTTGGAACACAGGACTGAGGAATCATAGCAGTGAGAGCTTTTGCTTCTTGAAAACTAGCAATTTTAACAACACCAAAACATTAAGAAAATGGAAATACTTGAGTTTTATTCTCCTACCATGGGGCTTTAGGCTTTGTTAGAACGGATACTCTTTAGAATGAATTCACTCTTCCTTACTACTTTGTCTGACAGTATTCAGCATTTTATCTCTTCATTCTGACTGAAACCAGGCCTACCTGTTCCTTCTGTGGTCTATTAGTTTCTGACTTGGTGAACAAAAGCACGCTGGCATTTGAGATAGTCTTGCTGCAGTTTCTCGAAGTGTGTTGTTCAGTTTCTTGAGGTGCCTAGAACGATGGAATGACTTGGGATCTCGTTAAAATGCAGATTTCTGATTCTGTAGACCTAAGGTCTGAGAATCTTCATTTCCTTTTAATTTTTATTCATTTGAAAAACGCAGAGGGACAGAGACAGACAGAAATCCCGCATGTAATGATTCAATCCCCAAATGCCTACAACAAAACCGAGGCGAGGCGAGACCAAAGCCAGGAGCCAGGAACTCAGTGCGGTCTCCTACGTGAGTGGCAGGGACTCCTGTACCTAAGCCATCACCTTCTGCCTCCCAGGGTGCACACTAATAGCAAGCTGGAATTGGGAGTGGACTGGGACTTGGAGCCATGTACTCTGCGATATGGGATGTGGGCATCCCAAGTAGCATCTTAACTCCTGCTGCTAACCCTCACTCCCAATCCTGAATATTCATGTTTAACTCACTCCCGGGTCACGCCAGTGCTACTGATCCGTGGACCCCACTTTTAAGTAGCAAAGTTGTGGGGCACTTTCTTTGGGATGGTGATACCTAAAAGAGCTCTGGGAAATTCTGTGTGAAACTAGATTATTCAGTGGTCCATGTGGACTTCAGAAAGCTTGTAAATCATTTTTTCATAATACTAGGGAAGATCTAAAGCTCATCTGGTTTTATGTGTGTTTCACTTTTATTGTGGGTTATTAAAGTGGTAAATTCCTCCAGAAAATTTTTCTTAGCTGCATTTAAGGGAAGGAGGCACCAAGTCAATAGAAGCGCTAATACTTGAAGGTACGAAAAGTCCACAGTGCAGCGTGAATATTAGAACCAACCACGCAGCTCTGCCCTCTAAGCTGGAGTTGTGATTTTAGCAGGAACTAACGTGTTACGGACCTAAGGCTTTGCAGAGCAACCATAGCAGCACTAACACGAATCCCTGAAGAAGCGCTGGTGCCGCTGGAAACACTTTGTGATATGTCTTCTAATAACCTGACAAGGTTCATCGGTGCCGGCTCTGCAAATGAGGCAGTTGAGCTGCCCAGTGGAAATGTTTCCTAGTTTTGCTGTGGTAGAGCAGTAAATCCTGATAGCAGTTAGTTATTGGAGAGAAGTTAATTATGGTAGAGCAGATTTTGAACACAGGCTGACTGCAAAGTCCATCACTGTTAAGCTTGCATTTTACAGCTTGGCGCTTGTCTAACCCCCATTATTTAACAGTGGTGGTCACTATTTCGCATGTACTGTGTCATTTTTCATTCATTTAAAAAGGCAGTGTCTTCCTGTCATGAAGAATTTGAAGGAAGCATACTGTTAACAGTTGTTTCATGATTAAAAGACAGCTTTGATCATTATAGATTAATTGGGAAACAGAGAAGAATGAAGGGAAATAAGAATAGCCCATAATATTATCAAAGAGAATCTCTTTAAATAAAAACTTTCCTCATTATAGGGGATTATCTATGAAAGGATTTTTTAAAAGTTCACAGAAAGGCCAGCTTTGTGGTGCAGCAGGTAAAGCTGCCATCCGTGCCAGCTTTGTCCCAGCTGCTCCGCTTCTGATCCAGCTGCTTGCTAATGGCCAGCAGAGAGTGGCCGAAGTGCTTGGGCCCCCGCCACGGATGTGGAAGACTTGGAAGAAGTTTCCCTGGCTCCTGCCTTAGGCCTGGCCGAGCCCTGGCCATTGTAACCATATGGGGAGAGAACAGCAGATGGAAGATCTCTCTCTCTGTGTCTCTCTTTCTCTCTCTGTAACTCTCACTCTCAAATAAATCTTTTTTTTTTTTAAAGCTCATGGAAAAATAAATTAAAATGTAAGTTTATTTTGGTGTAAAAAGTTTAAGTCGATGTAAGTTTTTTTCATGATATGAGTTTTCCATGAAATTTTGAAGACCCATTACACTTTACATAGTAACAGATGACACATATTTCTTTGACACTGTAGAGTAAACACATAGGTGTATCTTACAAACAGAATCCTCCTTTTAAAGTGATTTCATAAATTTACAGATAACACAATGTAGCGTCATAACTTAAATTTTTGTCATACCATAGAGTGAAATCCTGACTTCCTTTTTTAACTAAGTGACCTCTGTGCTTTTCTCCCATGAAATAAATACCTTCTGAACAGCTCTCTGAGAGTCTAACTCAGGCTTGGGGATCTTAGTTCGATGCAGCAAGCACATTTCCACCGCCTTCCTTGGGGGCTCTCCACGGCCCCTGATAGGCTTGGGAGTCTGTTTGGGTTTGCTGTGCACAGGCTTAGCTTTCGTTTAGAATTTCCTGCCCGACGACATCCCGCGCTGTCTCCGGAGTGACTAACAGTCAGTCATACTGAGCCAGCAGGGAGCCGGCTGTCAGTTTCTGGGCAGGCTCTGGCCAGGAATGCACACAGCGTGAAGCAGTGAATAAGCGATTTCTGCAGTTCCCGAGCTGCAAGCCTGGGAGATCCTCGGCGATGCTTTGAGAACAGACTTCCTCAATCACACCCTGGTGCTGCTGTGAATGTCGCTGTTTTCCAAGGAACCATGGTAGCCAGAGGGGAAATAGCACGATTTTGGAGTCTGGAAAGCCTTCACATGGGTATGTGTGCAGAAAATGAATTACTCTCTTGGGACAGTGTTGCTGATTCAACTCAACCTTTTTCTCTCTCTCTCCCCCACCCTTTCTGTTTCTTTCCCTTCCTCTCCCCCTTCCTCCCTGCTGCTTGTCAGGTGTGAATGTACATGGGAAAGTTCCTTCCTTGTAAGAAACAGTACCAGCTAGTGTGAGTGGTGGACATAGTCCGTCCAAGACAGTGGTTCTGTTTCTGGCACATTAGTTACTATGAAATAGAAGACAGTGAGACGCATGGGCTATCCTGTGTGAAGAATGAGTCTGGCTTTTGCTTCTGGTATTCTTAGTGGGTCTTTACTTCTATTACAAGGAAGTTATTGTTGGGGTTACAGAAAATGTTCCTTGCTAATTTAGAATATATAAGTGGCTATTGATTAAAAAAAAAAAAAAACCTGCTATTTACCATTTTCAAAAGTGACTTTGCCCAGTACTCGGTTACTGTGTTGTGCCTACTCTCCTTTTTAAGTTTTGTTGTGAGTGTCATCATCTGGACTAGTTCCTATTTAAATGTGAACTGAATGTTATCCTCTCATACTAAGAAGTTATAAATTGTGATCCATGTATTCTTAAAAGGAAGAGGAAAAATACTTCACAGGAAGAATTTTCCCTGGCTGCAGTACATGGATATAATACAATGCTTTAAAAACAGATCTTGTCTCTGGTTTTACTTAAAATAGACGCCAGCGCCTCATGCTGAAATGAATGAGCATTGTAGATGACAGCTTGAAGACAGCCTTGGGCCTTGTCAGAGCAAGAGTTTGTAGTTTGTGATTTCTGCCTTGTTTTGATTGGCTTCTCTGCTGGCCCTAAGAAAACAGGAATGTGGTTACGGCTTCTATATCTGGGATCATCAAAACAAGCCCTGGCTGGGCTTCACTCCACTAGCCGGAGTTCAGCAAAAGAAAAGCCTCGCCCGGCGATTTCGCTCCTGAGAACAGAGACCTGCCTTCCCAGTGGCCGTGTTGGTCACTTGATTGGCAGGGCCCAGGAAGGCCAGTGTCCAGCCCGGTACTCACTGAGCGAGGCTGGGTTGGAGGGAGTAGGGAGAACAGGAAGCCCCTGCCTGGGGCTGTGAGTGATGGTGTCCTGACTCCCACAGAGAGCATGAGTCCGGTGTGTGGGCAGGCAGGCACGACCGGCCAGGCAGGCCTGTCGGCCTCCTGCTATCCCCCAGCGTTGCTCCGCTCCTGCCTGTGCTCCTACACACATGCAGAGGTGGAGGAGGAGTGGTCTCCGACTCTCAGTGGAATGCTCTCTCCATGTTGCTAAAGCGTGCCTTAATCTTCTGCCTGAGGCTTTGTCCTCTGAGAAATGAATTCACAGCGCTCCCCACCACCTCTGCCTCCAAAGCTCCCTTCTGGAACTGGATGATCCCAGCGCAGTGGGCTCAGCTGCCCTGGACTAGTCTGGTCATGAAGAGGAAACAATAAGCTCCCATGCCAGGGTTGCCTTCTAAGGCCTTCTGGAGCCATCTTTCATTTTCCTCTTCTGAAAGTTCCCTGATTCCTCGGATTCCAACGATGGTGGTCTCATGCACTCACCTAATGAAATGCCCACAGGCACAGTATTTAATCACCTTTAGGTGGTGTGCCAGTGGAACATGAAGAATAGAGCTTGCTGATGGCGGGAGCCCTGAGGGACCTGGGCAGGGGAGGGCTATCTATGGTCGTTGGGCTGTTCCTGTCTTGTGAGCTCAGGGAGGCCAGAACAAGACAGGCTCTTGAAAGAATTGCTTTGGAGCCAGGCACACATGGGTTTGAATGCAGTCCCTTCTCCAGCGAGCAAAGACTTAGCCCTCTTTGAGCCTGGTTTCCTCCTGGATAAATGGATAGTCATGATTGAGGATGCCTGTGATGCTAGAATGAGGTATATTTATGTTAGTACTGAGAACAGAAGTACTCAGTACTGAGAACACCTTTCTCAGCAGATGCAGTGAAAGTAGATGGTTGCTGATCCCATTTGTTAGCCAACCAGTGAGGCGGCTGTTGGAGCCAGGCGGGGTGGTGAGACACCAGCGAAAGGTAGAGAAGAAAGCATCAGGACAGAACCTCAGGCTTCAGCAAGGATGGACAGGAGGAGGCCCCAGTGCAGCCAGAAACCCAAGGAGGAACAGTAACTGGTAAAGAGGGAACAGTCACCAGGAATGAACCAAATTCTTAAAGACCAAGTCCCAGGTCTGAATTGGAGATTGAACAGAGACTGAGCTTTGAGAGCTGGAATGAGGAGAAATGCTGGCTGAGAACTCTGGAGCCCTCATGTTCCCAGAAGTGGGCACGTACAGGACCCTGCAGACCCACTGTACATATGAACACTGTCAGACTTTTAAGTGACACAGAGCACGTAGGAAACAACTCCAGGGCACACTTTGGCTTCAAATTGAGAGGAGGGAAAGTTATTGATGGGCACTTTTACTTGATTAAAATAAATATTTAGTGAACCATTTGTAGAAAAAGCATCTATTCTCAAGGATTTGGTATAAACTGAGTTCCATCTTGACAGAACTCACTCTTAGCATCTTTGGGCAGCCAAAGTCGTTACAACTCTTATTGAATGCCATGAAAAGCTGTGCAGTGGAAAAAGTGTTTCTTAGAGACCCTTGTGCATTGCAAAAGCTGGTTTGTAGGGGTACTATATCAATTGTAACGGTGTTTTTGGTTGTAATCATTGTCAGTGTGCTTAAAAGATTCAAAAATACTATTTATTGAAAATGATTTAAAAGTCCAGGTTAGGTATAATTCACACTGAGCATCTCTAATCTGAAAAATCTCTGTGTTCCCAAATCCAAATCTTCGAGCACTAATTGTGACACTACCAGTGGAAAATTTCATACCGAAGAACTTTCATACAAGCACAAAATTATTAAAAACAGGACACCTGCATTCCACACTACAGTGGCTGTGTTTGGGTTCCAGCTCCAGCTCCTGACTCCGGTCTTTCTGCCAGTGCAGATGCTGGGAATTAGCGATGATGACTCAGGTCGTTGAGTTCCTGGCACCTGTGTGGAAGGCTTGGCTTGTGTTCCCATCTCCCTACTTCAGCCCTGGCTGTTGCAGGCATTTGGGGAGTGAACCAGCAGATGGTAGCTGTCTATGTCTGTCTCTTTGCCTCTCAAAAAAATAAATAAATAATAGTGTATTTTGTGAGGCTACCTTCAGATTATGTATATAAGGTGTATATGAAACATGAATGAATTCCATGCTCAGACTTGAGTCTCAGTCCTAAGATACCTCATGTGTATGCAGATATTCAAAGATTAAAAAAATCTAAACTGCTTCTGTCCCCAAGCATTTGGGCAAGAGGTACTCTCCTGTAGTAGCTTTTCTGGCAGTAACGTTTTACATTCTAGAGTATGAGATATTTTGTGCTTCAACTCAGTCAGCCAACACTGGGTACCAAGTATGTTATTTGTCCTTGAAAAAGTCATAGCTGGAGTAGTAGTGACAGATATAAGGAGACTGGAGCATAAACAGCTATCTTAAGTATAATGGTTAGAATATGAATATGATAAAATTTTTTGAAAGAAGTACTCTGAAAGTGTTTGTAGAATATTAGCAGGTTGTGATGCTGGCAATGCCATTATCAGATTATTGGTTCAAGTCCCTGATGCTCCACATCCAATCCAGCTTCCTGCTAATGTGCCTGGGAAGGTAGCAGAAAATGGCCCAGAAACTTGGGTCCCTACTATGCAAGTGGGGACCCAGATTGAATTCCTGGTTTCAACCTGGCCCAATCCCAGCCATTGTTTGGAGAGTGAGCCAGCAGATTGAAGCTCTCTCCCTCTCACCTTTGACTCTCTGCCTTTCAAATAAATAAATAAATAAATAGTTGTGTGTGTTTTTTTTTTTTAAAAGAAAAATAGATTCTTAACAAACCACATCCTTCCCACCACCCAACCTGTTTTGTTGGTCCAGGGTTAGAATAGGATCTTTATTTTTCTAAACACTCTGTGTCACTGAATGTGGGAACCCCTGAGGGGGAATGGTCAGGGGCCCTGGAAGTCTTGGAACATATTTGACGTTGCTTGAGCCCTCTGTGTGCCTGTCCGTGGCTGGAGAGCTGTTCTCGGGGAGCAGAGGTGAAGCCATGGTTTCAACCCCCAGAGCAGCAGCTTGTGAGGGCTGCAAGCTTGCGGGCAGCTGTAAACACAGCTGCCTGCCTGTGCTTGCCATTTCCGCTTATCAGATGGGAAGCCAGAGCGGCATCTCAAGTCTGAGGAAGTCAGAATGAGCAGCAGCAGATTTACTCTGATGTGTGTTTGTGACAGATTATTCTAGGCGCAGGAATTCCCCCCACGCTGGTGTAGGGAAATCCCCGCTGCGGGTGCTGCTCCTGAGCTGCTTGGTGTTGGGTGACTGGGGAGGTGGGGACGTGTGACTGCCACCTGCATCACCTCTAGGCCAGCTTCCTGTAACGTAACAAAACACTTCCACATCCAACCCCCAGCCCCAGTCCCCAGACACTTAAGACAGGGGCATTGTTCCCAGTTACACATGAGAAAGCAAAGATTCAGAGATGTCAAGGCCTTTCCCAAGGTGGCATCCCTGGTGCTTCACCAAGGTCTTAAAGAAACGGAGAGAGAGAGAGAGAGAGAGAGAGAGAGGTGTTTGGTGATTTTGAAGAGCAGAATGTCAGAGAGCTCTTCTGTCTAGTTACTCCCTAAATGGCCACAGCGCTAGGGCTGAAGCTAGGTGTCAGGAACTCCATCCAGGTTTCCCACATGGTGGCAGGGACCCAAGTACTTGGGCCATCATCCTCTGCCTCCAAGTGCATCAGCCGAAAGCTAAATTGGAAGTGAAGGCAGGACTCAATCCCAGGTACTCTGGTGCGGGATGCAGGTTTTCCCACGTAGCAGCTTAACCCATTGCACCATAATGCTTACCCCAACCTAGTGCTTTAAAGAAAAATGTATTTTCTTGAAAGGCAGCTTGTCAGAGAGAAAGAAATGTCCATCCTTTGATTCACTCCCCAAATGACCACAACACCAAGGCCAAAACCAGGAACTCCTTTGGGGTCTTCCACATGGGTGACAGGGCCCAAGCACTTGAGCCATCATCCTTGCCTCTGCAGAAGTGGAGGCAGGACTTAATCCCAATCCCAGGCATTCGGGTATGGGATGCAGGTGTCTCAAGTGGCAGCTTAACCTGCTACCAACACCCACCCCAGTGTAGTACTTTTGAAGTTCTGTCATTGAGCAGAAGCCCTGTGTGTGCAAAAATAAACCAAATGGGAATGAGACCTGCTATTTTGAGAAAAGCTCCCCCACCCCCCGCCAGACCTAGCTGTGAATCTGTCTTCTGTGTGTGCCAGTAGGAAGGTGGTGTAAAATAATACTTCCCATTGTTAATGCTGGTTGATGCTTCCAGTCCTAAAAAGTCGCCTTTAAAATCAGTGATCAAGGGCTGGTGCTGTGGGGTAGTAGGCTAAGCCTCCACCTGTGGTGCCCGCAACTCATATGGACACTGGTTCGTCTCCTGGTTGCTTCTCTTCTGATTCAACTCTCTGCTTATGCCCTGGGAAAGCAGAAGACGGCCCAAGTGCTTGAGCCCCTGCATCTATGTCGGAGACCTAGAAGAGGCTCCTTGCTCCTGGTTTTGGTTGGGCCCCGCTCTGGCTGTTGTGGCCATTTGGGGAGTGAACCAGCAGATGGAAGACCTTTCTGTCTGTCTCTTCCTCTCTCTGTCTCTCCCTCTCTCTGTGTATAACACTGCTTCTCAAATAAATAAATAAAATCTTAAAAAATGAATGGTCAGTTTTGGTTCTTTCATAGATGTAAAACCCGAGTTCAGACAGAAGCATGTCTGTTGCTTTCGTGAGCAGCATGGAAGCTATTGGTTATTTTTTGTTGTTTCATAGTTTCTTTATATTCTTTCTCTTAAACAAGAATTTATTTTCAGGACTGTACTCTAGATTAAAATTTAATACAGTTTCATGCACTTATGAAGACAACTGTAGAAGCTAGCTGGGTATGACGATTGCTATTGATTATTGTCTTCTTGCTGTGTCTTTTCTGTGCTTGAAAAAGTCCTGTTGACCTAGGAACCTGGCACATCCCACGTAGAGGCCATGCTACTCTCTGCTGTTGCTCTTCACATGGCAGCCACAGCCTGCAGAGCCAGGAAGTTCATCTAGGAAGTAGACAGATTTGGGGGTAGACGAGATGTTCTGGGGCTGAACCTTGAGATGGTGCTGGAGAAGAGACAGGGCTGCTAAACAGGTAGATGATTGCAGAGAAGCTTGCCCAAGGACAGTGCTTGGGAGACTTAGGAAGCCAGTGTCCAGGAGTGTTAGTTAAGCCATGACAATGGAGAGGATTGTACATGCATTCTGTTCTGCTTTGGAATTGGTCATGGTCCGTGGACAAAGTGGCTGCTCTTGGGCTTGTCCCTAGCAGAACCTGTGTTGGCGGGCGGCACGTGGAGCTGCCGTGGAATAAATGCTATCATATCAGCTCCAGGCTGCCCAGAAGCTCTGGGAAGTGCTGTGGAAGGAGACCTCGTTATCTCTCCAGGTTTTTGGGGTGGAGACACTTCTGGTCTATGCACTTAGAAAGGGGTCAAGATGATAAAATGCAGCGAGAGAAGAGGAAAAAAACAAGAATAAAATGGACTTTTTTGTTATATATTTATTTTCCTTGATTTTGCTGACATTCTGAGAATTTATAATAGCTCTCACTATGTAAAATTCCCCTGGATAAAGACTTTGATCTGTAGTAGAGGATTCTGATTCCCGTGGGAGTCAGTGAGACGCCACTGTGGAAAAGGCCAGAGCCAGGCTGGGCCTGGGCCGGAGGAGGCCCGCCCATTACAAGTGGGTGTGGCTTTGGCGCACAGTGGCCATGAATGAGGTTATCAGCTGAACTGCAAGGCACGCTTTCATCACCAGCAATTTGTAGTTCAGTTGAAAAACACTTAACTGCGCACACATCTGGTTGTTAAGTAGAGTGAAAGCCGATTACAGGAGGGCTTTAGACTTATGCTGAGGGATTTTGCCACGGTGCAATAGATGACTACTGTGTCATTGCTTGTGAAACCACTGTTTTAGGAAGTTTACCTTGGAAATAAAATATAGAGGAGCTCTTGGAGAGGGAGATAGGAGGCCAGGAGACTAGCGGGGAGAGTTTTCTAGCTAGGGGCTGAGCTGAGCGCTGAAGTGAGAGTCAGGAAGACTTGGGTCTGCTCCTGGTTTTGCCCACCTTTAGCGTGGGCCAGTTAAATTAACTGAGCTTCTTGGAACCCCAGTTTCCCATCAGCGGTTGCAGTTCAGTGAAAAACACTGATGCTAGATGCTGGGAATACAAAATGAGAAAGATTCTATCTGTTCCCAAAAGAAAGTAGCCTTCTTAGGAGGAAAGGCACACACGAAGGGCAAGTATGGGAAACAAGGGAACCATGCTAGGCGCAGGCGTAACAGCGAAATGAGTGTGGCACTGAAATCCCTCCTTTCTAGACCCCAGGTACTGACAACTTCAACTCCATAAAACACATGGAGTTACAGCACAGGAACACAGGGAGGCACTTAGAGGGACTTTGAAGTCATGAAAGCAGTTCAGATCATGAAGGAAAAAGGCTGGAAGAAAACAGAATCAGGTCAGTGATAGACCTGGTTGAGAGCAGAGATCAGGAGTAGGAAAAGAAGGTTAGCAAATGAGCAGAGAATCCATGACTACTGCTGCTCTCCAAAATGGGCTACAAGTACCAGAATTGGGGTACTGAGCTGTTTTTGGTAACTGTCCGATGGCTTTGTTTACTTCGTGGTGACTGAGGTCCCACAGGAAGAGGCAGTACTGCCCAGCAGGTCAGGGTGAATGGCTGGAGCAAGGGCTTGCTGCACACAGCCCTGTGCTATTGGAGCTCCAGTTCACTCATCTGTAAATTGGGAAAGCTCAGTGTATCATGGCATGGTGTGGCATGAGGTACTCCAAAAAAGGCTTACACTGGTGCCTGGCACATTTTGAGCACGCAATAAAATAATATCTTGCAGTTCTATTCTGCTGTTCAGTTCACAGAGTTTTTACTATTCTCATTTTATTTGAGGCACAGCAAACCAACAGCAGTTAGTTGTTGAAGATTTACAGACAAGTTTGATAGATAGGCATTATTTATCCACATTCAACAAGTTTAGGAAAAAAAAAAAAAAACTAAGAATTCACTGTCATTTGAAGCCAGGTCTGCTGACCTGAAACCCTACATTAAGGCAATACCTTGTTCATCTATCTGTCCCTTAGTGATAGAGACATGTCCCGAGAAATATATTACCCAGCAGTTTTTGTCATTGTGCAGACACCAAAAGTGTGCTTACACAAACCCAGGCAGTTTAGCCTGCTGTACACCCAGGTTGTATGGTAAGGCCTGTTGCTGTATAGCTTTTACTGGACTGAACAGTGTGGTAGTTACAACACAATGATAAGTATTTGTATATCTGAACATGTAAAACGTACCATAAAAATACTAGGTAGTGGGAAGTTTTTAACTCCATTACAATCTTACGGAACCAAACGTCATTACACAGCACATTACTGTATTTCCTTCTGTCCATCCATCCTTCCTTCCTTACTGGGTATCAGTATGTGCCAGGCTGTGGTGTTGCTACTATGAATGCAGTTAGGAATAAAACAGATGAGAATTACTGCCTTCATATACCTTACATTTCTAGACAGACAACAAAATATATTAGATGGTGATAACTGCTGTGAGAAATGATCCATGGAGAAAGACATGGAGACAGAACGGGAGCTGCAGCTTTAAATGAGAGCATCAAGGAAGGTCTTGCCTGGAGAGGGGCGGGTGTGTGTCTGGAGAGGGGTGTGAGCACAGGGGCAGCCAGCTCTGCGCAGGGAAGAGGCCATCAGGGCCAAAGTGGAGTGCGGGGGTAGGAGGCGCAGGGTGTGTTTGGGGAGGACCCTCAAGGACTTTGGCTCTCCCTTGTGGAGAGAAGTGATATGATGTGACTTTTTAATGTTTTGTGTGTATTTATCCATTTGAAAGGCAGAGGGACAGGGAGAGAGAGAGCACGCTAGCTAGCTCTTCTGTCTGCTGGTTCAATTCCCAAATGGCTGTAACCGCTGGGGCTGGGCCAAGCCAAAGCCAGGAGCCTGGACTCGAGTACTTGTACCATCATGTACTGCTTCTCATGTGTATGAAGAATGGAGAGCTGGGTAGAAGTGGAGCAGCCAGTCCTCTAACCAGAACTCAGATATGGGATGTGGGCACCACCACCAGCAGTTTAACCCAGTGCACTGCAGTACACCCCCACCCCCCCACCCCCCCCCGTGAATGGTTTAACAGCGTTGCTCTGACCACTTTGGTGAGAATTACCTGTATGGGGTGGGGGTGTCAGCATGGCCAGCAGGGGTTGCTAGAGTGAGCTGAACAGGGTGACCCAGGCATGAATGGTAGGAGAGGGGCGAGAGGTGGCCAGATTCTGACACAGGACTGTGAACTGATACCATTTTCTACAGAAGTCATTTCGCTGGAAGGTGGTGACACTAGGAAATGTGTACAGGGTATATTGACTTTAAATTCCATCACTTTTTTTTTTCTTTTTTTTTTTTTAAGCACTGCATCTCTCCCACGCAGATCTCTGCCTGCCTCACCCAGCCCACAGGTGACAAACTGAGTCAGCCAATCTGAGAGCACTCAGGGCGATTTTGTTTCCAGCGCTCAGTACATACTAATCCTCGACATTGAAACAGTCTGTTGAAGTTCTTACGAGCCACTCGTTTTCCTGGGTGTTTATGGTCGCAGCAGAGAGCATCGCCGCACCATGACCATTTCTCCTTCCTGTGGGTTCTATTCTGGTAACTGCTATCCAAGTTTAACACTTTTTCAGTGGAGTCCCCTTTTCATTAGACTCCTGCAGCTTGTGGGTTTGTATATGATTTCTGCTGGCTGGCTTGCTTTCTTTCCTACTTTTCCTTTTCTTTCTTTACTGATTTTCATAGCAGCAGCCAGATCAGATGGTAAAGAATTCTCCCTGGGAAAACAGCACTCAATGGTTCTTGGAAGGAGGAAGTGCTGTTTTCAGGGCTTCGCTTTGGTAGGAGGCCCAGCTGCCTTTATTTTCCTGAGCTTCATATTTGGGGGCTCAGCCGTGGCTGAAATGTGATCAGGAGCAATGGCCTTGGTGCTGGCCAAGATTCCTGTGGCTTTGGGCCCCTCACAGACCAAAGGTTTGTCTTTGTTCTGACCCAAGAGCATCAAAACATTGCAGCCACCAACCCACGTCATTGTCAGGCTCCGTGGTCTGGGCAGCTGGCTCAAGGTTAGAGAAGGCTTTCAACTTTAATGTGTCTTCTTTATAGTGCAAGACATAATCATGTGTGGAAACAGAGCTGTACTTGCTTCCTCGAGACCCCAGATACACACCCCAGAAAAGTGCTCTGCAGTAGACTAGGTAGCCCTCAGATCTCCACCTGCAAGCACTCTGACTGCGGCATGGGAAGCGGAGGTTGCATTGAAAGAGGAGCAGTCATGGTATGTTGTACAAGCTTAAGTGCCTTTCTCAGACAGCAGAGGTTTGGCATTCTCAAGACCTCCCACCTGCACCCTCGCACAGCTCTGTGTTCCCCAGGGAGGGGACCTCCCCACCCAGAGAGATGGAGGGAGGGAGCTAGTAGATGTAGTGGATGGCATCTCCCCTCTCAGCTGGGGGTGCCCAAGACAGACAGACACAGCTGGCTGTCTGCTGCCCACCTGCCTGCACTTTTCTCACTTATGTGTGCTGACAGTGCTTTCTCCCTCCCCCTGGTGAGCCAGTAGGAAAGCAGGTGCCCAGGGGACAACTCCAAGGCTCTGGAAAGCTTCTGTTTGCTTCTGGGCCTTGTCCTCACGTCTGGGACACAGGACCCCTGCACCTTGGTTCTGAGATATGTCCCCAGGTCCAAGCCTGGTCCTTTCCTGAATGAGACTGGAGATGGGGACTGGAGGAGGGGTTGAGCAGGGGAGTGGGGGCCAGGCCCTGTGCAGTCAGAGCCGAGAATCAAGACTTTGCCCATGCCAAGAGCTCTGACTCAGCTCGGCTGTTGTCGGCTCATCTTCCGAGGATCCAGGACTCCCTGAAGACATTCAGTGTGCCAGTCTTGGCAGTTTCACACCTGAGGTGCAGACACGAGGATGAGGGGTGGCTGGCTTCCCCTGAGCTCACAGAAGGGCTCCAGGGAGGAGGTGCCCCTGAGTGACTGTGGGTGGAGGGAGCACCCAGAAGCAGGGAGAGCAGTTGAAGAGCACAGGCTTGTTGAGCAGACCTGGCTCAGGGGTGCTACTGAGAGGTGCTTTGCACCACAGGATGCAGCTGGGCACACAGAGCAAGGACAGCCAGTCAGGAGGTGGCTGGGGCGGAGTCCGAGTGAAGGGGCTGGAAAAGGTTCTCAGCTGCTTGGGTGCCTACTCACCTTCCTGTATTCTTCTGTTCCTGTTTCCAGTGCTCAAGTGCATCACCCATCTCTAATTTATTGGCTTGAATTCTTCTCATTCTCATTAAGATTCAGCTTGGAACACCTGCATCCTGTATCCGAGGGCCTAGGTTAGGGTGTCAGATCTCTTTTTTTTTTTTTTTTTTTTTTTTTTTTTTTTTTAATGACAGGCAGAGTGGGCAGTGAGAGAGAGAGAGAGAAAGGTCTTCCTTTTGCCATTGGTTCACCCTCCAATGGCCGGCGCGGCCGGCGCGCTGAAGCCAGCTCATTGCGCTGATCCGAAGGCAGGAGCCAGGTGCTTTTCCTGGTCTCCCATGCGGGTGCAGGGCCCAAGCACTTGGGCCATCCTCCACTACACTCCCTGGCCACAGCAGAGAGCTGGCCTGGAAGAGGGGCAACCGGGACAGAATCCAGCGCCCCGACCGGGACTAGAACCTGGTGTGCTGGCGCTGCAAGGCAGAGGATTAGCCTATTGAGCCACAGTGCTGGCCAGATCTCCTGATGATTCTAGCTTCCAGTGAGTGTAAACCTTGGGAGGCAGTACTTGAGTCCCTGCTTCTAGTTTTCTGTTGTAGCAAAGTCATTCCTTTTTTCTTTTTAAAAATTACTTATTTATTTAGTTGCAAGGTAGAGTGATAGGAAGAGACAGAAAGAAATCTTCCATCTGCTGGTTCACTCCCCAAATGGCTGCACAGCCAGGGCTGGGCCAGGCAGAAGTCAGGACCCGGAACTCCATCTGGGTCTCATTTGGGTGACAGGGACCCAAATACTTGGGCTGTCATCTACTGCCTTCCCAGATGCACATTGGCAGGAAGCTGGATTAGAAGCAGAGTAGCCAAGACTCTCACTGGCCCTCCAGCATGGGATGCCACTGTCACAAGCAGCAGCTTAACCTGCTGCACCACAGCACTCGCCTCCAAGTTGTTGTTGTTGTTTTTAGCCTAGCTCTTTTGTGTTCCATACCATCTCTCACTGGGTTCCAGCTACGTGCCAAGGATGCCAGGACCTTGATACACTCTTGCCTAACGAAAGAAGTATGTGAAGCTCAGACAAGAAGTTGCCATCTTCTGTCGCATGCCTACAGAGGGGCAGGGCTGGAATTCAGATCCAGGCCTCTGTGACCCTAAAGAGCCTTCTCTTTCTGTAGCATCGTGAAACCTATACTCAGAACCTATCACTCCATGACCCAGAGCCCTGAAAAAGTAACCCCAAGGTTTGTTGTGTCCCTGAGGCCCTCCAGTGGGCCTCATCTGATATACCTAGGCTCATCTTTCATTCCATGTACTAACTCCCATGCAGCATGTGCTTTGAATTAAATCATGCTGTTCTCAACCAGGGATCACTCAATGTCTAAAAAAGCCAGCTGCCTGCTGGGGCTGGCACTGTGGCGTAGCGGGTAAAGCTGACTCAGATGAAGCTCTTGGCTTTGGCCTAGCCCAGCTGGGGAGCGAACCTACCAACGGAAGATCTCACACTTTGTTTCTTCCTCTAATTCTTTCAAATAAATAAATAAATCTTAAAAAAAAAAAGTCTGTCATTAAATAGAGACAGATTTCTTTTCAGGCTGAAAGCCTGACCTCAGGACCAGAGATGTCTCCATCACTACTTTCTCAATGGAATGATTGCCAGGCGCTGGGGTACACAAAGCTAAGCCACAGATGGTCCCTGTCTGCTAAGGGCCAGGGCCAGTACTCTAGTGAGGCTGCAGTGAAGACTGTGGGAGGCACAGGAGTAGATGATTAAACCTAAATACTGATGAAGAAGGCCAGGAAGCGGAACTCCAATAAGCAAGGTTCAAACGGAGCAGCAGGAGGATTTAAAAGAGAAAGGGAACGTGCCTTGTGTAGAGGATCAGGAAAGGGCTGTGTGACCAGGCAGTTAGCTTTTTTTTTTTTTTTTAAGATTTATTTATTTATTTATTTGAAAGTCAAAGTTACACAGAGAGAGGAGGAGAGGGGAGAGAGAGAGAGAGAGAGAGAGAGAGAGAGGGAGAGAGAGAGAGAGAGAGAGGGAGAGGTCTTCCATCTGCTGGTTCACACTCCCCAGGTTGGCTGCAACGGCTGGAGCTGTGCGGATCTGAAGCCAGGAGCCAGGAGCCAGGAGCTTCTTCCGGGTCTCCCAGGTGGGCGCAGGGGCCCAAGGACTTGGGCCATCTTCTACTGCTTTCCCAGGCCATAGCAGAGAGCTGGATCAGAAGTGGAGCAGCTGGGTCTTGAACCGGCACCCATATGGGATGCTGGTGCTTCAGGCTAGGGCTTCAACCCGCTGCGCCACAGCGCCGGCCCCCATGGAGACATTTTCTAATGATTTTTTATTCTGGGTAAGATAAAAATGATTGGGGACTGGCATTATGGAGTAGCGGGTTGAAGCTGCTGCCTGTAATGCTGGCATCCCATATGGATGCTGGTTTGAGTCCAGCTACTTAACTTCCAATCCAGTTCCTTGCTAATATGCCTGGGAAAGCAGAAGAGGATGGGCCAAGTGCTTGGGTCTCTGCATTCATGTGGGAGACCTAGAAGAAGCTTCTGACTCCTGGCTTTGGTCTGTCCCAGATCTGGCCCTTGTGGCCATTTGGGGAGTGAACCAAGTAATTCTCTCTTTCAATTAAATACATAAATAAATCTTTAAAAAAATAAAAAGATTACCTCCTCTAGGGAATGTGTTGTAAGAGACTGTTGTATGAAAAATTTGTTAGCTGTATCTTTTAAACCATGCCTTCATTTTCTTTTTTCTTTTTTTTAAGTTTCTTCAGATGGAGGTACGGAGTCCTCTGCCTTAGTAGATGACAATGGTAGTGAGGAAGACTTCAGCTATGAAGAACTTTGCCAGGCCAACCCTCGGTATCTACAGCCAGGTGGGGAACAGCTGGCCATCAACGAGGTACTGTCATTTCCACAACTGTGGCAATATTGGATCCCAGGGTCCAAAACCATCTCTGAGTCTGCCATGTAATTTTTTTGTATATATACTAAGAATATCCTGGAATCTAGAAGTCTGATTAAAACAACACTGTTATTTTCTTACATTGATCAGGTAAATGTGTGTGCTAGAACTTTCTGGGTAACTGAAAGTTGCCTTTAGATAAGAAGACCAGCGGTCATTAGCATCTGGGGGATACGTTTCAGTTTACAGATTTTCTGCCTTCGTTGTCTCATGTAGTTCTTCATAGTATCTTGGTTTATCTCACTAAGGAGAAATAGTCTTACGTAATTACGTAATTCTCACAACTGACGAAAGAGGTGAATGTTACAGTTATCATCCACATTGTAATACACGCTCTGCAACAGAGAGGTTCAATTACCTGTTAACAAATGGGAGAGCTGGAATTCACCACATGTTCCTCACTCCCAGTCTCATGTTCTTTCTGCCACAACTCAGCCCTGGCCCTTTGCGTGGAAATCTAGAAGGCGCCTCCAGCTGTGGCGTTCTTGAGCAGGGCATGTGGAGCGTACTTCTCAGCAAGCTGAGGTCCCTGCTGAGATGGGCAGTCCTCACTGTATAAGATGAAACAACAGGTCTGGGAGCCAAGGAGATGTGCAGAACCACCTGCACCTGCAGCCAAACATCGGCAGCTACAGTGTGTCCTTAATTGTCTGTCTTTATTAAATGTTAAACATCCTGAGAACATGCTGAACTCTCTTTAATAACAGTAGCGATAAAGCTGGCTCCAAGCTTACTCAGATTGTGAACCAGGCCTGAATACTTCACTCCGGGGAAGATGGGAGACTTCAGTAACACACGTGCACAGCTTTAGGAGGTCTATCTTGCTGACATGTTGGCTGCTCAGAAACATGTTTTTTGGTTCTTATACTTTAGTTTGTTAGATACCAATTTACAGCCAAGTGAGCTTTTATACTGGTGATGCCCAACTTTTGAGGATTTGACTTGGAATTTTTTTTTTTTTACTTCACAATAGAGTGAAAGTGATACCCATTCAGAAGAAACCATACTTCAAATTTTGCATTCTGATTTTTTTTCCAGGCTAGAGAAACAAAATAACTATTCTGTTTTCACTTTCATTGGGTATTCAGTAGAGTACATGAGACACTCAACATTTTATTAGAAAATGGGCTTTGTGTGATATGATTTTGCCCAAGTATAGACTAATGGAAGTGTTCTGAGCACCTGGAAGATAGGTGAGGCTTAGCTGGGATGTTGAGTAAGTTATGTATAATGTGTTTTCCACTTGGGATATTTTCTATTTACAGTGGGTTTCTCAAGAGGCAGCCCTGATATAAGTAAAGAAACACCTGTATACTTTTAAAAAATATTTATTTACTTATTTGAGAGGCAGAGCTATAGAGAGAGGGAGAGACAGATAGAAAAGTCTTCCTTCCACTGGTTCACTCCCCAAATGACTGGCTGCAGTGGCTGGAGCTGGTCTGATCCAAAGCCAGGAGCCAGTGCTTCCTCCAGGTCTGCCTTGAAGGTGCAGGGGCCCAAGCACATGGGCCATCTTCTGCTTTGCCAGGATGTTGCAGAGAGCTGGATCAAGACTCGAACCCGTGCCCATATGGGATGCCAGCACCATAGGTGGAGGCTCAGCTCACTACACCACAGCGCCGGCCCCACATCTGTACACTTTTAAAATAGATTTGGGGTTTCCTCTAAGAGATGCTCCCATGATTTTGTTTTCCCTGGAATGATTTTCTCATTTTGTATAACCAAACAATAGGGAGTTCACTGGATGCCCCTTGTGTGTCCGAACAAGAAGCAGAAGATGTTGGCGTTGCCCTGAGAGAGTTCACACTGAGGCCCCTGGCCATCCTGCCCACTTGGTTTCCACACTGAGCATGCCCTCTGTCTCTGTTTCAGCTCATCAATGATGGCAGTGTGGTCTGCGCAGAGGCCCTGTGGGACCATGTAACCATGGACGACCAGGAACTGGGCTTCAAGGCCGGCGATGTCATCCAGGTTCTGGAAGCCTCTAACAAGGACTGGTGGTGGGGCCGGAATGAGGATAAGGAAGCCTGGTTCCCCGCAAGCTTTGTGAGAGTAAGTATGTGGTGCTCTGTGCTTTTCAGAAGTATCTGTCACAGGCTGCAGAATCATTTCAGGCCAGATCTCACGCTTCACACAGATTTCATTCTTTTGTAATTGTTTTTAATCCAACATGTAAATCACACCTGTAGGAAATTAAAACTGAGTCAAAGTAAAAGTTTCGTCAAAAGTAAACGGGTTGTTTGCCACCATTGCTCTGTTACTTGAGCCTGCTGGTGGGGCTGAGGCTCTGCTAAGTACAAAAAGACGTAAGCTGGGACTGGGCTGCCTTCATGCCTTGCCATGGAGAAGTAGAAACCAGGAAGGTATTCTGCACTGGGTCTGGTGTCACCATCCCCTCCCCAAGTCACCTGTCCCCTGTGTGTGAACCGCAGCTGCGAGTCAATCAGGAGGAGCTGTCGGAGAATTCCAGCAGCACCCATGGGGAGGAGCAGGAGGAGGATGCCAGCAAACCCCGCCACAAGCACTCTGAGAACAAGCACCAGATGAGGACCAATGTCATCCAGGAGATCATGAACACCGAGCGGGTGTACATCAAGCACCTCAAGGATATCTGCGAGGTAAGGCGCCAGCTCCGCAGGTCACAGTACGCAGAGAGTGAAGCCCCCGTGCGCGGCCTTCCCCAGCTCGTCCCCAGTCCCACCTTCGTATTTGATACCCTTCCACACCCCTCATTTCTCCTCACTGCCTGGCCCATCAGGGCCCTGCGCAGACTCATTAAGCACCTGCTGTCTGCGTTGCTGCAAACACATACGTGGCTGTTTCTGTGGCTAACCCACCCTCAGTTACTGTAGCTGGTTCTCCTTAAGGACACGGTCTCCAGCTAGCTCTTTCATGATTTAATTCTTGAGATTATTTAAAGTGGATGACTTCCCTAGAAGGTGGCAACACCCTTAAAGTGAAACCCACCTGGCTTTACAAATCATCAAAGGTTTGTCACTGTCTCCAACCCCACTGTCTCTGATCACTGACTCGCATATGAGATTCACAATCATTTGACACAGACCAAAACAAAAAAATTTATCTGATGGTAACCAGTGCTGTATTTTACACGGTCACAGTCTAATTGGCTATCAATTTTATTTTCTAAAAAAATATATTGTCTTGACTTCAGAGAACTGATTATTAGTAGATGTGAATCTGAAAGAGTTTTTCCTTCCATATTTTTCATTGTTGTGGATTTCATCAGATAATTACACTGCACTGTTGTTGGCCCAGTCTGATCATTCCAGCATTCCTGAATGCTGGTGTCGGTCTTGTGAGTTCAGCTGTGACCACTCAGTGCTAAAGGCAAGTGGAAATCAGCAGTGCTCATTCTGTGATCAGATGAGCCAGTTTGGCTTAGATGTGCCACATCTTATTCTGTATTGATGTATGGCTGTAGTCACCTTAAAATGATGGTTGCTAGTAGTTACTGAGTGCTGACTTTTGCCAGCCCTTTACTTGGATTAACTCAGCTGTTAAAGCTTCCTCGTTGAACAGGTCCTGTGAGCCCCGTGTTGCAGATGAGGCACGGAGAAGTTAAGTAGTGGACAAGGGATTCAAACCCCAGAGCCTGAACTCTGAACTATAACATTACACATTTTCTCTGTGAAAATGTATACCAAATAATCAGTGGTTTATATTATATTTAATTCATTTAGTCTGTTTAATTCCATGATGCTAGTTTAGAGGTGACTTTACATATATCTAAGTGTTAGTGTGCCACTAACACTATAGCCATGGTGTTGTACATTGAGAATTAATTAGTGCAGGCCTCTGGGTAAGAATGTACAGACTTACTGTGTATCTAGAAAGTGGGTGACAGTGGAATACTCTGGTAGGAAATTCTTAGCTCCTTGCCGTGATTGACAATGAACAGAACTTTGTTAGCTGCTCAGCAAGTGGTGATATTCTGTGTTTGACAAGTCTTCTCGGCTGTGGAATGGAATTCATGATGGGAAAATGATTATCTTAAGAGTTTAGAAAAAAGTGTGGCAACAACAGTTTTTGAGCTTTGGTATTTGAAACTGCCATTTGAAACTTGTTTCTGGAAACTTCCTGTGATGTCTTCGATGATACATCCAGCTGCATGAAGCTTTTCATGTTTCTTTTGTTCTTCAAATATTTCTGGCAAATTGTAGTCATGGAAATAAGATCATTTCATCAGGGACTCAGAGAAGTTAAAATAATTTTCTCTGATTAAAATTCCAAATGCTCTGGCATAGGGCCCTAAGAACTATATTATTCAAATAAAGAATTTCTTTGAACTTCCAGATAAATAAAGTTTGCTTTTGTATTTTGCAGGGTTACATTCGACAGTGTCGTAAGCATACAGGAATGTTCACTGTTTCGCAACTAGCCACTATTTTTGGAAACATTGAAGATATTTACAAATTCCAAAGAAAATTCCTGAAAGACCTTGAGAAACAGTACAACAAAGAGGAGCCTCATTTAAGTGAAATAGGATCCTGCTTTCTGCAGCACGTAGGTCACCCTTTGCTTCAGTATTAGTGCATCCGGTTACTGCACTAACAACAGGAGTTTTTGTTTTGTTTGTTTGCTAGATTAATTTCCCGTACAGTAGAAATTTCTATGCTAAATTTGATTGATTTATGAGGACAGTGTTTGCCTAAATACCCCAAGTCATTTTTCAAATTCCCCTAATGTAGTTTGAAGTTAGAGGGCTGTGTCAGCTGGCTTATACTATCTGGTAAATATGCGGTATTTCACGTGCTGTGAGTCTCCTGTTGACTGCTGTGCTAACCTGAGGCAGGTCTGATTATTTCCTCCATCTTACAGATGGAGGATTTACCAAGTTACTTAATTTACCAAGTAATAACCATGACAACAAAACCACCTCCTTCACTTCCTGGGTGCAGGACCCAATAGCTTTCAGAGCCAGTAAAGGGAGCCAGTCCTCTGGATGGGAGGATTTCACATAGCTGAGCATGACATGTTTTGGGGAGTGGGCCCCAGAGGTGGCCTGGGCATGTTTGGAGCATTGGAAAAGCCTTGTGCAGGCAGGGTGGGCAGGGCAGCCACATCCTATAGCATGGTGATGTGAGCGTCCAGTGTCAGGTCGAGGGGCAGGGCCATGTGAGGCCCCCAGCCTCGGATGGCAGGTCTGCCTGGAGGGCCACACGCTCTGCCACGTGGCTGCTGCCACGGCCGTCGGGGAGATGGGTAAAGAGATATTTGTTCAAATTCGTGTTCTTCAGAAAAGCTGACCAGAAGGGTTGTAGGCAACAAAGGTCACAGTCAAAACTGCCTGCATGGTTTTGCCTATCAAAGGATTAGCAGGTTGACTAGGAAGATCTGTTCTCTAGGGGGTGGGGGTTTGGTGTTAGACATGTTGCCTTGGTCAGGGAGGTTCAGCAGTGGAAGTACAGTGGACAAAGCCAAGAGGCGGGCTTTGGTCTGCCACCTTCCCCTGCTACCTGAAAGGCAGATCAAACTGATAAGGAAGGTGTTGTAGAGGGATTCGTGAACAGAGACGAGACACCAAGGCCAGGAAGCAGTCTTTTATTATTATTATTATTATGCTGGCATAAGGCTCAGTTGGATTTTTATCCAAAAGCCTGAGCTTCAAAGGAAGAGGAGTATTAGGGGTGTTAGCCTCTTTGTCTCCCTTATGTGGTTTCATGCATACATTTGATTGGATATTCTCATGCTCCATGGAGGCTATAGGAATTGATACAGTACTGCACATGTGTAGATATTCACTGAGGATGTTTCCTTTACACACATTCTGAGCTGTGTGCTGTCTAGCACACAGAACACCAGGAACCCAAGCAGATAGCAGATAGCAATTTCACAGGCAAGCAGAGAACAACTGCATTTCATTCTCAGGACAGGTTTTCCCCACCCCGCCACCCCTGTGTTTTGTTTTGTTTTTCTTTCTTCTGACCTTGGGAAGGCCTCCACCACAGCTTCAATCGTGTTAGTTAGAGACAAGTTTAATTAAAAGACAAAGGCCTCGGATGTCCTAAACAGCATTCTGGCCTCAGAATCAGCCCTTAAGGCATGCGGATCTGGCTGAAAAGCCTATGAGAGTATTTCAGGCATGGAAAGCCAAGACACTCTGGCAAAAAAAAAAAAAAAAAAAAAAACCTAAATGAAAGATCTCCACGAGTGAGATCCCAGTGGAAAGAACGGGTCATCAAAGAAGGAGGTACCTTTCTCTGAAGGGAGGAGAGAACTTCCACTTTGACTATGACCTTGTCTAAATATGATAAGAGTCGGTGAACTCAAAAGGCTTCCATAGCCTTGGCAACTCATGACTGGAGCCTAGGGAGATTCATGATGCCATAAACAAGAGTGTCACTGTGCACTTACTCCTCATGTAGGATCTCGGTCCTTAATGTGCCGTACATTGTGATTTAATGCTATAACTAGTACTGAAACAGTATTTTTCACTTTGCGTTTCTATGTGGATGCAAACTGTTGAAATCTTTACTTAATATATACTAAACTGATCTTCTGTATATAAGAGAAATGAAAATGAATCTCGATGTGAATGGAAGGGGAGAAGGAGCGAGAAAGGGGAGGGTTGCAGTGGGAGGGAAGTTATGGGGGGGGCATTGTAATCCATAAGCTGTACTTTGGAAATTTATATTCATTAAATAAAAGTAAAAAAAAAAAGAAAAGAAAAAGGCCTCTACCACAGTGTGGCAGAGGTCCCTGCCCCTTTTACCTGTCAGGGTAAGTGGAGGTGGGGCTGTATCCCAGAACAGCCTGGCCCTTCACCCCACCAAGAGAGAACCGCAGGTAACCACCCGCTGAGAGCCTGTGACAGCGCCCCGTCTTGCAGACAAGACACAGGTTCACTGTCCAGGCATGAAGCCCATGCGGAGCAGCCTGGGTTGCAGTCACAATCTCCCCCTTTTCCAGGAGTGTCCTCTTGGGTGGGGCTGGGCTGTTGCCAGAGCCGCCTGTAACCTGATGAGGCTGTGCTTTCCCTTCCTCAGCAAGAGGGCTTTGCCATCTATTCCGAGTACTGCAACAACCACCCGGGCGCCTGCGTGGAGCTCTCCAACCTCATGAAGCAGGGCAAGTACAGGCACTTCTTTGAAGCCTGCCGCCTGCTGCAGCAGATGATTGACATCGCCCTCGACGGCTTCCTCCTCACGCCCGTGCAGAAGATCTGTAAATACCCCCTGCAGCTGGCCGAGCTGCTCAAGTACACCACACAGGAGCACAGGTGAGGGAGTCCTGCCTCACGCGTCCCTCAGGCTCGGCCCCACCCCGGCCCCGCCCCCCACGGGCTTCTGGCATAGCAGAGACAGATGCCCTAAAATGATGACCTCTAGTTCCGGGCAGAACCATGCGCGGCATGGTTAAGATGCCTACATCCCATCCCGCATGCCTTCTGATCCAGCTTCCCCTAAATGTGGACCCTGGGAGGCCATGGCGGTGATTCAGGTATTTGGGTTCCTGCCACCCACGTGGGAGACCCAGAGTTCCAGGCTCTTTGTTCTTAGCCTGGTCTCGCTCTTGCTATTGCAGGCATTTGGGGAGTGAACCATTGGAAGTTTCTTTCTCTCTCTATGCCTTTCAAATAAAATGAACGTAAATAAATAATAATGAATAAATAAAACACAGTCTTAGCACTGTCATTGAGCTCAATATGAGTAGTTTGTGGATTGATTAGTGTTTGCATGCGATTGAAATAAAGTACAGCAATTCCCTCCTCTGCCCTCCCCGACCCCCAACCCCCATTTGTGGAAATCCAGTTATCCATGGTCAGTCACATTCCAAAACTACTAAGTGGAAAATTTCAGAGATTAAGAACTTTTTTTTTGACAGGCAGAGTTAGTGTGAAAGAGAGAGAGACAGAAAGGTCTTCCTTTTTCCGTTGGTTCACCCCCCAAGTGGCTGCTATGGCTGGTGCGTTGTGGCTGGCGCGCTGCGCTGATCCAAAGCCAGGAGCCAGGTGCTTCCTCGTGGTCTGCCATGCGGGTGCAGGGCCCAAGGACCTGAGCCATCCTCTGCTGCCCTCCCGGGCCACAGCAGAGAGCTGGACTGGAAGAGGAGCAACCGGGACAGAATCCGGCGCCCCAACCAGGACTAGAACCCAGGGTGTCAGCGCCGCAGGTGGAGGATTAGCCTAGTGAGCTGCGGCGCTGGCCGAGATTAATGACTTTTAACTTCTGCATAACTTTCATTGTGGTATATTGTTATAATTCAATTTTACTGTGACTCATTGTTTTGAATCTCTTACTGTGCTGTATTTATGAATTAAACTTTATTATGGGAATATCTGCACAGGAAAAAATATAGCTTATATCAGGTTCAGCTCTACTCAAAGTACAGAGAATGCATGGTGTTTTGGAACGTGCCCCATGGATAAGGGGCTTGCTATGTTTGATAAAGTCTCCAAAATATCCATTCCTAGAGAAATGAAAATATTATCTCATTCTCACACTGTTCCATGCGTGCCTAGGGACTTGTACCATAGTGTTAGTCCTTATCATTTACAGATACACACACACACACACACACACACACACACACACTTATTCCTTTGTTGTTGTTTGTTAGTTAAAAAAACCCATTTTTTAAAAAAGATTTTATTTATTTATCTGAGAGGTAGAGTTACAGAGAGAGGGAGGGACAGAGAGAGAGGTCTTCCCTCCACCGGTTCACTCCCCAAATGGCCACAACAGCTAGAGCTGTGCCAATCCGAAGCCAGGAGTCCAGAGCTTCTTTCAGGTCTCCCAAGCCAGTGCAGAGGCCCAAGCACTTGGACCATCTTTCACTGCTTTCCCAGGCAGGCCATAGACAGAGAGCTGGATTGGAAGCGGAGCAACCAGTATATGAACCGGCCCCTATTTGGGATGCCGGCACTGCAGGCGAAGGCTTGGCCTATTATGCCACAGCACCAGCACCAGCCGTTTTTAAATAAGAATGATTGACAACGTCCTTGATGGGTTCCTCCTCATGCCAGTGCAGAAGGTCTATAAATACCCTCTGCAGCTGGCTGAGCCCCAGTGCAGCACGCAGGAACACAGGTGTTACAGGTGTGCCTGTAGCCTCACAAATTCGTTCCTTCTCTCCTGTACTCCTGTACTCCTTACCTTGGTTGACAACAGCTCACTCCCTGAGAAGTATTTACTACACCAAAAAAGGTTACTGAATAGAAGGGGTAAAGATATACAAAAGTTTGAAGCATGAAAGATTAGGGAATGCCCACAGGATAGAGGAGCACCAGGGTCTTTCCGTGACTGGTTTGCCCTGTGTCACCTTGTGTGTTGGGGCCTCAGCTTCTGAATGACCACACACTTTATTGTCAGCTTGGATTGTTTCTGGATTCTTCTCAGTCCCTTGTATCCTAGCCATATAGGGGAACCACTTATCCCTTGCTTAGTTAACAGCAACCCATCATTGTCCTGCATGTACATAGCCTTGCCATGACTCCATGTAAGAGGGTGCATCACCCATTCAGCATTGGAAGAGGCACGCCCATTGTCTGCCACATGGGAAAATGCCACGACAGTGCAGTGCCATGCTGATTGCTGGTGTTCTCATCTGGCTATGGCTGGGAAGCCTACAGGGCCAGGACAGTAGCAGGGCACCAATTCTGCCAGGCCACACAGTAATGCATAAGAATGCATAAACTGCATGCCCATGTCTTTCAAGAACTATTTGCTTCTTAATTACTTGTATTTTCTCTGGCTTCTTATCATGATCTGTTTTCATACTTTTATTATTATTTCTTGGATTCCCTAACTTTTCTGTTTTTTTTTTTTTTTTTGATAAATGTAATTTGCTTTTCTCTATTTCACGAACTCTCTAGTGCTAATTCTCTAAATTAAAACCTTTAGCTAAAGTCTGCTGTTCACTGACCTCCCTGTTACTTTCAAGCCAGTGCCGTGGCTCACTTGGCTAATCCTCTGACTGCAGCACCGGCACCCCGGGTTCTAGTCCCGGTTGGGGCTCTGGGTTCTAGTCCCAGTTGCTCCTCTTCCAGTCTAGCTCTCTGCTGTGGCCTGGGAGGGCAGCAGAGGATGGCCCAAGTGCTTGGGTCTCTGCACCCGCATGGGAGACCAGGAGGAAGCACCCGGCTCCTGGCTTTGGATCAGTGCAGCACCGGCTGTAGCAGCCATTAGGGGAGTGAACCAACAGAAGGAAGACCTCTCTCTCTCTCTCTCTCAGTCTATAACTCTGTCTCTGTCTCTCTCTCACTGTCTAACTCTGCCTGTCAAAAAATAAAAATTAAAAAATTTAAAAAAACAGATTGCAATCTAGGGGCGGGTGCTGTGGCGTAGCAGGTAAAGCTACCACCTGCAGTGCCAGCATCCCATATGGGCACCAGTTTGAGACCTGGCTGCTCCACTTCCTATGCAGCTCTCTGCTGTGGCCTGGGAAAGCAGTAGAAGATGGCCCAAGTCCTTGGACTCCTGCACCCATATGGGAGACCTGGAAGAAACTCTTGGATCCTGGCTTCGAATTGGCCCAGCTCTGACCGTTGTGGCCATTTGGGGAGTGAGCCAGCGGTTGGAAGACCTCTCTCTCTCTGCCTCTGCCTTTCTGTAACTCTGCCTTTCAGGTGGATAAATAAATCTTAAAAAAAAAAAGATTTCAATCTAATTGTAAAAGGTTACACCCCCCCCCCCATTTTAAGACTTATTTATTTATTTGAAAGACAAAGTAAGAGAGAGAGAGGGAGGGAGGGAGGGAGGGAGGGAATCGATCTTCCATCTACTGGTTCACTCCCCAGGTGGCCACAACAGCCAGGTCTGGGCCAGACCAAAACCAGGAGCCAGGAGTTTCTTCTGGGTTGCTGTCCTACATGCATGACAGGGGCCCAAACACTTGAGCCATCTTTTGCTCGCAGGCCATTAGCAGAGAGCTACATTGGAAGTAGAGCAGCCAGGACATGAACCAGCACCCATATGGGATGCCGGCATCACAGACTGTAGCTTTACCTGCTAACACCACAACATTGCCCCCAAAAATGGCTCCCTTTTTAAAGAAGTCTCCCCTTAGGTGCTCAGAGACAGGTGCAGGACAGCACAACAGTGCCCCCCCCTTACCAGGCTTCCGCTTTCCAGGGTTTCAGCAGTTTCACCTACCCAAGGGCTACTATTTGAAAAGATTTAATGGAAAATTCTGGAAATACACACTCATAGTTTAACTTATTATATTGTTATAATGGTTCTGTTTTATTATTATTGTCAATCTGTGACTGAATTATAAATTAAACTTTATCCTAGGTGTATATGTATAGGAAAAAGTATATCACAAGGTTACTTCAAAAAGTTATCTAAAAATGGAATTAGTTTGTTTTGGTGTAAAAAAATTTGAAATTCATACATATAAAGAGTCTTAAAAATGTTCATTAAATGTTACAGAAAAACTATTGTGGATTTCAAAATGTTTTTGCACCAAAATTTTTAATTTTCCTCAAAGTTTTGTAGTACTCTCATACATATAATGGTTTGTATCTGCAGTTTGAGACAAGTTCAGGATGTTAGAAAAACTAGTCATGGACAAGGGAGAATTACTGTATTGAGTTGATTTTTTTCTCTCTTTTTTAATTTGTTGTCTTCATTGTAATTTTAGTTACAGTGAATTTTAGTTATTTGAAAGACAGAGAGGCACAGGAGGATCTTCCATCTGCTGCTTCACTCCCCAAATGCCCACAATAGCTTGGGCTGGGTCAGGCTGAAGCTAGGAGCCCAGAACTCAATCTTGGTCTCCCACGTTGTGGCAGCGACCCAGCACTTGGGCCTCATCATCATCTGTTGTTCCCTGGAATGAGCGTTAGTGAGAAGAAACTGGAGTTGGAAGTAGAGCCAGAACTCAGCCAGGCACTCTGATACTGGATGTAGGCATCCTGAGTGGTGATTTAATAGCTTTGTCCTATTCCCTACTCCATAATTTTTCTGTTTAAGGGCACTTTTTTTTTTTTTTTTTTTTTTTTTTTTTTTTTACAGGCAGAGTGGACAGTGAGAGAGAGAGAGACAGAGAGAAAGGTCTTCCTTTTGCCATTGGTTCACCCTCCAATGGCCGCTGTGACCGGCGCACTGCGGCCGGCGCATTGCGCTGATTCGAAGACAGGAGCCAGGTGCTTCTCCTGGTCTCCTATGGGGTGCAGGGCCCAAGCACTTGGGCCATCCTCCACTGCCCTCCCGGGCCACAGCAGAGAGCTGGCCTGGAAGAGGGGCAACCGGGACAGAACCCGGCGCCCCAACCGGGACTAGAACCCGGTGTGCCGGCGCCACTAGGCGGAGGATTAGCCTAGTGAGCCGCGGCGCCGGCCTAAGGGCACTTTTCAATATGAGCATTTGCAGATCTTGACTATTTAAAAAAATATATATATATATAAAAAATATATATATATATAAAATATATATATAATATATATATATATATTTGAAAGAGAGAGTTACAGAGAGAGGTAGAGACAGAGAGGTCTTCCATCCGCTGGTTCACTCCCCGGGTGACCGCAATGGCCGGAGCTATGCCAATCTGAAGCCAGGAGCCAGGAGCTTCTTCCAGGTCTCCCACAATGGTGCAGGGGCCCAAGGACTTGGGCCATCTTCTACTGCTATCCCAGGCAGTAGCAGAGAGCTGGATTGGAAGAGGATCAGCCGGTTCTTGAACCGGTGCCCATGTGGGATGCCGGCACTTCAAGCCAGGGCTTTAACCCACTACGCCACAAAGCCAGCCCCATAAGTAAATCTTTTTAAAAAAAGAAAGAAAGAAAGTTGCTACAGGAAAGTAGAAGGTTCCTCCCATTAGTGGGTGATTGTTTACATGTCCCAAATTATTAAGGCTGAACAAAACCAGAATGCAAAACTTCAAATTACCTGTTTTCTAGCCTGTGTGAGATTGGAAGTATGTCATTTGTTTTTCCATTGCATACAATTGTGGAGGCCTGGGAACAGGACTCTGCTGGGGAGAATCCGAATTTGATTTGACTGTAGTGTATGCAAAACAACAGAATTGCAGATGTGTTGCTGAGCCAAGTGCCCCTCTAGCACTGGCATAACTCAGATTCAGGTATCTGAATCCGTGGCTTTCATCCTCTTCCTTCCCTTCCTGAGCAGCCTAAACGATGAAACCCAGCAAATAACTGCTCTGGAAATGGTGCGGGATTTAAAAAGTATTTCACAGGACAAAACCGGTTAAACCAGAATCAAAGCACTGAAAAAAGATTACTCTTTCTGTATTAACAAAAATATTCCATTGTCACAGTGGCTAGAACTTAATTCTTGTGGCATTTACATTCATTCGTTGTGATTTCTGGGAAGTGAATGAAAACATTCTTATTCCAGATAACTCTGAATTGCATTCCATTCCGTCAGCTCCCTTAACCTATGCAGACTGTGGTCTATTCATGGGGGAACAGAACAAGGAAACAATAGCTATTATTTGAATGCCACTTCGTCTAGACTATTAGTATACAAGTCGGGGATTGAGCGCATTATTTTGTCAGCTCTCATTTGTGAGTTGCATGTTGTATGACTAAAAGTAACCTCCCATTTTGTAGTGATTACAACAACATAAAGGCAGCCTATGAGGCCATGAAGAATGTGGCCTGTTTGATCAATGAGCGCAAACGGAAGCTGGAAAGCATTGACAAGATCGCCCGCTGGCAGGTGTCCATCGTGGGCTGGGAGGTAAGTGAAGACCCCGGAGCCACCAGCACCATGTCACCCAGCACCAGCCTTTCTGTACCTTTGACCTAGTGGTGACATACTTAAATATCTCCTGTGGCTGAGCATGTTAATAGCTTATATACACTTTGCTGCATTTACCAGTCAACACTCTATCCTCCTTGCAGACAAAGAAATAAAAATCTGAAAGGTGCCTGTGATTAATTTACTGCCCAGGCTCCATCTCTCCCAGTAGAGTCAACTCCATGGGGGCAACTGGAGTATATTTCACATACAGTCACATAAGACAGTGGTAGGAGCAGGGGGAGTCTGAGTTACTGCCTGCATTTGGATCCTGTCAGATCTGGGCAAGATTAATTTTCCCATCTCTTCAAGTTAGGGAGAAAAATTACCAACCTCAGACGCTACTGTAAGCAGCAGCAGCACTACTTACTATGACCCGTAATGGCCCAGCAAATACACACACATGTACACAAGCCTTTCTTATTTGTTTATAGAAACTGCAGTGACTGTTTATCACTTTGCTTTTGTCTGGCACTGGTCTAAGCTGTGTGTGTACACAAACTCACTTGATCCTCTCAGCAATCCTAAGAATTAGGCAGTATAAATAACACCCATTTAACAGATGGGAAACACTTAAGCACAGAAAGATTAAATAGCTTGCCCCAAGGCCACACAACTACAAAGTGGCAGCCCCGGATTGAGACTCAAACACACAACCTGGCTTCTAAGTCTGTACATGTACCCACTGTACTCTTCCACTGTTAGGAAGAACAGTAGGCTGACACCATTCAGATTGTGTTCCGAACAAGAAAAATTTGTATACTCATCAACTGGGGAGAACTTGCTCCCCAAAACGACCAAGAAGATGCATTGAGAAGTTAGGGTTTTAGTCACTGAAGGGCATAGTGGTGGAAGTTGGGAAAAATTACCTATATTTCAAGCAACTTATGGACTTCTGTTGCATAGATGGGATCTCAAAGATGGCTGAATCTAACTCCTTTGTTTTGTAAGAAAAGAATCTAGGGCACACATTGCTCTAAGCAAGTAAATAGAAGAACTGCTTCAGAGTGGAGCTTTTTTGCATCCAAAAACTGTTGTACATGGCTAAGATTAAAGGGGAATAAAATCTTAAAGAAACAAAGGCTGGTGTTGTACCAAATACCATAAAGTAACATTGGATTAGATCCAACCTAAATATTGTAAAAGTGTGCTTTTCATTCTGATCTTGGACTCTGACAATGAAGGGCTGATTTACCTTCAGAAGTTTTCTTGGTTCTTACCACAGTTTGCTGCCTGGTTTCATTGCCAGGGCCCTAAACTAGTTGTTACTCCAGGGAGCTGCCGTACACGTGACTTCAGAAGCCACAAGAGCGTGTACGCTGGTGTTCTGTGTTCCCCCACATTCCAACCTCCCAGTGCTTCCTTATCCTGAGAGGGGCAGTCTTGGTCAGCTTCTGTTTCAGATCTTGACCAATCATATTAAGTTAGCATACATTTCGCTGGAGTTTTAGGTCCGAAAGACTCCTCAGGTAACCTAAAGGTTCTATGATGTTTTCTCACTGAGTAGGGGGACAAAGAAATTTCATGCACAAGGCAATCAAGAAGCAATTTTTAAATGGCTTTTGAGGTCCTGCCCACCTGTGAAGGAAGGAAGGCTGTGGATGGTCTGAAGTTACTGGAAAATGCTAAAAAGACTATCAGGGGCCCCTTCTATGTGCCAAACACCCAGAAGAATCTGAATTGGAAGATTTTTTTTTGAATCTAATAATTTATTTGAAAGTGAGAGTTATATAGAGAAAAGCAGAATGAGATCTTTCAGCTGCTGGTTCACTCCCCTGGATGGCCACAATGGTCAGGGGTGGACCAGGCCAAAGCCAGGAGCCCAAAGCTTCTTCTGGGTCTCCCACATGGGTGGCAGGGGCCCAAACACTTGGCCATCTTCTGAGACTTTTCCCAGGCCATCAACGGAGAGCTGGATTGAAAGTGGAGCAACTAGGACTTGAACCAGCGCCCATATGGGATGCTGGTGTTGCTGGTGGTGGCTTTATTGGAAGCGTGTTTTTCTCTCTCCAGGGACTGGATATTTTAGATCGAAGCTCCGAGTTGATTCATTCTGGGGAACTGACCAAAATCACAAAGCAGGGCAGGAGCCAGCAGCGGACGTTCTTCCTGTTCGACCACCAGCTGGTGTCCTGCAAGAAGGACCTGCTGCGTCGGGACATGCTGTACTACAAGGGCCGCATAGACATGGACGAGATGGAGCTTGTGGACGTGGAGGACGGGCGGGACAAGGACTGGAACCTCAGTGTGAGAAACGCCTTCAAGCTCGTCAGTAGGACCACGTCTGAGGTTCATCTGTTCTGTGCCAAAAAGCAGGAAGACAAGGCGAGGTGGCTGCAGGCCTGTGCGGATGAGAGGCTGCGGGTACAGGAGGACCAGGAGATGGGTGAGCAGCCATCAGTGACCCCGGGGCTCATCTGCCTCTGCTTCTGACCTCATCCTTCACCCCACGCCACAGGCCTGCCTGGCCCTGGCCCTGGCCCTGGCCCTCGCCATCACCCCCTTCTTCGAAACTAAATCCTGCAATTGGGAAAAGAGAAAGGGTTTGCAAATCCCAGTGCAGTCGACCCTCTCTATACATGAGCTCCAAATATGCAGATTCAGCCAACTGCAGATCCCGTAACAATACACTACAACTATTTGCATAGTGTTTCCACTGTATTAGATGTTCTGAATTATCCAGAGATGGTTTAGAGTGTACAGGGAGCGTGCACAGGTTCAATACAAATACTAACTACTAAAGGACTTGTGCATCCACAGATCTTGGTATCTGAGGAGGATCCTCAAATCAGTCCTCCACAGTACCAAAGGACAGCCAAACTCACTGAAAATGAGCCCTGGTCTCCTTGCCACATGTTCAGAGAACCTAGATTCATCTGACTGCTTGGAGCCAGACTTGGCTTTAGAAGACAGACCCTACCATGTAGTTACTGCAGACAGCATTCATTAGTCACTGCTGCCAAGACTCTGCTCCAGTTTCTGGTTTGTCTCATTCAGTCCCTAGGATGTGGTTACTACGATTATACACATTTTACAGATGAGAAAATGGAGGCTTAAAGAACTGACTTACTCTTAGAACATGGCTGGGTAGCATTTAAAGCTGCCTCAGTGTGACCCCAGAGACCAAAGGATGTTGAGTCATTCTCACCCAGCCCATCAGAAATGCCAGATGATTCTTTTCTTAAAAAAAAAAAAGTTTATTTATGTATTTGAAAGTCAGAGATACAGAGAGAGGAGAGGCAGAGAGAGAGAGAGAGAGAGAGTCCTCCTTCTACTGGTTCACTCTCCAATTGGCTGCAATGGCTGGAGCTGCACAGACCTGAAGCCAGGAGCCAGGAGCATCCTTGGGGTCTCCCATGCAGGTATACTGGCTCAAACACTTGGACCATCTTCTACTGCTTTTCCAGGCCATAGCAGAGAGCTGGATCAGAAGTGGAGCAGCTGGGACTTGAACCAGCGCCCATATGAGATGCTGGCACTGCAGGCGGCAGCTTTACCCACTGTGCCACAGCACCGGCCCCTCAGATGATTCTTGAAGCTGCCTCCTCCATAGTAACTTTGCAAAAAGCACTTTAAAAACACATTTATTTATTTGAAAGGCAGCGTTACAGAAAGAGGGAGAAACAGACAGTTCTCTCTGCTGGTTCACTCCCCAAATGGTTGCAACAGCCAGGGCTGGGCCATGCCAAGTCCAGTAGCTAGGAATTTCATCTGGGCCTCCCACTTGGGTTCACTTGGGTTCAGGGGCCCAAACACTCAGGCTATCTTCTGCTGCTTCCCCAGCTGCATTAGCAGCGAGCTGGATGGGAAGTTGAGCAGCTTCCGGCTGCTCAACCTGGTGCTCATATGAGATACCAGTGTTGCAGGTGGCGGCTTAGCCTGCCGTGCCATAACGCTGGTGCCTGCAAAAAGCACTTGGAGTTACTTTTGCTGCCACAGTCCATTCAGACCCAGCAACGCTGCCTATGTACACCCCCATCTCCCTCCTCTGTGGCACCGAGGACATCAGGGCTGCTTTGTCTTCCCAGCTTCCACTGACCTCAGGTACTGTGTGTCCCTGTGCCACCGAGGCTGCTGTGCCTGGGGTAAATGATGGTGGCACCCACAGACTCTGGCAGCATCAGCCACAGAGGCCCCAGTGGAGCCAGCATCTGCCTCCGGGAGGGAAGGCTTTCCATTGGAGAAGGCTGTTCCCTGGGCCTGTCCCTCAGTCTCTCTCTGCAGCTTGTCTTATCCCGTTTGGCCAGTGCAGCCGTTCCCAGCCAGTCTGCCCGTGGGTGCGACAGCATCCATCTGCTCTAGAACTGCAGAGCGTGGGGGCAGTTCAGGGCACACAGTGTGCCCAGATGTGATACAAAGTCCAGTTCCCCCTCTGGGGTGGTACATTCATTCACGATTGAATCCCTGATCCACAAAGCTCACAGAATGTAGGGGACACACCTGGGGAACCCTTCCGCTTTGTCCTCTCCTGAACTTCACCCTTCAGGGTTGTGTTAGATGATCCTGAATGAACATTGGCCCAGTGTGTCTGGCTTTACACAAGCACCCATTTCACGTGTGTGACTGTCCTCTGCCACGGTTTCAGTCTCTTGTGGTTCTGAGGACCACACTCCTTGGATCCGGGTAATGGTAAATGCCTCAGCCCTGATTTGGGTCATGCTGCACGTTCTACTCTAAGGTGTTTCTGTTTGCTCTGAATATTTACTGTTGTTTGTTTCTGAATCCAGGAATGGAAATCTCAGAAAATCAAAAGAAGCTTGCCATGTTGAATGCCCAAAAGACGGGGCATGGAAAGTCCAAAGGTAAGTTTCAGAAGGGGCTTTGTCTCCTGGGTGGATATTAGTATTGTCATGAAAATAGAGGAAGGGCCCAAACTGTAAGTCTGTGACCAGCTCCGAGTGAGGGAGAGGAGGAGTAAGGGTGAGACGCCGAAGGGCAGACCCAACCTCATGGACGGGTGACCATAGTCTGCATTTGGTTTTTGAACTTGACATAGAAGATGTCACTAGAGGTGGCACCAGAGGATGACAGACCACCCTGTCCTGCCCAGACCTCTGCCCCTCACCTTCCTGAGGGCATGGTAGTGTTACTCACCAGGCCAAGGTCACCAGTCTGAGGCAAACTAAAGACTGTGCCTGGGGCACATTAAGAAATCACCAACCCCAAGCTTCTTGTTGGCTCTGGGCTGGCCACATCCCAGTGTAGGAAGGAAAGAGTCGTAAATCCAGCCCATCAGGCAGGGAGATCAACACAGTGGAGACGCACAGGCTAGTTGAGGAGCCTCCACACATGTCAGAGTAGCCTGGCATCTGCAGCAGAAGCAGCAAGGCTTGGGCGTGCACATGGGAGTCCCTGTGCACACAGAGGTCTCCACAGTAGAGACACCGCACAGGCTCTAACCCAGCGGGAATTCAGTAATGGGGATTTTTGTTACAAACATGAGCACGGTATTCCTAGGAACTTTATTCAGATCAACTTTGTAGGCTAGGAAGGATTTGCGCTATGAAAGTGATCCCATGCTGTGTTTTCCTAACTGAAAATGCAAAAAGGAAGACCAGTTAAAGCCCAGGTTGTACTAGGCCATCAGCCAATGGGCTAAGAAGGAGTCATTACCAGACACTTAGCGGCCCCCTGCTTTCTCTGCAAATGCAGATCTTTTCTTCCCTAAGTTGTATCTTCAAGGCAGATAGGCCCATTGCACTATTTTTTCATGTTTCTGACTTTTATAGCAAGTGACCAGTAAATACCCATTTGTTAAGATTTATCAGTTTCTCTCCGTAATTTCTGAGTCACTCAACAACAGCTGGGCTCCTGGGGAACAGAGGAACACAGATGTTCTTAGGTGACCCCATGCTGGGCAACTTACGTGGGCTGTCTTAGTTCGTCCTCTGTGTCACCCCCTGAGACAAGGGAAGCCTTCTGGCAAGTCAGGTTAGGCTTGGGTTCTGCACCAAGTCCTGTCTGCTTCAAAATCCCCTCTCTTGGGGCCAGTGCTGTGGCTCGGTGGGTTAACACCATCTGCAGTGCCGGCATCCCATACGGATGCCAATTCATGTCCTGGCTGCTTCATTTGTGATCCAGCTCTCTGCTATGGCCTGAGAAAGCAATAGAAGATGGCCCAAGTACTTGGCCCTGCACCCACATAGGAGACCCGGAAGAACCGCCAGGCTCCTAGCTTTAGACTGGCCCAGCCCTGTCCTGGTCATCTGGGGAGTGAATCAACAGATGGAAGATTCTCTCTCTTTCTCTCTCTCTCTCTCTCTGTAACTCTGACTTTCAAATAAATAAATGTCTTTTTAAAAATGCCCCCCCTTTTTTCAAACTTTTATTTAGTAAATATAATTTTCCAAAGTATAGTTTATGGATTACAATGGCTTTTCCCTCCCACCCACACCCCAAAAATGCCCCCATTCTTCATATTGTGCTGCCACATGCAGTTACCTTTCCATCTTAAACTAATTTCAGTCTATCTCTGATTACCACCACACACATTTAAAATGTCTATTCTGATGAGATGATTTTGTTTAAAGCAATTAGGTAGGGGACCCTTTTTTTATTTATTTATTTTTGCCAGGCAGGGTTAGACAGTGAGAGAGAGAGTTATAGACAGAGAGAGACAGAGAGAAAGGTCTTCCTTCTGTTGGTTCACTCCTCCCCTAATGGCCACTACGGCTGGCGCTGCGCCGATCCGAAGGCAGCAGCCAGGTGCTTCCTCCCGGTCTCTCATGCGGGTGCAGGGACCCAAGCACTTGGGCCATCCTCCACTGCCCTCCCAGGCCACAACAGAGAGCTGGACTGGAAGAGGAGCAACCGGGACTAGTACCTGGCACCCCAACTGGGACTAGACCCTCGGGTGCTGGCACCACAGACGGAGGATTAGCCAAGTGAGCCACAGCGCCGGCCAGGTAGGGGTTCCTTTTGTAAGCTCTTACATTCATTTAATTCTCATAGCAACCTGGTAGGTTCTATGAACCTCCATGTTAGAGATCAGGAAACTGAGGCACCGGGAAATCAAATGATTTCCCCAGTAATTCCAGCTGTGAAGTGGCAGAGTGGGATTTGGGCTGAGGCAGTGTGAACTCCAGGCTTTCACTGGAAGGACTTTCTTGCTTCAGATCCCAAAAGGCAGAGCAGTTCCAGTTCTGCCTCACGAGGCCTTCTTGGGCCTCAGTGCCCTTCTTGGCACCTTGATGTCATGGTGCCTTCCCTGCGTGGTCCTGGGAGGATCCAGTGAACTAACCGACCTTAAGTCCCACACGTAGTCTCTCATCCTAATGAGTATTCCACGATAGCCATTAGGGGTTCTTTTGGATAACGTGTATTAAGAATCAGCTAAGAACTTGGAGTCTTGCCACCTTTTGCTTTGGCGTTGTGGTTGAAGAGTGCCCTTCAGCCTATGTTCTGTCTTCTTCTCCTCTCGAGTCAGGCTACAGCGGATGCCCCGTGGCCCCGCCGCACCAGAACCTGCACCCCATGCACCAGCGCCACGTCACCGTGCCCACCAGCGTGCCCCAGCAGCAGGTCTTTGCCCTGGCAGAGCCCAAGAGGAAGCCCTCGCTCTTCTGGCACACCTTCAATAAGCTCACTCCTTTCAGGAAGTGAACACGGGGGCTGCACTTCCCTGGAGGGGGCTGTGAAGAAGAGAACCATTTTGGTTTCTTCTGCAGGAAATGTCTGAGACCCAGTGCTGAAAACTTCTTTCGGGGATCAATGAAGGAGCCGAAGGGCTTGGGCTCCCTTCTGTCTTCGGAGATCCAGCTGCCTTCATGGAAGGGAAAAGAAGGTCATGACGCACCGCTTGTCTGCACCAGAGCCCCCGGGGCCTGCCCGGCAGCCCGTGTCGTGTTCCACAGCGAAGGCCGATGCTGTGGCCCCGGTGAGCCGTGCCAGGCTGAGCGCACTCCTGCTGCGGTCCGAGCACATTTCATCCGAAGCAGTGGGTCCCTGGTGGGTCACTGCTGTATTTGATTGTGAAGGGAGTCGTTGACGGAGTTGCTAAGACACTGCTGCTTGCTCTAGCACGTGTCTGGTCACACCGAGAAGGCGAGCTCTTCCTCCCTTCCGTAGTATTAGCGGACCCACAGCTGCAGGGGCCATGGCCGTGGTGTTCCCGGTGTTGTCAGCTGCCACGTGTGCAGGATCTGTCTTGCAGGGCTGATCCTCACAGGCTGGGGAGGGACACCTGTGGCCACGGCCACCCTGCAGCGTGGCCTGCAGTGCAGGGGTGGAAGCTCCCTCCTGATTCTGCTGCCAGGAGCGGGAGCAAGAATCCTGCTGCAGGCAGCCCGGCGCGTCCTTCTCAAACCAGGTCCTCACCTGCCCGAGTGCCTTGTGTAACTCCACGAGCCAGAGTCACTGAGAAACCCCGACTCCTGCAGCTGGTGGCCTCGGAAAGGCCTGTTTACCTTCCCTCTTGTGACAGCAAGCACGGAAGCACTCTGGTTGGAAGATACCCGTAAAGAGCATCCTCTGCTTCTTCCTGTGCTTGCTTCTGGCGTCCTTGCTGGCTGATGAAGTTACAAACACGCAGACTTTCCATGGAGAAAACACGAGGGGCACAGCCGTCCCGCCGCCCAGGGGTTGAAGCTGCCTTTCTCATGTCAGCCCCGGACAGGAGTGCATAGCCGTGCCGTCGTCATGTCAGCGGATTCCTGAAAATCCATTCCTTATAGAGAGACCTCGACCAAATACCTCGGCTCAGAGAGAGCAGTCTTTGCTAACGAAGGCCACGCGGGGCTGGTGCCTGCAGGTAATAGTCTCCTTTTCTGGGGCCATATTGTAAAGTTCGCAGAACACATGTTTTAAATACGCGTGGAGAAGACAGGCTGAATCAGAGAGAGAAGCTGTTTCCCTTCCCCCCAGGCATGCTGGATCGGGAGGGGAATGTGTTGCAGTTTGTTTGCGTTTGACAAGCCCCATTTTTTGTATGTTGCTCTTGCAGAGTTCCTTTTTCTAACAGGCCCCTGTGTGCGAATAAACAAACCTTCAGTGTCCAACAGAGGTGTAGTCTTCCGTCTCCAGGGGTGCTGTTCCTCCATTCTCCCTGCCTTTCCCCATATCCAGAGCTGTTCCTGGAGGAGGTGACATCATGTGTCAAATGCGTCAAGAAAACATAGCCCTGGGCCTCTCTGCTGGGCCCCTGGAGCACTGTGTGACTGTGCGTGACCCTGTGTCGCCTGGGAATGCCTGCCTGCGGCAGCAGTGCTGAGAGAGTCCCGTGCCCCGTGGCAAGCCGCCCTAGGGTTGCCTCTGTGGCCCCTCATGCCGTGTCCCCAGCTACAAGTTTCTGCATGAGGAAGGTTTTTGGGAGGTGCCGTGGCTTCCCCCGCATTTGCCCCGTGGGTGGCTGTGCGTTTCCCAATAGACGGCTCAGCTGTAGCTGCATTTATAGAACTGACCTTTTTACTAACAAAGGGTAATGATGCATTTTGGAAACGGCACTTACTGATTTTTTGGACACCTCAGCAGTAACTGTAGGAGTCTGTGTGCTACATGGAGTTGCTTGTACATATGTACAGCAGTTCTCAACAGTGTTGTGTAATGTAATATAAGAGAATTGCTTTAAGGAAGCAGAGATCCTTCGCTTACGTTACATTTTCAGCGAGAACTCAATTTCAGTAAAGAAACACCCTGAGGGTTTCCATTTCCTGCTGTGTACTATCAGGCTGATGAAGAAATGCTTTAAGTTTTGTAACCAGTCCTAATTTATTTCCCAGTCGAGCCCTGACTTCCTGTTCCCACCTACCTCCGTGGACTTCCTGACAGAGGATTGTGAATATCAGGACATGTTTTCAGAAAATCAGGTTCAGTTGTCCAGAATTGTCCAGTCAGCTTTATACGGTGTGAGAGTCACTTGATCAAATGTCTGTCCTGGGTAGACCCTACCTGGATTTTCAGGCCATTTTGAAATCTGTTAACATTTTTAAAAGGATACACCATCCTTTGACTTTCTGAAAATCTTTATGTCTAGCTTAGATTTTTCTTAGTGAATACTTGAGTTCTACAAAGAATAGAAGACTCAACTATCCTCACTTTTCTTTTGCTGAACTTCCTTATTTAAGTCACAGGTTCCCCTTGGAAAGAAACAAACAGCCCCTACATGAATTGTGGGTGCAGTCTCTCCTCTCCTCTCCTCTCTCCTCTCTCCTCCTGTCTCATTTTAACCCTATGTTCCTTAATATGAGTGAGCTAAAAAAAATGGCTCAATCTTTTGATGCATTTCACCTATCTTTCACATTTCAGAATCTGCCCACTCTGTTGACAGACAGTTGAAATGGCCTTGGATCACAAGCAGCCTTCTCCATGTTGGTCATACCTAAAGTGTGTCACTGCCCTGCAGGAGACGCTAAGCAGTCATCCAAGGGAATATTCGCAATGTTCTCTGGAGAGTAAGCACTGTCTGTCTCTGACCTGCAAACTAAAAAGAGGAGAAGTGATTTACCAGAGCTTTCATGATGATAACCATCCACACAGCTTTCGTTAGATCAGTCTTTTGTCTCCCACTTGAGTATCTGATTTCATAGTCAGAAACATTTTACCAACATCTAGTGCTATTTCTGAATATTGTGCCTTTTTGTGCCTATTTCAGCTGAAGACTGTTCAGTACTGTTGTCTAGACAGAAAGCAAACATATGCTTAATTCAAAACTCTGCTCCCATAGACACCTTCTGTAGAAGCCCAGGTGACCCAGCATTTTACCAAGTGGAAGTTTCTGTACACTGAAATTCCTGCTGTTCTTCAGGACACTTCTACCCAGCTTCCGAGGCAGAGAGAACAGCCTGCTCACCTGGGTTGAGGGGGAGATTTCTGCAGAATGACTGCATCAAGGGGAAGAGAAACAGAGACGTGTCGCTCGCAGCGCAGTGCCCACAGTGAGAACAGGTGCCCTTTCAATAGCGCACAGGCCCAGGGTGCTGCACTCAGCCCCACTGTAGGCTTAAACCAGAAGCAGAAAATTGCCCCCTCATCCCCCTCATTGCAGCCTCGAAATTGCTGTCTTTGTGCAGCCTCACCTGGCTAATGCTGTTTGTTTTCAGGATGCAGTGAAAGTGGAGCTCAAAAGACTTCAGGAAGAACTAAGTGCAAGCTAGCTGGTCTTGACCAAAAAAGAAGCCTAAGTATTCGATGTAAATTTATTTAGCTACAAATACTTTTCATTGTTGTCTGCCTGTAATTATCTCATAGGCATTGACATTTGTATATAGAAAAGTCTTTTAACAGATTCATTAATTTAATAATTGGTCTTTTTTGTAAATATTAGCATCCATTGTGTGTGACTTGCTGACCTATTTGGCAAGACTTATTAGTAACTTTTTAACTCAGCGACATCAAGATGATGTTCTTTGTAAAAGTGGGAACTTCCACAATGATGAACTAGCTGTTGACAGCTGAACTAGGGTGTACAAGATTGCTGTAACTTGATATGTATTTTTGTTGAATGAGGATTTTGTAAAAAAAAAAAAAGTTATTTGAATGATTTCTTGTAAATGCTGTGAATCTATATTTGTTGTTCTGTATATTAAAAATCATTTGCCAAACTGCTTCTGGTTACAATGTGTTTGAGTAGTAAGGGAGGTTAGAGCAAGAGAAGCAGGGAGTGCTTGCCGGGAAAGGCCGGGACTTGCTGATCTTTGCCTGCCCTGCTGTCTTTGGATAACCTTTTTGCGTCACAAGCCATCCATGAATGAGCTGGTCAGACCCTGCGTGGGGGCTGGGCTGGGCACTTGAAGCAAGCTCTGTAAACAGAACCGGAAGTGAGAGGTCTTCAATTGTAGCAGCAGCTTTGCTATCCATGGTGGAGGGCAGATAGAATTTGCCTTTATGCCCCTTTGGACCCCAAAGCTGTGGGCGGGACCCTCCAGTAGGACGTTGGCCAGTGTCCAGGGGCTCTCTTACTTTTGGGAGTGGGGTAGAAAAGAATTTCCTCCGCTAATTAACAGTTCGGAAAAGCGGAGTAAACAGCCCATTGTTTGCTGTGACTGTAATCAGAAAAGGGTTCCTATAAAGGTTTCTGAGCCAGGACTTCCAGTGTGGCCTGGCCCGCCCCTTCCTGGGCTGGTCTGAGAGCTCTGGAAACCGAACGGTGCCCCGAGATGGAGTCCTATATAGCAAAGAGTGGAGAAAGGTAGATGGCAGTGGCGATTTCTTCTAGAAGGCTGGTGGGGCAGATGAAGAGAGGCCAAGCATCAATGTGTCAGTCCCCATACAGAATGAGTGGTACAGGCAAGCAACAGCACAGAGAGGGAGTGAAATTCACTAACTGGACAGGGCTGGAGGTGTGTCACAGCTGTGCAGAGCGTGCAGACAGGGAGGCCCTGGTTTGCTGGGCATGGGGGCACGGATGACCCCATGGGACTGGCAGAGCTAGGCAAGGCCCTGCAGAGACTCGGGGTCTCAATGTGGCTGGGTTTGAAGTGGGAGCCCACGATGGTGAGGACGGGGCCCTGCAGCCAGGTGGGGTGTGGGGCATTTCCTTCTGCAACGGCAGGATCCAGGCTGCTGGGACCAGCTTTGTCCACTGGGGAGCCTGCAGGTGGCAGTGAAGATGTGGGGGCCTTTGGGGTGGGGGAAGATAGGGGTGCATGGAGGCTGGGGCCACAGTCTTCAATGAGCAGGTGAAGATGGTTGGGAGGTGGAGCCTCCCGTCCCCACCACGATGGGAAGAGACCTTGTCGTGCCCTTGGACCTCCTGGTGAGGGAGTGGAGGCGCTGTGAGGGGAGCCAGAGAGGCGGCCTGCCATCCCTGTTACCCGTGTGCCTTCTACAGCTGGGCTCAGTCCTCCTCACGCCCCTGAGATGCCACGTTGGGGACCTTCGGCCTCTTGAAGCTGGGTTTCAAGTTTCAGTTGAGAGACACCCAGGAGCGTGCCTGCAGGGCGCTGGAAGCATGGTGACACCAGGGTGGAGTGGGCCCTCTGTCCTCACCTGCACACGTGCCACACGCAAGTCTAAACACCCCAGTTAGGGGACAGAGCCTACTGGGCCAACATCCAGTCTGGTGTCCTGCTGCTCCACAGCTGAGAGGCGCAGGGAGTCCCACCTCCAGACGCCACTCAAAAGAACACCTGCAGTTCCCTCCTTTGATGAACAGGGACCACAACAAACCAAAAAATGAAGGGTTCTGGGAGGAGATGCTCCTGACGCACGTGTGGCTGTGAGTTCTGCAGCCCTGCCCCCGTCCCTCCCCTTCCTGCTGTTTTGCACACAGAGCCACTAGGGACTTGGTGTGGCGGGAAGGCTGTACTTCTTCAGTTTGCCCTGGATTCCTGGTCCGCACTACACCTGGGTCCAGCCTGCAGCCCTGGGGATCAGGTAGGTGTGTTAAGCGAAGACTTTACATTCCATGGAAGGGATCTGACTCCTAAAACAGCACTTAGCTTAGCAGTGAGTGAGAATCCTGCTTAATGATTTGTGAAATCGATTTCTGCAGTTTGGGAGAGGAAAATGGTAACTGAGCTGGTTCCAACCATTCATTCCTGAGGAGGAAGCTGATTTTGAGATTTGTTTTGCGGAATCTGCAGGCTGGCCAGGAGGAGGAATGAAAGCATAGAAAGAAGAACCTTTCTAGAGAGCTTCCTGGAGAAGCGTCTAGAAAATAACCTACAGGTCATTTTGCACAGTTTTCAAGGTACCCACTTTGATGTTTATGGCTATATTAATTTACACGGTGTACTTTAACAAATACTTCTTCTGATTTACAGAAAAAGTGTCCAATGTATCAATAGAAGAAAATATACAGGGAGACTTCAGAAAAGTTCATAGAAAAAAGATGTTTATTGCCAAGAGTTTTGAAGTCCATGTAGAGTTCTTTCACAATACTAGTTTTTCATGAACTTTTTGGGCAGATTATTTATTTGAGAGACAAAGAGCTGTTATTGGTTGGTTCATTCCCCAAACGCCAGCAACGTCCAGGGCTGGGCCAAGCTATAGCTGGGAGCTAGGAGCTGGGAACTCAATCCAGGTCTCCCACATGGGCAGCAGGCACCCAACCACTTGAGCTGTCACCTGTTGCCTCCCACAATCTGGAGTAGGAAGGCAGAGTCAGGAATCCATCCAGGCACTCTAATGTGGAGGACAATGTCTTAACCAGTGATTTAACTGCTAGACTAAATGCTTGGGCTTCATGAATATACTTAGTTGCTTTTATTTATTTGAAAGTCAGAGAGATAGGGATCTTCCATCTGCTGGTTCACGCCCCCAAATGCCCACAACAGCCAGGGCTGGGCATGGCAGTCAAACGTAGGAAGGAGGAAGGTTGAGGTGTTAGTTTATCTCTCCAATCTTCCGCACAAGGAAATGAGCCTCGATAGAGATTGCTCAGCTGGGTTTTGGCAGGTCTGCGTAAAATCTTAGTTTGGGGAGATAGCATTTTGGAGTGGAAACCCTCATCCTTGGCTGAGAATTACAGAAAATTAATCAGGCGGGGCACGTGTGATCGTTTATCGAGAGATGGAACAGTGAAGCAGAAATACAGTAAATAGGAGGGAAAGAACCCAGAAATAAGGTGTTAACCAAGTCAGAACGTGTTGTGTTCAGAACTGAAACTCAGTGACTCCAAAGACATTTGCAGCCTGCCTCCCTCTGCCTCCCTCTGCCCGACCCGCGCCTGTGCATCAGGTGCACCTCAGCCCTCAGCAGAGTGACCGCTTTGTTCCCTCCCCCTGACTTGTCTGGGGCACTCACAGTCCCAGAATGGTCATAAGCACAGCGAGTCCTCAGCCTCTGCATTTGGGCTGAGTGAGGAGGTGATGAGTGGCCACACCCTGCGCAGCAGAGGTTAGGATGCCGTTAGGATGGGGACTTAGCTGTGTGTCATTGAGGAAAGTGAAGTGTGTTCAGTTCATCAGGACCATTTGCTGAAGCCCATCTGTGTTCTCACCCACAGTGTGAGCAAGCGAGGTAGACTCTATCAAGTATGCAGAAGTAGTGAAGGAAGGATGAAGGGAGACGTGTTTGCTTTTACGTAACCTCGTATTTTGCTGGAGAACAAAACAATTTATGCTGACCCGACTCCTTATGGTCTTGTGATCTTTTTAATACTGGAATAATTGTATCGCACGTGTTGAAAGGCTGGAAATATTCATAAGGTCCTCAACAGAGGTTGTGTGGTGAACTTCAGATTTGGCTCCCACGGTCATTTCTGAGTTAACTCCAGGAGACAGGTGTAGATTGCTCATGGAATTTGTCTCTAAGGAGATTCAACTCCGTTTCTGGAAACAGAGTGAGGTTGTGGCTTCAGAGGGAAACATCTGCATTTCCTTTTCCTAAAATGCTCTTCGCATTACACTGCACCCTGTGATACTTAGAGGTCCCCATGAGATGGCGATGTCATCCTTTGGATGACCATCAGGCAGGTTCAAAAATATGTATCTGGAAATGTGTTTATCAGTACTGTGAGAATGGCATTTTTGTTTTTTATTTATTTGACAGGTAGAGTTATAGACAGTGAGAGAGAGAGACAGAGAAAGGTCTTCCTTCCATTGGTTCACTCCCCAGATGGCCGCTACAGCCAGCGCTGCACTGGTCCAAAGCCAGGAGCCAGGTGCCTCTTCCTGGTCTCCCAGGAAGGTGAAGGGGCCCAAGCACTTGGGCCATTCTCCACTGCCCTCCTGGGCCACGGCAGAGAGCTGGACTGGAAGAGGAGCAGCCAGGACTAGAACCCGGCGCCCATATGGGATGCTGGGGCCGCAGGCAGAGCCATGGCACCAGCCCAAGAATGGCATTTGTTAAGAAGGAAAAGTTCCCCCATCTCAACATCCTAAAGCGACTGTGCTCATCTGAAACTATTTGCTTCTAGTTTTTGTCAACATGAATCTCTTAAGAAGTACATTCATGACATGCATCTTAGACAACTTTTAAAATTCAGCACAGCATACATATTATTTTAAAGATTTATTTATTTGTGGCCAGCGCCACGGCTCAATAGGCTAATCCTCCACCTGCAGCGCTGGCACCCCGGGTTCTAGTCCTGGTCGGGGCGCCAGATTCTGTCCCGGTTGCCCCTCTTCCAGGCCAGCTCTCTGCTGTGGCCAAGGAGTGCAGTGGAGGATGGCCCAAGTGTTTGGGCCCTGCACCCCATGGGAGACCAGGAGAGGCACCTGGCTCCTGCCTTTGGATCAGCGCAGTGCGCTGGCCGCAGCACAACGGCAGCGGAGGCCACTGGGGGGTGAACCAACGGCAAAGGAAGACCTTTCTCTCTCTCTGTCTCTCTCTCTCTCTCTCACTGTCCACTCTGCCTGTCAAAAAAAAAAAAAAAAAAAAAAAAGATTGATTTATTTGAAAGAGTGACAGAGAAGGGAAGAGACCGCGAGGTATAGAGACCTTCCATATTCTGGCTCACTCTCCCAAAAGGCTGCAACAGTCAGGGCTGGGCCAGGCTGAAGCCAGGAGCCAGGAACTCCATCCAGATCTCCCACATGGGTGGCAAGGGCCCAAGGACTTGGATCATCATCTTCCTCTGCTTTCCCAGGCACATTAGCAGAGAACTGAATTGGAAGTGGAGCAGCCAGGACTTGAACTGGGGCTCTTATGGGATGCCAGCATTGCAGGTGGCAGCTTAACCCACTGTGCAGCTATGCCAGCCCCACAACAGGCATATTTGGCACAGTTCACATGAACTTCACATGGCACTCTTCAATAAGAAGCACCAGAGACAAGTTTTGGTGACCATGTCTGCTTTATTAATGACCAAGCACACCTTTTAAAGGGCAGGCAGAAGGGGCGTGACCAATTCAGGGCAGCACTAACTTTATAGGATAGAACTCATATTGGCGCTGCTATGCCTCTCCAATCAGCTTGAAGGTCACATAGGTAACTTTCCTGATGGGCCTAGGTACACCCGGGTGCAGTTTCCCTGATCAGCAGAAGGCAGGGCTAGGAGAAATTTGCCTGCAGCTCGCGCTGTGTGCCAGCAATCGGCCTAACTGCATGGGCTAGGCAAGCAGTTTCACGGGATCACCCACATTTTTTTAAAAAAAGATTTTATTTATGTATCTGAGAGGTAAGTTACAGACAGAGAGAAAGATCTTCCAACCGCTGGTTCACTCCCCAAATGGCTGTAATGGCTAGAGCTGGGTTGATCCGAAGCCAGAAGCCAGGATCTTCCTCCTGGTCTCCCATGTGGGTGCGGGGGCCCACACACTTGGGCCATCCTCCACTGCTTTCCCAAGCCATAAGCAGAGAGCTGGATCAGAAGTGGAGCAGCCGGCGTCGCGGCTCACTAGGCTAATCCTCCGCCTGTGGCACCCCATGTTCTAGTCCTGGTTGGGGCACCGGATTCTGTCCCAGTTGCCCCTCTTCCAGGCCAGCTCTCTGCTGTGGCCCGGGAGTGCAGTGGAGGATGGCCCAAGTGCTTGGGCCCTGCACCCACGTGGGAGACCAGGAGAAGCACCTGGCTCCTGGCTTCGGATCGGCGCGGTGCACCAGCCACAGCGCACTGGCCGTAGCAGCCGTTGGGGGGTGATCCAATGGAAAAAGGAAGACTTTTCTCTCTGTCTCTCTCACTGTCCACTCTGCCTGTCAAAAGAAGGAGGAGGAGGAGGGGGAGGGGGGAGGAGGAGGAGGAGGAGGTGGAGGAGGAGAGCAGCCAGGACATGAACCGGTGCCCATATGGGATGCCAGAGCTGCAGACAGAGGCTTAACCTACTACACCACAGCGCCAGCCCCCTAATCTCATCTTTTGATTCCAGTTTCCCATGAACTTTTTGAAGGATCCTCATATTAAGTACTGGGAATACAATAATAAGGAAAAATAGTCAGGTGAGAAGCCAGATTTACACAAACAAATGCAAAGCTCCTTCCACGGCGGTTAGCCTGAGAGAGCAGGACATGGTGCTCTGGGCGTCTTAATGGATAACCATGGCCAGATCAGGAAGTCCCACTAACCCCTGGGGGCTTGCATGTTGCTATTCCCTTTGTTTGGACCCTTCCCAGGTGTCATCTTAGCTCCTGATGAGGTCAGAAAGCAAATCAGCCACCACGAGGGGGAGGAGACAGTGCTAAAGGGGAAAGGACTTAATGTACTTCTCCCAAACCATAAAGTTCTCTTTCTTCCATCTTATGGTTCACTCCCCAAATTGCTTCCATGGCTGGGGCTGGGCCAGGCTGAAGGCAGAAGTCAGGAACTCTATCCAGGTCTCCCATGTGGGTGGCAGGGGTCCAAACACTTGGGCCATCTTCCCCTGCTTTTCCCAGGCCATTCGAAGGGAGCTGGATCAGAAGTGGAGCACCCAGGACTCAAATTGGTGCTCATATTGGTTGCCAGCATTGCAGGCTGTGGCTTAACCCACTGCGCAGACCTGATTGTAACCTCTTGTGTGTGTACAGCTGTGTGTATGTGTGCACAATGGCCTCCCATTGTGAAAAAGAAGACTTTAATGCAAAGAATATTATCCAATCATAGTAAAATATGCATAGCATAAATTTATTTTTTATTTTTTTGACAGGCAGAGTTAGTGAGAGAGAGAGACAGAGAGACAGAGAAAGGTCTTCCTTCCGTTGGTTCACCCCCCAAATGGTCGCTACAGCCAGCGCACTGCGCCAATCCGAAGCCAGGAGTCAGGTGCTTCCTCTGGTCTCCCATGCGGGTTCAGGGACCCAAGCACTTGGGCCATCCTCCACTGCCTTCCCGGGCCACAGCAGAGAGCTGGACTGGAAGAGGTGCAACTGGGAGAGAATCTGGCACCCCGACCGGGAGTAGAACCCGTGGTGCTGGCACCTCAGGTGGAGGATTTATTATTTATTTATTATTATTATTTTTTTATTTTTTTGACAGGCAGAGTGGACAGTGAGAGAGAGAGAGAGACAGAGAGAAAGGTCTTCCTTTTGCCGTTGGTTCACCCCACAGTGGCCGCTGCAGCCGGTGCGCTGCAGCCGGCGCACCACACTGATCCGATGGCAGGAGCCAGGTACTTATCCTGGTCTCCCATGGGTGCAGGGCCCAAGCACTTGGGCCATCCTCCATTGCACTCCCTGGCCACAGCAGAGAGCTGGCCTGGAAGAGGGGCAACCGGGACAGAATCTGGTGCCCCGACCAGGACTAGAACCCGGGGTGCCAGCGCCACAAGGCGGAGCATTAGCCTAGTGAGCCGCGGCGCCGGCCTCAGGTGGAGGATTAACCAAGTGAGCCATGGTACTGACCAATAGCATGAATTTATAATTTTTTTTAAAGATTTACTTATTTATTTCAAAATCAGAGAGAGGGAAAAACAGAGAGAGAGAGAGGTCTTCCATCTGTTGGTTCCCTCCCCAGATGGCCACAATGGCCAGGATTGAGCCAGGCCAAAGCCAGGAGCCAGGAGTTTTATCCGGATCTCCACACATCCTCTGTTGCTTTTCCCAGGCCATTAGCAGAGAGCTGGATCAGAGGTGGAACAGCTGGGACTCGAACCGGCACCTCTATGGGATGCTGGTATGGCAGGTGGCGGCTTTATCCCCTACGCCACAATGCTGGTCTCTAAATTTATCATTTTAACCATTTTAAGTGTACAGTTCAGTGGCATTAAATACATTCCTATTTTTAGGTAACAATCACCACTGTCTATCTCTAGAATTTTTTCATTGTCCCTGATTGAATCTATGTCCCCACTAAGCAACTCGCCATGTCCCCTTCTTCCAAGGGACATATCATTCTAGTTTCTGTCAATGGATTTGACTGCTCTGAGTATCTCATGTAAGTGCAATCATTCCATATTTGACTTTTGGTAACTGGCGTAGTTCACTTAGCACAGGGTCCTTAAAGCTCATCTGTGTGCCCTCATGGGTCAGAATTCCTGTCTCTTTTAAGGCTGAGAAATACTCCACTGGGCATTTACACCTTGTGTTTATCCAGGCATCCACTGACGGGCACCTGGATTATTTCCTCTCTTTGGCTGCTATGTGTGATGCTGCTGCAAACACGGGTGTTCTGTTGGAGTCTCAGGGGGCCTTGGTGTTTGTTTGTTTGTTTGTTTTGAGTGTATCCCTGGAAGTGGAATTGGTGGATCCCGTGGTGATTCTGTTTGCTATGTAGAAAGTGCTTTTGTGTGCCTTGTGATCAAATGTGGCCTTTCCGGCAACCGTAGGAGGTAAGTAAGCTTTCAGCTGCTCTCTGGCTCCAAGCAATGGTTGCCCAAAGTGAACGAGTCCATAGGTGAGTATTATCCTCGCCTCAAACTCTGCTTCCTCATTGGTCGGTCACCACGAAGTCGGATCCCAGTCAGGTGTCTTATCTCCTCGGGAAAATGTCCTGGGTATAAGCAGCTGGTCACTCCCACTGTCCACCCTCACCGTGTGCCCTGACCATTCTGTCTTTGTTGGACCGAGTGTGGAGCCTTTGCCCTCTGCAAGGAGCAGAGGCTGCGTCCACGGCCCCCATGGCCAAGGTTCCTGCTTTCAGTCTGTGTCTCCCTCTTCCAGTTCAGACCTGGTCACCTGAACCATGAGGATCTGGTGGCTCCTGCTTGTCACTGGAGTCTGCACGGGGAGTGTAAGCTCGCAGGACGCGTGCAGGCAAGGACACCCTGGCATCCCTGGGAGTCCTGGTCACAACGGACTGCCTGGACGAGATGGACGAGATGGAGCCAAGGGTGACAAAGGGGATGCAGGTACGCCCCGCCGCGGCCTCTACTGCTCTGCTGCTCACCCTTCATCACTTTTATCTCAGTAACGCATTCATCATCGGTGCGGGGCCCACCCACCCACTCACTCTCATTCATCCACCCACCCATGTGCTCGGCCAACAGCCAGTAAGTCAGATTTTGTGCTCGGTACAGGGGCGGACTCAGGACAAGGCTGGCATGACCCAGCCCTCGTGGGCCTTCTCATCTGGTGGGGATAGCTGTTTGTTAGCCCTCACTTTGACACCACAAGGCATCCGCCATGGTGCAGCCATCTCTCCACAGTGGCTAAACACAGACTAAAAATATTTGGGGAAAAATAGCTTTTGTACTAAATATCTAAACATTTTTTCTTGTCTTTATTCCCTAAACATTATGACATAACAACTATTTACCTAGCATTTACATTGGAGTAGGTGTTATAAGTCATGTAGGGATTATTTACAGTCTACAGGAGAGGGGCCAGCATTGTGGTGTAGTGGGTTAAGCTGTTGTCTATGGCACTGGCATCCCACATGGGCACTGGTTTGTGTCCTGGCTGCTCCACTTCCAATCTAGCTCCCCGCTGATGTGCCTGGGAAAACAGTGGAAGAGGGCCCAACTGCTTGGGCCCTCTGCACTCACATGGGCGAACTTGAAGCCTTCAGCCTGACCCCTAGCCCTGGCTGTTGTAGCCATTTGAAGAGTGAACCAGGGGATAGAAGATCTCTGTCTGTCTCTCCCTCTCTCTCTCTATATAAAACTCTTGTTTTTAAATAAATAAATAAATCTTTTAAAAATTAAAAATAAAATATCCATGCCAGAATGTACACAGGTCCTATCCAAAGACTACACCAGTTTTATACAAGGGTGTCGACCATTTGCAGATTTGGGTGTCCCAGGAGGTCCTGGGACCAGTCCCCTGTGGATATGGAGGAGCAGCAATATCTATGTCATAGCTCTTCCTGCTCCAGGCAACAGGTAGGATGGATCTTTGGCCACATGAGCTGAAATCAGAATGGGAGGCGGATGCCTGGTGAGTTCCCCTCAGCGCCCTCACAAAATCGCCCTTGTTTGGCCAGGACGGAGGGGCCATCGTCCCGCTGGACAGGGACTCACTGGGGAAGCGTCCTGCGGGTTTTTCTGGGAAAGCTTCGGCTGCCTGACCTGCTCAAAACACTCATACTAAACAAACGCGGCTGGTCCTGGCGCTCCAGAAAGTCATCAAGCGAAATGCTCGAGCATCCCCAGGGCCTGTTGCCACAGCCTTTGCTCCGGACTGGTCCACCTTGGCTCTGACTGCACCACTGCCGCCTCCTGCCTCCCCCTCCTCCGCCATCTTTTTAAAGCTATTCTTCTCTTTTTTTAATATTTTATTTATTTATTTGAGAGGGAGAGACAGAGAGAGAGGTCGTCCATGCACTGGTTCACTCCCCAAATGACCACGATGGCTGGAGCTGAGCTGCTCTGAAGCCAGGAGCCAGGAGCTTCTTCCAGGTCTCCCACATGGGTGCAGGGGCCCAAGCACTTGGGCCATCTTCTACTGCTTTCCCAGGCCACAGCAGAGAGCTGGATCGGAAGTGGAGCAGCTGGGACTCGAACCAGTGCCCATATGGGATGCCAGCACTGCAGGCGGCGGCTTTACCCACTATACCACAGCGCCGGCCTCTTAAGCAGAAGTCTTACTGCTTGTGGTTCTAACAAGTTACTGTGAATTTGTTGATGTGCCAAAAATACTTTGAAATTCACACATGGCTTTTTCATAATATGTATTTTCCACGAGCTTTATGGAGACCCCCTTGTATTTGATAAAAATACATATGCTATATTTTAAATATATATATATATATAATATTTCTTAGTATGATAATCACATTGCTCATACTAAAAAGTCCCTTAATCTTATCCCCTTCAAATGTGTTTATCTGTATGTTTCACAAGAAACGCATCTGTGATACGATACCTGTGCCGAGTTTAGAAACAGAGACGTGTCCATGGGTTAGGAGGCGTTCTTATACTTTGCTACTCGGGCTGCGTGCTCATGGGCATTTGGAGGCCACAGCTCTTGAGAAGGAAGAACTTGAAGTAAGCAGGGAAACCATAATGAGATCAGGAGAGGCAGCTTTAAACTTCCGCTGTGGCCTAGTGCAGGTTATGGGGATGCACAGATTAAGAGGAAGCACACCTAGGGATGACTGCGGGCGCACTGGCTCCCCAGCTGCCAAGAGATCAAGCAGCCAGAGATTGTGATGGAGATGCCCCTGTCTTGTCGATCCTGTCCTGGGACCTGGAAGAGGCTCAGCCTGCCCCCGTATCTCACAACCCAGTCATGGGGCTGAAGTATGGGGGGCTCTACTGCTTTTGGGGGAAGTCAGACTCCCCCAAAGTCATGAGCTCTTCAGCACCAGGGCCAGAGCCGCCTCCTGTGCGACTCTGTCAGGCGAAGCAAGAGCTCGGGGTCCAGGGAGATCCACACATGGTCAGCAGAGCCACACAGGTGTTCCCGTGGGCTCTCCCAACGCCAACACAATCAGGGGCTTTTGCCACCGCTCTGTGGTTCCAAAGAGATCTTTTCAGAGCCCTCCCTTCTGCCCCAGATAGCTTCAGGTACCAAAGTCACCTGTTTCGCAGGAGGCTGAGAACTGCCAGTCCACTCTCCACGGGAATGCTGGAAAAGGCGCAGAAAGCCTCCGAGGTACAAATCACTTCCTTTGTCCTCGTCACAGGAAGGAAGTGCAGCCGTGACCACCAGCACGGCCTGAGCACACGGGGACTCCCCTCTCATCCTGCTGCAGAGCGCTGGGCAAGTCCCCAGCTGATTGGCTCCCTCCCTCGGCTGCACGGCCCACAGCCTGATGCACGCTTCTGCTTGCCTTTCTCCGAGTGTCCTGGTGTGAACAGGGAGCGCTCGCAGGGCTCGGGCCACCCCTGGACTCTCCAGCATGCATCACTCATGGAGGAGTCCAGTGGCCAGAAAACTGGGAATTGAAATGTCAACTATTTTCTGTTTTCTTCCTCCCCACCTAGGAGAACCAGGACATCCTGGCAGCCCGGGGAAGGAAGGAAGGAGCGGAGAGAAAGGAGACCGAGGTCAGAGCTGGCTTCTTCTTGGCCCCGCTCCAAGTCCTGAGCTATCAAGGATCTCACAGCAGTTATTAAGTGCGATCCAGCACGGCTCTTGCTCTCTGGAAGTTCATGACTAGTGCAGGAATTGGCCAACTTGTCCTGTAAAGGGCCAGAGGCTAAACATTTTTGGTTTGCAAGCCCTGTTGGATCGGTCACTGCTCCTCAGCTCTGCTACTGTGACAGAGGCAGCTGTAGATGTTGCCTTTGTAAGCCTGGCTGTGTGCCAGTGATGCTGGCTGTGTGAAGACTGATATTTCAATTTCCTGTAATTCTCACATATCCCAGAATATTATTTGTGACCATTTAAGTGGGGGAAACCATTCTTAGCTTGTGGGCTCTGCCAGACGGGCCGGAGCCTGGAAGTAATCTGTGGGCCATCGTTTGATGAACCCTGAGTCCTCAGGAGTGAGACTGGCTTTTGGCTCGGTGCACCTGGCAGCATGGCCCAGAGAAGGCGGCTCCTGAATTGGGCCATAAGGGACACAGAACACTGGTGTTTGGCGAGTGGTGGAGAGAGAGATGTTGACAATGGTGAGCACAGGTGCTGCTCATGCACTCTGTTCTTGTGTGTGGACTCAACACAGGAGGCCCCCAAACAAGGGGGTGTCATTATCCCAAGTCTGCAGAAGAAGGGACAGAGGTGGTGGAGGCCCATTAGCGGGCCTGACATGCCAGGTGCCTGGGAGGAGCACCAGGATGGAGTCTGGCATGGCACCACAATCCATGCTGGTCACTCCCCGGGCTGGGTGGAGATGCAGGGAAGCCCCTAGTGTGATCAGTAACGCAGCGTAACTGTAGGCAGGCGGGGGCTGGACAGTGGGGAGCAATGAATGCCCTCCGGAAGAGTTCAGCTAGTGTTCACGGCAGAGAGGAACTCATAAGGGGCTGGCACACCCTGGGGATGAGTAGCAGCCACTAGCCGTGCTCTGAATCAGCGCACCTGTCACCGTTCATCCTGCTCCCCAAAGTGCTCACTCTCAGAGACTGGCCTTGTTTGGTAGGCAGCCTGGTACACTCAGATGGTACATAGCTTGTCATTTCTTCCTCTTTCAAAAATTATTTTTATTTGGGGGCCAGAGCAATTCCAGGAAAGAGAGACAGACAAAGCTGCCATCTGTTGATTTCACTCCACAAATGCCTCTAACAGGTGGGGCTGAAGCTGGGAGCTGCGAATGCAATCCAGGTCTCCCACAGGGGTGGCAGGGATCCCATGACGTCAGCCATCACCAGCTGCCTGCCAGGGTCAACATTAACAGGAAGCTGGAGTCAGACCCAGGAACTGAACCCAGATGTAGGACGTGGGCATCCTAACCGGTATCTTAACCACGAGGCCAAATGCCTATCCCAAGAGTTGTCATTTTTTAAATGTGAGTAAGTGGATTTGCAAGCCCTGAGCAGGTCCTGAGCAGGTGCATGACCACGCCCCGTGTGTACGCTCAGAGAAAGGGAGGTTGTTCTCAAGCAGATGTTTCACAAGCCTCCCTTTATTCTCTCTTCCTCTGTTTAGGAGCAGATGGAAAAGTCGAAGCAAAAGGGATCAAAGGCGACCAAGGCTCCCGGGGGCCTCCAGGGAAGCATGGGCCAAAGGGATCTGTGGGCCCCATGGGAGAGCCAGGCCTCCAAGGAGAGACCGGCCTGCAAGGGCAGAAGGGGGACAAAGGCGATGTGGGTCCCAGGGGGCCAGAAGGCCTGACCGGCGACCCCGGACCTTTGGGCCCAAATGGCTTACCTGGTCCTGTAGGCCCCATAGGCAAGCCTGGCCCCAAAGGAGAAGCAGGCCCTGTGGGGCCGCAGGGGGAGCCGGGAGTCCGAGGAATAAGGGGCTGGAAGGGGGAGCGAGGAGAAAAAGGGAAAATCGGTGAGACCCCAGTCCTGCCCCGAAGTGCTTTCACCGTGGGACTCACCGTGCTGAGCAAGTTCCCGGCTTCCGACGTGCCCATCAAGTTCGACAGGATCCTCTACAACGAGCTCAACCATTACAACGTAGCCACGGGGAAATTCACCTGCCACGTCGCTGGGGTCTACTACTTCACCTACCACATCACTGTCTTCTCCCGCAACGTTCAGGTATCCCTGGTCAAAAACGGCGTGAAAGTACTGCACACCAAGGATGGCTACATGAGCTCTGAGGACCAGGCCTCCGGTGGCATCGTCCTGGAGCTGAAGCTGGGGGACGAGGTGTGGATGCAGGTGACCGGAGGAGAGCGCTTCAATGGCTTGTTTGCCGATGAGGACGATGACACAACCTTCACCGGCTTCCTTTTGTTCAGCTCCTAAGATGGAGAAGACTTTGTACGTCTGCTTCACTGGCCGGCCGAATCCCCCGGGGGAGGATGCGCTGAGATGGTTTGACTCCATTAATCCTAAAAAAGGGGAAACAGGAAAACTAAAATTGAATCTAAAACTGGGGCTGGCCCTGTGGCACAGAGGGTTAAGCGCCCTCCTGCAGCGCTGGCATCCCATATGAGTGCTGGTTCGAGTCCCAGCTGCTCCACTTCCGCTCTAGGTCTCTGATAATGCATCTGGGAAAGCAGCGGAAGGTGGCCCAGGTATTTGGGCTCCTGCTACTCACGTGGGAGACCTGGGTGGAGCTCCAACTCCTGGCTTTGGCCTTGCCTAGCACCAACCTTCAAGGCCATTTGGGGAGTAAGCCAGTGAATGGAAGAGTTCTCTGTTTTCCCCTTTCTCTCTGTAATTCTGCCTTTCAAATAAATCTATCAAACTGAGATTACTAAAACAGATTCTGTGGAAAAGAAAATGTTTGCTCCCCTCCGTGACTACTGAGAGCGTTAAGCTGGGGGTGGTGAGATGCTCCAGTCAGCTGCAGACGCTTCCCGAATGTTCTCTAACATGGACCTTCACTGCCATTCAAGCCAGCCAACCGTCCAGCTTGGGCTGCTGGACCTGATGACATCCGCGAAGGCCCAAAGGCCGCATTCACCGACACCGAGGGTTACAACTTCACTGTATCTTTCTGGGAGGCACAGTTCAACCCACAGCCATCTGCCCCCGTGCCTGCCCCCCAAAGCTGCCCTCCTGTGTCCGCTCCCTTTTCCGTGTGCAAAATACATTCCCCTTATCCCAACATCCCCCCAAAAGTCTAAACTATTTCAACATCAACTCTAAATCCAAAAATCTCATCTGCCTGTCATCAACTTAAAGTCCTAAATCTTGCCCTTTAAGCCACTGAGACCTATTGTATGATTTTCCTCCTGCAGCAAAATTGCTCTCCACTTGGGAATGCGTGCAACCATGAAAGCTACCCGCTTTCACAATTCAGTGAAGGGCCAGGCATAGGGCAGGCAGCCCCATTCCAAGAAGGGATAATTGGAGGATCAAAGGAATCATGAGTTCCTAAGAAGTCCAGAATCCAGCCGCAAAAATTCCATTAGCCTTTTTTTCACTGTGTACCTCGCTAAAAGTTTTAAAATGAGGTACAAAGGAGAGAAGTAGCTACTGGACCAAGATGTCAGAGTTATAGTTAGAAGTGCAGAATAGGGGTGGATTTACTAAGAGAGTAGGTTCAAAGGGAAAGTTTTCCTTCATGACTATAGTGGACATTTCTTGTTTTGTTTCCATTTTGTTTGTTTGAGGGAGAGAGAGAGAGAGAGAATCTCTCCATCTGATGTTCACTCCCCAGATGCCTACAGCAGCCAGGGCTGGACCAAGTATAAGCAAGACGCCTCGAACTCAGTCCAATCCGGGCCTCCCACGTTCGTGGTAGGGACCCAAGTACGGCATTAGCAGGAGGCTGAAATCAGAACAGGAGCTGGGACTTGAATGTAGGCAACTCCAGTATGGGACGTGGGCCTCCCAAGTGGTCTTAACTGCTATATCAAATGCATGCCCTAATGTTTCCTATTTGAATCGATACCATAGATTTCTCTTCCTTCTAGTACAATATCCTAATGTCCACTTTCTGGTCAAGTCTTCCAAATGGTATAAACTTGAATCTCTGGGTCAGGACCGGTGATCAGAACAGCACCTTCCAGCAGCCATGGTGACTTCTGCGAGATGGCACTTGATCCTGTCAGAGAAGCAATGGCACAATTTTGTGCCAAAAAGGGGGGGGGGGCCTGCTCTTTGTCAAGTGCAGTCAGAACAGGGAGGATGCAGACTTGAAGCTGACAGCACCCACTTTCTCATCTGCAGAGCTGCAGGATGAAGCCAAGTAGAGCTGGAAATACCCAAGCTACAGTGGTATGACTGGGGTCCCTACATTTCACCTGCTGGGGACCTATTCCCTAACCTGACATGCTGATGGTATTGGGAAGTGGAGCCTTTTGGAGATAGTAGGGTTAGATAAGGTCGTGGGGGTGGGGCTTTATAAGAAGAGGAAGAGAGGCCTGAGCGGGTACACTTGTTCTGTGTCGCCATATGGTGCCCTCTGCTGTGCTATGACGCAGCACAAGGCCCTCATCAGATGCCGGGCATGTGCTGGCGCCGGCCCTTGCACCTCCCTGTCTCCAGAGCCATGGGATCAGTAAGTGTCTGTTCTTTACAAATAACTCACTCTGTGGCTTTCAGTTCTAGCAACAGGAAACTGAGGGGGGCACCAGTCCTGATGGCATTGTTCAGGCTTCTAACTCCTGCTGTATCTGTAGCCTGAGTGAGCCCTGGACTATTTTGCTCTGCAGCCAACAATTTGTATGCTTAAACTAGACTGGTGAGGTGGTATTGCTGTTACTGCCACTCATGTCTCAAAAAAAAAACAAAAAAAACAAAAAAACAAAAAACTCAGGTGGTCCAAGGTCCAAGGACAGGGGCAACATGGTACCATGGAAAAAGCCCAGGACTAAGACTTGAGGGATATGGTTGTCCTCATAGCCATGACAGAGGAATTTGAAGTTAGCCTTTCTGTGCCCCAGGCGCCTGTTGTGCAGTAGTGTGGGAGCTGAATAATTTCATGTGCTCCCAATCTTTCTAATTCTTCAAGTAATTGCATATGCTAAGCTAATATAATAGACTTTTTTTTTCTTTTCTTCTTCTTTTTTTTTTTTTTTTTTGACTGGCAGAGTTAGATTGTGAGAGAGAGAGAGAGACAGAGAAAGGTCTTCCTTCCGTTGATTCACTCCCCAAATGGCTGCCAAGGCCAGCGTGCTGTGCTGATCTGAAGCCAGGAGCCAGGTCTGGTCTCCCATGTGGGTGCAGGGTCCAAGCACTTGGGCCATCCTCCTCCACTGCCTTTCCGGGCCACAGCAGAGAGCTGGACTGGAAGAAGAGCAGCCGGAACAGAATCTGGCGCTCTGACTGGGACTAGAACCCGGGTTGCCAGAGCCGCAGGTGGAGGATTAGCCTAGTGAGCCGCGGCGCCGGCCTATAGACTTTTCTACACTAAGCATTTAAACCAAATCATTCCTAAAATTTGCCGAAACAAATAGTCTGCTGGTATCCTTTGAGTCTGAAACAATCATCTTGCCAGAATTTTCTAGTTCCTTATATGATCTGAATGTAAGGGCCGTGCTGTGGCTTACATGTGTCTCCCAAATTTCATGTGTTGAAAACGTAATCTCCACGGGCTGGTGTTGTAGTGCAGAGGCTTAAGCAGCTGTCTGCAGCACTGGCATCCCAAAAGGACACCAGTTCAAGTCCTGGCTGCTCCACCCAGCTCCCCGCTAATGCGCTCCTTTCTGCCCATTTTCCTGGGTCTCCTGGTTCCCACCCACTCCACCAGCTTCACTTCTGCAGAAATAACAGTTTCAAGGGGCTGGTCCTGGCCCCCTGAGATGCCCGTGGCAGGTCTCTGGGGCACAGCCAGAGCTTGTCCAAGCACAGAGCACTCTGCATTCAAGTCTAGCGTGATTTTTCACTCATTTAAAAGAGACTGGGGCTGATGGAAATTTCCAGAAGTCTTCCCCAAACAGCCTTCTCTTTCATTGTAAGGCCTCCAAACACAATTTCCTAATACATTCCCTCCCTTCTGCCCCATCTTCGTTCACCTGTTGTTAATTGAAGTTTGGCAAAATCGTGTGTGTGTGTGTGTGTGTGTGTATTATTTAATTTGAAAGGCAGAGAAAGAGGTCTGTTCTGGCAGTTCACTTCTCAAATGTTTGCAATGGCCAGGGGGTCTCAGTCCGGGTCTCCAATGTGGCAGGAAGCTGGAGTCAAGAGTGAGGGTGTGGGGGGTTTGTTGGGGAATGGGGTGGGAATGGAATCCAGGTACTGACACGAGACGCACATGACCTCACCTCTAGGCTCAAGGCCCACTCCCTGTACTAATTTATATTGTAAATTATTATAATTTTACAAACCCCAATAGACGAAGATTCACGGCTAGTTAATTCACTCTGCTGCACACAACCCTAACTCACGTGCACTCACATTGTGGACCATCATTCAAGTGTAGACAGGTGAACTGGACGGACTGACAAGATGGCGTGTCCGCGACCCCGGGTCGGGCCACAGACCTTGTCACTAAGTCATGTCGGGGAAGGCACCAAGAGCTCAGAATGCAAGGCTGCATTCTCTTGGATTCCTGCTTCAGGAAGAATTCGAATGTTTAGTAATAAGACTCTTCTCAATCCCCCGCTAGTCACGTGGGCAGGACCGGCCAACACTCACCGTTCCTTATTCCAGCCACACGGGGGCGTCGTTCACCAGAAGTTGCCTAAAAAGCGGCGGGGTGACGCTCTTGCCCACGTCCTGACGGCCTCGCGCCCTGACCCGGAAGCGCGGGCGTCACGTGGTGCGGCGTGAGCCGCTACCTTGGAAACGCGGAGAGCGTGTGCCCTGCGAGAGCTGCAGCGCGGCGGCCGGGGGCCCCTCTAGCTCCACGATGCTGTGCACCCAGAGGCTGGGCCGCCTCAGCGCCGGAGTAGGGGCTCTGCGGCCCAGGCGAGCAGGCCAGGGCAGCTTCGGAGCCGGGCTCTGGGCCCGGAGGGTCAGCACCAGCTGGTCCCCGGTGGGCGCCGCCTTCAATGTCAAGCCCCAGGGTCTCCGCCTGGACCTGTTCGGCGAGCGCCGGGTGAGCGGCGCCGCAGGAAGCGCCCCTTGTGTCCCCACACTCGGGCGGTCCCCTTATTCTGCGGCCAGCGGCGATCCGGGCAAGGTCGTTTGGGTCTGGGCAGAGCTGGACACCGCACCGTTGTCCGGGGGGCGTATCGTGTGCAGCCCTAGCGACCTTGCGGATAAGGGAGCTGGGCGGGGCGGCCTGAGTGAACTTTTCGGCGCAGTGCGGGGTGCAGGGATCGCCTCTGCGGGACCCCTGAGCCTCGGCGCCGCCTGCTGGAGTTGGGTGTTGCTCCCGCTCTCCCGCTGCCTCTGAAGGAAGGGGTCTCCTGCGAGGTCGCAGCCGGTGTCACGTCGTGTCAGCAAGGCCTCGGTGGACCTCGGTGGTGTCGGACTAACTCCACTGACGCCCGAGGTTCGGGCACCCGATAACCCATTCTTTCAGAACTTTGGACTTCCTTGTTTGCTATATATATATATTTTAAGACTGATTTATTTGAAAGTCAGAGAGAGAGAGAGAGAGCGAGAGAAAGGGCTTCCATCCGCTGGTTACTCCCCAGTTGGCCCCAACGGCCTGAGTTGCGCTGATCTGAAGCCAGGAGTCAGGAATTTATATATATACACATATTTATTTATTTGAAAGGTCAGAGTTACACAGAGAGAGGAGAGGCAGAGAGAGAGAGAGAGGTCCTCCATCTGATGGTTCACTCCCCTATTGGCCATAACAGCTGGAGCTGCACCGATGTGAAGCCAGGAGCCAGGAGTTTCTTCCGGGTCTCCCACGCGGTTGCAGGGGCCCAAGCACTTGGGCCATCCTCCACTGCTATCCCAGGCCACAGCAGAGAGCTGGATTGGAAGTGGAGCAGCCGGACTCGAGCCGGCGTCCCTATGGGTTGCCTGCACTGCTGGTGGTGGCTTTACCCACTAAGCCACAGTGGCGGGCCCTTTGTTTGCTTTTAAGAGCAAAACCCTGTTGCTAGGCGTCTGATTTCCTGGTCATGTTGATTCTTACCCTAGGAAGTGCCTGGATTGACTTTTTTGGTTCTTGTTTTATTTCGGTGTCCATTTTGCCTATTTTAGACTGAAGGCTACTTTTTTGCCTTCATAACTAATCTCATTATACCATTGCCTTATAAAGAGTGTAGGAGATAACGCAGGGTGCTAGGCGGTATGTTTTGTATTTTATCTCCATTACTAGCTCTAAGGTTCTCTTTGTGTGAAATTTGCTGCTCCAGTGTCTGTGGCAGTAGATCATGTTGGTATTTGCATGGTTGATGCGAGGGGAGCTACCTGTGGGTACTCAGCAGGAAGACGGGGAGGGTAGGCCTGGTCCAGGTGGGTGAAATATATAATTATTGCTTTTTCTTCGGTGCATCAAGATTTCAGGTACTGATAATCAGACTTTTGGCTTTTGCCTTGAAAAAATGGTTATGTAGGTAAAAAAAATTCTTGGAAAAAAAATTTTTTTTTTAATTTGAAAGGCAGAGAGAGAGAGCAAGCTTCTGTCTGCTGGGTCACTCCCCAGGTGTCCACAGCAGCGGGAGCTGGGTTCAGGCCAAAGCCAGAAACCAAGGCACGCATTCAGTCTGTGTCTCTCGTGTGGGTGGCAGGGATCCAGGTACCCGAGCCGTCACCTGTTGCCTCCCAGGTGCGCATCGACAGGAAGCTGGAATTAGGAGTGGAGCGGGACTCCAGCCCCGGCGTTCCAGGATGGGATGTGCCAGATGCTTGCCCACGGCGTAGTTTTTTTTTTTTTTTTTTTTTTTTAGCATTATTTGGTAGCTGGAGATTTTAGAATTCCCAGTTGTCTTTCATTTATTTTCTTGATCTTCTTAATGTATTTTGAAGAGAGGTTAACAGCGCAGATTCATGGATCCATTCTTTTGGAAACAGTAGCCTTGTAAGGCCTGGAAGATTTACCTGTTCGTGATTCCTAAAGTCTTCATATGAAGTGTCTACGAAGTTAAATCCTCTGCATTTGTTTCCATCACTGAATTCAGCCACGTGTTAGGCAGCTGACTCTAGAGTGGCGGGCACGGTTCCTGCCTCCAGGAGCTTGCCTTGCCGGCACAGGGGACTGTCAGACACATGGGCTGCAATACGGGAGGTTTGGGCAAGTGTGGCTCAGTGGTGTGCAGAGTAGGGGCAAGTCCTGGCTCTCCCACTGCTCGTTAGTGACCTCACACCTGTTGCTGTATTAATAAAAGGAGAACAGTACTCTCTGTTCTAGCTCCGTGGGATTTAAATGAGAAAATTTATTATATGAGGTATATATAATATACTTGATGCTGTGCCATAGATGCATGTTAAAAGCCTTTCCCCCTGCTTTCTTGAGTGTCCCGGCAAATGATGCAAAAAGTGCTATACTTTCTACCTTAGTACCTGTGTCCATGCCGTGAGCCATGTATTGATTGACATCTCTGTTGTACCTGATGAGACAGTTGAGATCTGTGATGAAAAGTAACTTGGCCTTGGTTGCAAGCTGGTGATTATAGCTGACATGTCAAATGCTTTCTGCATGCCAGCTATTCTGAAAGTTAACAAGTAAAAAAAAGGTTTATTTATAAGTCAGAGCTACATGGGATGGGGTGTGGAGAGAGAGCTCTACCTGCTATCTGATGGTTCACTCAGCAGATGGCCACAATGGCCTGGGCTGAGCCAGGCCAAAGCCAGGAGCTTCATCTGGGTTTCCCACGTGGATGGCAGAGTCCCAGGCACTTGGGCCATTAGTAGAGCAGCCAGGACTCAAACTGGTACCCATATGGGATGCCAGCACTGCAGGTGGTTGCTCTATGCCGCAACACTGGTCCCCTGAAAATTAGATGGTTCTCCAGTAAGTGATAGCTGGAGTTTGACCCCACCCTTTTCTGTTTGGTTATTTAGAAAAGCAGTACCTATGATCCTAGGTATAATTATGTGATATGCCAACAACAACTGAGATTTCCTTTATGAAAAAAGTATTTTTAGTTAATACAATAAAAAATAATAGTTTTGGACCTATTTGGATTTAAGGGTCTTTTTGGAGTTCCTGAGCTCAGCACCCCAGAAGGATTTCACGTTGCACAAGAGAAAGCCCTAAGAAAGACAGAGTTTCTGGTGGAGCGCGCATGCTCATCACCCCCGGGGCCCCAGACCGTGCTCATCTTTGACGAGCTGTCGGATTCCTTGTGCAGAGTGGCTGACTTGGTAAGACACCTTTTCTCTTTCAAGCTGTTGACGTTGGAGTCAAGTTTATCCTTTGTTGTTTAGTATTGGACCATAAGATTCAAAATGTCTGAAGCTATTGGAGACCTGTTGGGTTTATTGTGTTGCGATGAAATATGTCGTTAGGAATGGGAAAAATGCATAGGAAAGGTGCTTTTGGAATGTGTGCTTTGGTATGTATCTTTAATAAGCTGTATCTGTAAGAAAAGGATGGATACTGATGTAGCGCAAGTGTCTTTGTTGGATAAAAGTTCTTCCTTTATGAAGGCATCTACCAGGACTGTAACAGAACTCTTCATGTGCACATTTGCAGCGAGACTCCTCTCTGCCATATGTGCAATAAGAATCAGTTGTTTCAAACTTTGCACGAATGCCTTTTCTGATGAAAAATGGTTTTGACACCAAACTGACTGTTTTAAAGACTGCTTTGTGTTTTAAAGTTGCAGTAGATGTGTTTGGAAGTCTCTTCACCAACTAAGAAGCCCGTGGCTGAGATAGGAAGCCCAGCCCGAAGGGGTCAAGTCTCCATTACTTGTGTCAGTGAAGGCAGTTAATGGTGCACGTAATCCAAAATACTGGTCATTCACGATCCTGTCTACCCAGAAAGGCCACTGAAAAGCTTTTTCCCTCGCATGTGCCAAAGTCTCTTGTGGGCACCAGGGATGTTGTCGTGAGTAATGTGATGTTGAAGTCAAGGGCTTATATTCTGGCGTTTGGGCTTTTGTAGGCCCTCCTGGGCAGCGTGCCCTAGGAAATCCTTTACCTGGGGCCGCTGATGGACCTTCCTCAGCACATCTCCATTTTCGGCCGTGCAGAGAAGGGCACTAAGCGGTGGAGTGATGTGCGTGGTCCCCCAGCCAGCCCGGGACCTGCCTTCTGGCCCTTCCGGGGCTGCCTGGCTGCTCACACCAGATGAACCCTTAATTAGAGAGGTTGAGGACTTAGCTTCTCCAGCTTTTTAAATAAGTACTTGTTTAGTTTTACAGTTATTGCCCAGTAAGGTTGACTTCATGAAGCTTAACTCATGTATAACTGAGTAACCACCACCAGAGTCAGGGCGTGGAGCTGTTCCATCACCCTAAAACAGCTCCTGTGTGATCCCATCTACCCCTCAGCCCCAGCCTCTGGCAGCTGCCCGTCTGTTGCCCATCCCTATTTTGTCTGTTGTAGAGTGTCATTCAAGGGCAACCACGGGTACCCTTTGAGACTTCTTGCACCTGCCAGCACACCTGCTCACCTTTGTTCTTTTGCCTTCTCCAGAAAGCAGAGCTCCTTCCTCTGCTGCACCTGCACTGAGCAGTGACCCCTTTCGGGTGATTACACCGTCACTGTGAGTTTCCTAGGATTAAGCAAACTGGGAAAGTGCCTGATTTTAAAGATTTTATTTTATTTTTTTGGAAAGAGTTACAGTGAGAGGGAGAGACAGAGAGAGAGGTCTTCCATCCACTGGTTCACTCCCCAAATGGCCGAAATGCTTAAGCAGAGCCGATCTGAAGCCAGGAGCCAGGAGTTTCTTCAGGTCTCCTACAGGGATGCGGGGGCCAAAGGACTTAGGCCATCCTCCACTGCTGTACCAGGTACATTAGCGGGGAGCTTGATTGGAAGCTGTATGGGATGCTGGTGCTTCAGGCTGGGGATTTAACCTGCTGCACTACAGCGCTGCAGAGTGCCTTATTTTAAAGGGTTTTCCCCGGGAGTGAAGATGCAGCTTTGGGTAATGAGTTCTGTTTCCCTGGCTTTGCTCAGGCGCCCCAGTACACTTGTAGGGCATGTGTCTGATGGTGGAGGGCCGTGGCAGTGTCCTGCCAAGAAGAGGTGTCACCCCTTCTGTGCCACACGTGTCACTGAAACCTGGATAGGGAATGTTTGTCAGCAAATTTCACTGGCGAGTAAGCGAGTGTTGGCTGTGGCAGTCAGAATCCCACAGTTCATTGTTGATTTGTTACGTTATTCTTTCTCTTAATTAAGCAGTGTTCTGGGATTTTTTCCCCCCACATTTTTGTTTTTTTGCCTTCATAAAAATATTCTAAGTTCTCTGCCCTAAAGTCCTATTTTTGAAGTTTCAAATATTTATGATGTATAATGGAATGTCATTTAAAAATGATTAAAATATAATGTGATTTACATTTGTAACTCTGGGTGAAGAAACAAACTCAAACCTTCCTTTTTGAATTTTAAGATATTACTGGCCAGTGAAATCAATACTGTTTTAAGGAAGAGTTTTGTAAGTTATAAACTGTTTCTCACCAAGTGGCCATCTTGTTTTATTTTCCTTTTTTAGTATTGTTACATAATTGAACTGTTTTTCTGATTGTGTTCTGAATTTTAATGTCCATGTTAATTCTACAACCTGTAGATAAGTGATTTATAAAATGTATTGTAAATTTTACCAGCTCATATTTCAGGTGCTTCAGTACCGAATGTTTCCTGTTGTTACAGAAAATGTATCAAACTATGATCTAAGTGATCATAAAATTTGGAAATTTTACCTTGTGGTGATTTATGTTTTATTCGTGTTTTCACCAGCCATGTTCTCTGGAGGAGAAAGAAGCTATGTAGTATTTTATAGTTCCTTGATGTTTCCTTTTGCAGTGTACTGCAATCAGTGCAAAGCTAAAATCTAGTTTCACATGATTTTGTCTTTGTAAAAAGGAATTCTAATGTGCATGCAGCAGTTGCTGTAGTCACTGTGACTCGTGCTAAGAGAAGACTTAATATAAAACATGACTTCAAGTTTTACCAAAGAAGAATTTGTATTTGACTAGAAAGGCTATACAGAGAATGTGCATTGGTTTTCTGCACAAATACTAGATGTGGTTTAAGTGGGTTTCAAAGCTATGCTGTGTGTCAATTTTTAAAAAGCCTCCGCGAGTTGTTCTCTGTGGCCTGGTTAACCTGTGAGAACCGTATCACAAAGCATGTGAGTTAGATTCGAAGCCAGGTTCTGTTCTTTGGAACTGCAGATGTGGGAAGCATTTGCTTGGTGTTTGTATTTAAAGGAGGAAAATCTTTTCTAAAGTGAAGTGAGTGAAAATATTTTCTTTGGAATGAAACCGCTTTGTTCCTAGGAGTAGCAGAATAAATAAATGGCCCAGCACAGCTGCTTCGCCTTATGACAGGGAATATCCAGTCGTGGAAACGCACAGCTCAGCCATGGGACACATTTTTAACACGTAGGCTTTCATGTTCACCCTCGCGTCTTGAAAGAAAGCTCCCCAGCAGATTCCCTTCTGGTTTTGTCTCCCTTTTATCAGGCTGATTTTGTGAAAATTGCGCACCCTGAGCCAGCGTTCAGAGAGGCCGCGGAAGAAGCCTGTAGAAGTATCGGCACCATGGTAGAAAAGTACGTGCTGCGCCCGTCACGGTGCTGGTGATGTGGTTTCCTGGTCTGGCGGGTCAGGTGGTTCTGTCCGCAGTGCTCGAGCCCGTCCAGCAGGGTGTGTGGTGTATGTGACGGCCGGGTGTGGGTCACAGCGCTGAGCACTGTGACTTGGGGCCTTCTTTCAGCTCCTCCCCTTGGCTATAAATGGGGTGATGAAGTCTACCCTGCCTGCTAGGGTTGTGGTGAGGATTAAATGAGATCAGCTGCTTGTACTGGTGTCAGCCGTGTGGCAGACATCCAGCCTCCATGTTACCATTGCTTGTGTAAAGGGTTTATTAGTATGTTAGCAGCAAGTCGGAGTTATAGATCAGTGCGTGATTAAATTGCACTGGTGGCTGTGGACCGCAGGGCATGAAGCCAAAATTACCCGTGCGCAGTACCCTAGCAACCCTGTGAGGTTGGGATCAGGTGGGGCCTGGGGTGACCATAAAGCTCTCTGGGAGGGCTGAGACAGGCTGCAGAGCCCGGCTGTGATGGAGCAGATTATTTTAATGTGATTTTGTGGTAAATTGAAATGTCTTTAAGCCATTTATGAGCGCTCCAAAGTGCTTGTTAAAATAACGGAGGACAGAGCGCTATTCTAAAGCCCTGGAACACATGACACTGCCGGGCAGTGTATAAAGCTAGAGAGAGCCCTGGGGCCTGCATGGCCTGAGTTACACCGGGAAACCTGGGCCAGGCAACACGGGAAGGCTGTTTCATAAACCAGATGTTGTTGGGGAGGCGGGGAAAAACCTCTGGTTAGACCAGGCTTCCTGGCAGATCGAGCGTCAGGATGTGCTGCAGCCACTTGTCCCCTGATCACTTTGGCACAGTGACTGTGGCTTTTCTTACAGCCACTGACAGTCAGCTCACTGAATGGGATAAAAGGGGTCTCTGCAAAGCCCAGACACTGGATGTGCCAAAGGGGCTGGGGACTCTGGGGAGAAAGAGCTTTGCATGGAGGGGAAGGGCCCAAGAATGGGGGGTCGGCACCACCAGACTGCCTGCCTGGGGCATTCTCAGTGCTGTATCCTGCTGGACTTAGATAGTCTGGTCCCGTGGAGGAATACTCTTAATTTTGGGGAAGATGTTAGAGAACCACGATCGTCGTAGCCAGGTTGTGTTGGGTGTCAGATTGTCACTTTGCTGTAGAAGGCATGGCAGCCCACGGAGAAGGTAAAGCCCTACAGCAGTGTTCACAGCCTGTGCTGGAGCTTTGCCTCCTGCCTGCTCTGAGCACCCTGACCCATTTTCTCTCTCTGTCTCTTTTTTTTTTTTTTTTTTTTTTTTGACAGAGTGGACAGTGAGAGAGAGAGACAGAGAGAAAGGTCTTCCTTTGCCGTTGGTTCACCCTCCAATGGCCACCGCGGCCGGCGCGCTGTGGCTGGCGCACCGCGCTGATCCGATGGCAGGAGCCAGGTACTTCTCCTGGTCTCCCATGGGGTGCAGGGCCCAAGCACTTGGGCCATCCTCTACTGCACTCCCTGGCCACAGCAGAGAGCTGGCCTGGAAGAGGGGCAGCCGCCCATTTTCTCTTAACCTCCCTGAGTCCTAACTAACTTACTCAGTTGAGGTTTGAAAAAATGGAAAAATCGGGATGATTTGCCACGCATGTGTAGAGTTGATATAATTTCTGGTAGTGGAAAAAAGTCTAAAAGTAAGCGAGGTTGTTGAGAATTGATGCTACATATACAGTGTAAAGCTTAGTCTCAGGGTCTTCCAGCATGACGGTGTGGGAGATTTGCTTAACCTTCTGAAGAGGGTGTGTTGCAGGCCACCTCTGGGCCCCTGTCCCTTTGACAGGGAGTGGCTTCTCGGGTGAGCAGACCAGCAGGAGGTCAGCACCCACACTGACCATGTCCCTGACTCCAGCAACAAGAATGTATGTCTGCCCTTCTTGTGCACTTCTTGGATGTGGGTGTTTGGGAAGAGCCATGAAAGTGGTGGCCATGGAAACCATTTGGTTCCTATTTTCAAAGCTTTCATTTTTTGATTATGGAGTGAGCAGGGAGCCGGGCCATCTGAGTAGGAATGCTGGCTGGTTCCCCTGGCCTCATGCCTCCCTGAGGATCCACCAGGCAGGAGCACATTCTGTCTGCTTGTAGACCTGACTCGCTCTTTGGCGTTGGGGCTGCTGGGGGTGCTGTTTGGTGTCTGGGGAGGAGGGACTGGGTGGCTGGCAGTGGTGCTGGGGTTAGGTTGAGATTAGTCCTTGTTTCTGTTCCCCAGTTTTGGCTAGGGGTCAGCTGCAAGGCCACCTAACAATGGCTGTGGTTTACTGGTGTGGAGAATATGTGATGTGCACGTATGATCTCATTTAATCCTCACAGCGACCTGAGGTCTAAATAACTTTCCCAGGTTCACAGAGCAGTGGCAGGGCCAGGCATGCATCTCTGAGTCCTAGGCGCTCCCTTGGGGTGTGGGCCTCCACTGTCTCCCAGAAGAGCACGGGCACCCAAGGTCCTGGGCTGCTCAGTTCAGGGCTGGAAAGTGTGTTTGTCCAGCCTCCCTTCTATCCTCACCCCTTTTCCCATATTCAGAATTCAAATGGCCAGGGCATGTTGGAGTCAGGCACTGATTCTCAGATCACCAATTGTCACCTTACCCCCTTTCCCTCTGTCCTGTCTGCTCTTCCTGCGCCAGCTCCTGACTGTGGCTTGACATTTATCCTTTCTCCTTCCGGCATGGTTAGTGCCTCTGGTGCTTGGCCCAACCGACTGCCTCTGTGCTGAACAGTTCAGTAAGTATGGCTATGTCCCTCCTGGTCCAAAGGAACAGACACAAAACTACCCCAAGTGGTTGCTGGGCATTGGTGTGCTATAATCTGATACTATCTTTTTACTGTCAAATTAAAAGTAAGGTATTAGGAAATCATTTAATGTCATTTTGTGATTTTTTTCTAGGTTGAACACAAATGTGGAATTATATCAAAGTTTGCAAAAATTACTAGCTGACAAGCGCCTTGTGGATTCCCTTGATCCAGAAACCAGGTACTCCCTCCTTCCTTTGCATCTGTCAGGACTGTGTGTGTGCAGCCTCAGCATCTCCAGGTGGTAGGTGGTTAGCTAATGAGTGTCCTCCTGTAAACAATTGATAGTGACACTTAGCTTTATGCTTAAAGTTTCATAATCGATGCCATCAGAAGATACACGAAAAGTGATTTTATTCCTTGAGGTCATTTGCTTGATTCATTAGATTACATTTTAAAAATCTGGATTGAAAAGGCCCAATTTCTGGTTGAGTACACAAGTAAGTGTATTTGATACTGTACCTTAACTTAGTTCTTTTCTCAGGGTTTTTTTTTTTAATATATAAAATAAATATTGTAGGGTTTGTCATTTACTGGCTTATAATATTCATGACATAAAATGGAGATGTTGTTTGTACCCATTTACTGTTTATTTGTGGTATACTGACTTCCTTTGACTACTTGAATCTCCCTCCTCTTCTCCTTGTCACCATGTATGGCTTGTGACCCCAAGTGAAGCTATATTCTGGATGGACCAACTGATAATGAAATTTTGCTATGACTCTAATACAGTCATGCATTGTGTTTTTCAGAAGTGTGTTGTCGGGTGCTTTTGTTTCTGCACTGACATCATAGGTTTATTGGCACAGATCTAGATGGTGTAGGCTGGTACTCGACATGGCCTCTTGATTCAGTTGAGAAATGCAGTAAACACAAGATGTATGAGGCTGCTGTCTGCCTAACTAGAAGGAGTACCCTAAAATAATGACAAATAATAGACTAGAGGGGCCAGTGTTGTGGCACAGTGGGTTAAGCCACTGCCTGTGACACCAGCATCCCATATGGGCACCAGTCTGAGTCCTGGTTGCTCAACTTCTGATCCAGCTCCCTGCTAATGTGCCTGGGAGAACAGTGGAAGGTGGCCCAAGTACTTGGGTTCCTGTCATCCACATGGGAGACAATGAAGAAGCTGCTGGCTTTAGCCTGGCCCAGCTCTGGTCATTGCAGTCATTTGGGGAGTGAATCAGTGGATAGAAAAATCTCTCTCTCTCTGTAACTCTCTGTCTCTCCCTCTCTCTTTAACTCTGCCTTCCAAATAAATCTTTTTTAAAAGGTTTTTATTTATTTATTTGAGAGGTAGATTAATAGAGATAGAGATCTCTTCCATATTCTGGGTCACTCCCCAAATGGCTACAGTGGCCAGAGCTGGGCAGATCTGAAGCCAGGAGCCAGGAACAACTTCTGGGTCTCCCACATGGGTGCAGGGACCCAAGCACTTGGGCCATTTTCCACTGCTTTCCCAGGCCATAGCAGAGAGCTGGATTAGAAGTGGAGCAGCTGGGACTTGAACCAGTGCCCATAAGGGATGCTGGCACTTTAGGTGGCAGCTTTACCCACTGTGCCACAACACTGGCCCCCATAAATAAATCTTTGAAAAAAAAATGTAGACTATAGTAAGCACACATACAAATAACATAGTTGTTTAATATCATTATCAAGTATTATGTACTGAACATATAATTGCATGTGCTATAATTTGATGTGATCGGCAGCATAGCAGGTTTGTTTACATTAGTATCACCACAACCATGTAATGTGTTGTGTTACAATGATCTGTGACATTATAATGACTACTGTGCCCCTGGATAATAGAAACTTTTCATCTCCATTTTAATCTGTGGAACCACCGTTTTCCTATATGTGGTCTTTGCTGAATGAGACAACATTACTCAGCATGTGACTACATGAGTACTTTAAGGGGTTGTTTTCACTTGGCTAGTATGTAAGTACCTGATCTTATTTCATTTCATTGACCCCGATGCTCAGGATACTGGTAAAGCTACATGTATCATAAAAATAATTTTTTGTTTTAATTTTTGGCTTGCTTTCATTAGCAAAGCAAGTCAAAGATCTTTAAAAAAACCTTTAAAGTATGTTTATTGTTTTTATTTGTTTGAAAGGCAGAGGCAGACCAATGTCTTCTATCTACTAGTTCACTCCCCAAAGGCCACAACGGCCAGGGATGAGTGAGGCGGAAACCAGGAACCAGGAATTCAATCCGTGTCTCCCACATGGATGCAGGGACCCAGCTGCTTGAGCCATCACCTGCTGCCTCCCATGATGCACCTTAATAACCTGCTGGACTCAGGGCCGTTGCTGTGGCGCAGTGGGTTAAGGCTCTGGCCTGAAGTGCCGGCATCCCATATGGGTGCTGGTTCTAGTCGTTCTAGTCCTGGCTGCTCCTCTTCTGATACAACTCTCTGTTATGGCCTGGGAAGGCATAAGAATATGGCCCAAGTGTTTGGGCCCTTGCACGCATGTGGGAGACCCGGAAGAAGCTCCTGGCTCCCGGCTTCGGATCGGCGTAGGTCTGGCCGTTGCCCCCATATGGGGAGTGAACCAGCGGATGGAAGACCTCTCTCTCTCTCTCTCTCTCTCTCTGTCTCTACCTCTCTCTGTAACTCTGACTTTCAAATAAATAAAATAAATCTTTAAAAAAAAATAACATGCTGTACTCAAACCAGGTAGTCGGCCGGCGCCGCGGCTCACTGGGCTGATCCTCCGCCTTGCAGCGCCGGCACACCGGGTTCTAGTCCCAGTCGGGGCGCCGGATTCTGTCCCGGTTGCCCCTCTTCCAGTCCAGCTCTCTGCTGTGGCCAGGGAGTGCAGTGGAGGATGGCCTAAGTGCTTGGGCCCTGCACCCCATGGGAAACCAGGAGAGGCACCTGGCTCCTGCCTTCGGATCGGCGCGGTATGCCGGCCGCAGCCACAGCGGCCATTGGAGGGTGAACCAACGGCAAAAGGAAGACCTTTCTCTCTGTCTCTCTCTCTCACTGTCCACTCTGCCTGTCAAAAAAAAAAAAAAAAAAAAAAAAACAAAAACAAAAACAAAAAAAACAAACCAGGTGGTCTTATATGGGATGTAGATGTTCCAGACAGCTTCTTATCCACTGCTCCAAACATCTGTCCTCAAGTAAAAGTTGAATGCATGTTAATTATAACAGAGATGCCGCTAAGTAGCAATAACAACAATATAGTCTGACTTTAGTAAGGATTGACATTTCCATGTCTAATGAATAAAAATTATAGTGGAGTTGCAGACCATTTAAAAAAAAACATTTATTCAAAAGAGAGGGACACACATACACATACACACAGAAGTATCTTCCATCCACTGGTTCATTCCCTAAAGGCTGTAGTGGCTAGGACTGGCCCAAGCCGAAGCCAGGGGCTGGGGAATCCATCAGGATCTCCGGTGTGTGTGAAGAGTTAAAATTGTATATGTGCGGGTGTAAAAAGTTAAGCTTAAGCTTACAGGTTTAAACCTTCCTGGTGCAGCTGTGAAAATAAGACAGAGTGAAGTAGCACCTTGACAGTAGGGACTCCATTTTGGAGCACTTGAGACTGCATTCTGGGAAAGCACCCCCCCCCCCCCCCCCCGTGAGACTCTGGTCTGAAACTATGATCTCAAATAGTCGGACAATAGCAGTGCACTACATCACCCTTGGCAACGCACAAAAACCCCCTAGCATGATTGCTCAAGCTTAAAAGTAGAAAGGTTGCACCTGGGTTACCTGGGCTAATAATGAAGATGTGATTTGTCTATGTCTTAAGATCATAATTGCTGATTGTAAGACTTTAGCAACCGCTTAGCAACCGTGTATTCTCTTCCCCTTCCCGGTTTTGCGGTTTTTGCCTTTATAAACCCTAACCTTTGGTTATTCGGGGCTGCTCTGCTCATGATGATCAGACAGCCCCAGCATGCTGGATAATCAATAAAGCTTCCCCTTGCTGTTTGCATAAGAGATGTCTCTTGGTGACGTTTTTCGGGCGGTCGACTAACATGTGTGGCAGGGGTGCAAGTACTTGGGCCATCCTCTGCTGCTTTTCCCAGGCACATTAACAGGAAGTTGGATCAGAAGCAAAGCAGCTGGGACTTGAACCTGCCACTCAGGGGATACTGGCTCACAGGCTTAACATGCTGTGCCACAACACCAGCCCCTAGCAGACCATTTTACATTCAGAGGACTTATTGGATATCCCATGTCTAGATGTGGCCAAAATTGCCCATAGGAATTTTTACATGACAAGATGCTAAGCACATTGGGAAAAACAAGCTGGGCAGATTATCAGTAGTCTAGAAAGTAATGGCAATTTAGAGTTAAGAAAGAAGAAGAATTTGAAGTAATAATTATTGAAATATCACTGCACTTGTGCATCACCGGGAGTGTGTTGACTTGTAACAAGAAAGAACTGTATCTTAGAACTTGGCATATGATGAAGTAGAAGACAGTGGCTACAATGAAGAATTACAGATTTAATAAAATATCTCATAAAATGGTATTTGAGATAGGAGAAATGATTTAAATTGAGTAGTTCATCATTTTATTCTTAGGTGTAGTCTTTAAAGTACTAGTTCTATGAGTCATTCAAAACATTTCTTAAAAGGGTCTCAGTGGTCAGTAAGTTGGAAATCTGATATGTTAATGTATTTCCTTCCCTCAGAGAATATTAGTTTAGAGTCCCTGAGAAGCACAGCCACAAGGAAGCCTGTTCAACCTGGGGCTTTCCAGCCGAGAGCTTGCCCATGGGCAAAGAACATAACAGACACACCCTCCAGAAAATAGAGCGGAGAGAAAATCCTGGCCACAGGGGCAACGGAAGCTGCAGTACACCTTGGCATAAAACTGGGGCGTCAAAGGGGATAACACGTCAGTGTGCCGCCCACCCCCCTGAGAAGCGTGGAAGGTGGCTGAAGTGGAGAAACATCTGTAGTCTTAGGCAAGAAAGAATAAAGCCCAATAGTGTTCTCTGCTGGGCTGCAAGATTAATGCTAGCCAATGTACATTTGTTTTAAAGATTTATTTTTATTTTACTTGAAAGAGTTACACAGAGAGAGAAGGAGAGGCAGAGAGAGAGAGAGGAGTCTTCCATCCGCTGGTTCACTCCCCAGAGGGCCGCAATGTCTGGAGCTGTGCCAATCTGAAGCCGGGAGCCAGGAGCCTCTTCCGGGTCTCCCACGTGGATGCAGGGGCTCAAGGACTTGGGTCATCCTCTACTGCTTTCCCAGGTCACAGCAGAGAGCTGGATTGGAAGAGGAACATCCAGGACTTGAACTGGCGCCCGTATGGGATGCCACCACCATAGTCTGCAGCTCCACCCGCTACGCCACAGCGCTGGCCCACCAATGTACATTTAAAGACAGGTTTTTTTGTTGTTGTCACTTAAAATGATTTTGAAATCATAGAGAACAAATATGCCAGAATAGGCAGGAAAAAGCTAATCAAGAAAAATATTAATAAAGGACATGTAGCACTTTGTAAAACATTATAGTAAAAAATGCTATATTTAAAAGAATATTACAAACGCAAGCCTTTGGCACAGTGGTTGAGATGCCACCTGGGAGGCAGTGTTGTGGTATAGCAAGTTAAGCCACCACCTGAGATACCAGCATCCCATATCAGAGCATAGGTTCAGGCTGCTGCCAGCCATGTGGGAGACCTGGATACAGTTCCAGACGCCTGTATTTAGCCTCTCCTGCCCTAACTATTGGAGCATTTGGGAAGTGAACCAGCCAATGGAACGTATCTCTCTCGCTCTTGCTCTCCCTCTCTCCCCCTCTCCCCCCTCTTCCTCTCCTTCTCTCCTTCTCTCTTTCACACACTCCCTTTCAAGTAATAAACACATAGATAAATAAATAAATAAAATACTTTAAAAAAAATAAAACAATGCCCTTGGGACAGCTACATCCCAAATTGGAGTGGCTAGGTTTGAGTCCTAGCTCTACTTCTGACTCCAACTTCTGCTAATGGGTGGCAGCAGATTATGGTTGAAATACCTGGGTTCCTGTCACCCACATAGAAAATCCATTGACCTGGATTGAGTTCCTGGCTCCTGGCTTTGGCTTGCCCTAGCCCCAGATATAACAGTGGTTGGATATCTTTGTCTGCCTGTCTCTGCTTTCAAATAAAAATGAAAATAAAAATTCATAAAAATTTGTAAAAGAGCATATAAATCGTAAAAGTATTGATAACTTGGGATGTAGAAGATCTTTCTTGGTGTGATACCAAAGTCAGACCCAAAAGTGAAGGATTGGTTGGTTTAATTATATAAAAATTGTAAACTTTAGTATGTTTAGTATGGCAAAACCTTTCCATATTCAAAGTAGGAATACATCATTTGGACATATGTTACTTATATGGAAAAAGGTTAATATATTACTGTGTTAACAGACCTTACAAATTACTAAATAGAAAAAAGAAAGAAAACGAACTCCCTCATAGAAAAATGGATAACGGATTTTTTTCAAAGTGAAACTCTTGCAAAATAAGGACCAATAGTAGAGGGACATAACACGAGTAGCATTGGTGGGAGTGTGATTGCCTGGGTTGGATGTTGGCTTCATGGCTCTCTAAGCTTCAGTTTTTGTCTCTATAAAAGAGGAGTAGAAAAGCACTCTTAGAATTACTATGGCATTTAAATGAAATGTTCCTATAAAGTGCTTTCCTTGGTACCTGGCACATGGGAGTCACTCAGTATGTGGGACCTGCCAATGTTAAAGGAAAGTAGAATACAGCAGAGGGCCTATCAGTTGGCAAAGCTCAAACAGAGTAAGAAGAGTGTTGTTGATGGTTTGGGCTAACGAGTCCTCTCTAACTATGTATAAACCGATAAATATGGAGGAGGGCCATTTGGTTAAATATATCTACATGTATAATTTTTGATCAGTTTAATTTTTTGCAACTTATTCTAAAGAAACAAACAAGGATAAAGAGATGTACGCAGCTGGGGCTGGTGCTGTGGCATAGCTGATAAAGCCGCTGCCTATGGTGCTGGTATCCCATATGGGCACCAGTTCTAGACCCAGCTGCTCCACTTCTGATCCAGCTCTCAGCTATGGCCTGGGAAAGCAGTAGAAGATGGCCCAAGTCCTTGGGTCCCTGCATCCTCATGGGAGACCCGGAAGAAGCTTCTGGCTCCTGGCTTAAGATTGGCACAGCTCTGGCCGTAGTGGCCATCTGGGGAGTGAACCAGCGGATGGAAGCTGTCTCTCTCTCTCTCTGCCTCTGCCTCTCTGTAATTCTGCCTTTCAAATAAATAAACCTTAACAAAAAGATATATGCAGCAAAGATTTTTGTCATAGCATAGTTTATGAAGCAGGAAAACTGAAAGCATTTTTAGGCTATATGACAAAACACAGTAAAAACATTAGATGTTACGTTTTTGAGGATTGTTTAGCGATATAGAAAATATTCAATGTTTGTGTTATACTTTTACAAGAAAAAGCAAGATCAGTAATACATACACACACACACACATATACATATATGGTTAAGCCCCAGTTATTCTAAATAAATAATGCAACATTGGAAGGAGTTATAAGAACTTAATTTTTTAAAGATTTATTTATTTTATTTGAAAGGGAGAGTAATGGAGGGAGAGACAGGGATCTTCTATCTGCTAGTTCACTTGCCAGATCTGGGTCTCCCACATGGGTGGCAAAGGCCCAAGCACTTGGGCCAACTCCCACTGCTTTCCCAGACATAGCAGCAGAGAGCTGGATGGGAAGTAGGGCAGTCAGGACTGGAACTGGCACTTTGATATGGGATGCCAGCATTGTAGGTGGCGGCTTAACCTGTGCCACAACACTGGCCCAATATAAGAATTTTAATACTAGTTATCTTTGGTGGGATTTAGTGATTTTAATTTCTTCATCCATTTCTATATAAATGTTTTAATGGTAAACCTACATTGATTAACACAATTAACCCCACCCTCAATTTATCAACCCCTCCTGTCTTGTCTTTTTTTTTTTTTTCTAAAGTAAATGGAAAATATCTGCTTGAAAAGACAATGCTGTGTTTTGAGGCTGAGTGAGGGAGATGAGTGAAGTGGAGATAGTGGATATTGTTAAGGAGTATGGGTAAAGTGCTTTCTCTTATTGGAGAGAGAAGAGAAATGAGTAAATAATGACTAGTCTGTTGAATTTTCAGAATTTTAGAAGAACGTAATTCTGTTCTTTCAGGGTACAAGTGACACAATAACCAGGAAGATACAGTTATCCTTTTTAAAAAACCAGGGAAAGCCAGAAGAGTAGATCAAATATTTGGTGACCCTTCCTCTGGGAGAATAGGTAGTTTAAGAAAAAACATATTGTTGACAGGAAAAAGTGTTACACATGAAATTGGTTCCAAGCATGGAGCAGGATTAAAAACAAAACAGTTCTCACTAGCCAAGAAAACCAACTTCCAGTGTAGCATCAAAGAATTTAGTTTTCTAAGCAGCTGCTGCTAGGTTGAAAAGAAAAATGGGAACTCTCATGCAGAGGGCCTTTGAAAAATTGACCAAGTAGAAACCTCTATGCTTTTAAGTATTGGGATTTGGATAGAGTTGAAATAAATAAGTAATTATGGTGGTGACTTTCATAGGTTAGTAATCTCTACATAAGGGGGTGAGCTTACATGCAAAGCTACTCGTAATTGTCCAATCAGTGGGATGTTTTGCCTGACTTCTAAGATAGTAAACACTTCATTTAAAACTGATTATCTCTGTGAGTCTGTTAAAACAACTTGGCAGTTGTGAAACAGCTTATTTAACAAAAATGCTGATTTATTTATCAAAAAATAGCTCTTTGTCAATAATTTTTTTTTGACAGGCAGAGTTAGAGAGAGACAGAAAGAAAGGTCTTCCTTCCGTTGGTTCACCCCCCAAATGGCTGCTACGGCCTGCTCACTGCGCTGATCCGAAGCCAGGAGCCAGGTGCTTCCTCCTGGTCTCCCATGCAGGTGCAGGGCACAAGCACCTGGGCCATCCTCCACTGCCTTCCCGGGCCACAGCAGAGAGCTGGCCTGGAAGAGGAGTAACCGGGACAGAATCTGGCGCCCCGACCGGGACTAGAACCTGTGGTGCTGGTGCCGCAGGCGGAGGATTAGCCTAGTGAGCCGCGGTGCCGGCCATCTTTGTCAATAATTTTTATTATGTATTGTAACCTGGGGCTTATTGTCTTATAGGCGAGTGGCTGAACTGTTCATGTTTGATTTTGAAATCAGTGGAATCCATCTAGATGAAGAAAAGGTAACACTTTCCTCTTGTTTTTGATTCCCTTGTTTCACTGACACTTAGTTGATATCTTTGTTGCTACAGTCCTTGTGTATTGCTTAAATTTGCATATTATAAAAATGTCCCAGTATTCTGTCTTTTTGAAATTCTTCAGGAGGTTGTATTTGAATGTATTTCTCTCTGCCTGTGGTAACTTAGAATTCTAAGAAATGACTTGAGACAGTTTTTGATGCCATGGAGTTAGTGTGAGATGTGCAGTATCCAGGAAAGACTAGCAGGCGAACAGCAAAGCTGACGTCATTGAACATCTGATGGACGGGAGATATCATTTAGACTTTTACATATGTGTGTTTTATGCTATCCATGTCTTTGACAGATCCACACTCTTGGTCTGGAAGCAGTAAGCATAGATGATACACTGTTAGGCTGGGACGGAGGGCCTTATACATTTGTCTAGACCTCTTGTTTTAGAGATGTGGAAACAAGACAAAGTTTTATTTGTTCAGTTCTCTACTTTGTTCCCAGAACTTCCAGCATTGGCCACTGCTCTCTCACTCTCTTTTTTCCCCCAGAAACCTTCTATTTAAGGAATATAAACTTCATACATTTCATAAATACAACTTTAGGTTTATAGTGATTCTTCCCACCATACCGCCCTCCTACCCACACTCCTGCGACTCTTCTTCCTCCCTCTCCTATTCTCATTCTTACTTTTTTTTTTTTTTATTTTATTTTTGACAGGCAGAGTGGACAGTGAGAGAGAGACAGAGAGAAAGGTCTTCCTTTGCCATTGGTTCACCCTCCAATGGCCACCGTGGCTGGCGCAATGCGGCCGGCGCACCGCGCTGATCCAAAGGCAGGAGCCAGGTGCTTCTCCTGGTCTCCCATGTGGGTGCAGGGCCCAAGCACCTGGGCCATCCTCCACTGCACTCCCTGGCCACAGCAGAGAGCTGGCCTGGAAGAGGGGCAACCGGGACAGAATCCGGCGCCCCGACTGGGACTAGAACCCGGTGTACCGGCGCCGCAAGGCGGAGGATTAGCCTATTGAGCCATGGCGCCGGCTCTCATTCTTACTTTTTATTAAGATCTATTTTCAGTTAACTTTAAACATATACAATTAACCCTGTACTAAGTAAAGAGTTCAACAAATTGTATGAAAAAAGACTTTTCCTCAACAGTTGAGACAAGGACTGTTCAAAGTCATTGCATCTAAAAGTGTTAATTTCACTTCTATAGATTACCTTTTAGGTACTCTATTAGTTATCACAGATCAGGGAGAACTTATGGTATTTGTCCTTTTGGGACTGGCTTATTTCACTGAGTATTATATTTTCCAGGTTTTTTTTTTTTTCTGCTGTGCATATCCTATAATTCTTTTATCCAGTCTTCAGTTGATGGGCATTTGGGTTGATTCCATAACTTAGTTATTGTGAATTGAGCTGCAATGAACATGGGGGTACAGATAGCTCTTTCATATGCTGATTTCATTTCTCTTGGGTAAATACCCAGGAGTGGGATGGCTGGGTCATATGGTAGGTCTATATTCAGATTTCTGAGGTTATCTCCATACTGTCTTCCACAGTGATTGTACCAGTTTGCATTCCCATCCAACAGTGGATTAGGGTACCTTTTCCCCCCACATCCTCGCCAGCATTTGTGGTTTGTTGATTTCTGTATGAAAGCCATTCTAATGGGGGTGAGGTAAAACCTCATTGTGGTTTTGATTTGTGTTTCCCTGATCCTGAGCATTTTTTCATGTGTCTGTTGGCCATTTGGATTTCCTCTTTTGAGACATGTCTGGTTAAGTCCCTAGCCCATTTCTTAACTGGGTTGTATGTTTTGTTGTTGTTGAGTTTCTTGATCTCTTTGTATATTCTGGTTATTAGCCCTTTATATTTTGCAAATAATTTCTTCTATTCTGTCAGTTGCCTCTTAACTTTGCTGAGTGTTTCTTTTGCAGTGCAGAAGATTCTCAGTTTGATGTAATCCCATTTGTCCATTTTGGCTTTGATTGCCTGTGCCTCTGGGGTCTTTTCCAGGAACTCTTTGACTATGCTAGTGTCTTGCAGGATTTCCCCAATGTTCTCTAATAATTTGACGGTATTGGGTCATCGATTTAGGTCTTTAATCCATGTTGAGTGAATTTTTGTGAAAGGTGTAAGATAGGGGTCTTGCTTCTTTCTTCTGCATGTGGAGATGCAGTTTTCCCAGCACCATTTGTTGAAGAGACTGTCCTTGTTCCAGGGATTGATTTTAGATAAATTGGTTGTAAATGTATAGATTGATTTCTGGCATTTCTTTTCTTGCTTGGACTGCTGCAGTCTGGTCTTATCTTATCCAGAGCTGGTGCTGAGACTCTCGGCTGCTGGGGTCCTGAGCTGTGTGGGTCCATACCCTCCACAAAGGTTCACAGTGTCCCGCCAGTTTGCATAGAGTTTCCTCTGCTGTTTTCTCCCTAATAACTCTTCCCTGAGATTGCACTCTGTAATGCCCAGATAAGTGGATCCCCAAAAAGCTATCGGTGACCCAATCACACCAAAATGCAAAAGCTAGGTTTATTTTGAAAGTACAAGCCGCGACAGGGACCTCATCTGACCAGCCAACGCGCGGAGATCAGAGGAAGGCCCAGGCCTTTGTTTGCGAGTGCTTTTAAAGGAAAAAACCACAGGGTTACATCAGTGGGGGCTTACAGTATGGGGCTTTTGATGATTGGACGGGGCTGTTCTGGGTTGCTCTTAGTCGAAGGGGAGCAGTCTCCGTTTGGCTTGGGTTCAGGGAGTTACCTCATTTGGTAATCTCTACTGAGCTGCCCTTGGTCTGCTGAACTGTCCTTGGTGAGCTTTGATATCTTCGGAATGCCTGAATGCCTGCTTTCACAAGGACTTGGGTCTGCTACGGGAAGTGGAGGCTGCTTTTTATTTATTTATTTTTTTAAATGGAGTCACTTTGGCTCTTCACACTCTATCTAATTTTTTTTTTTTTTTTAATATTCTCCCCTAGACTAGAGCAGCATGCTCTCTCTCTATAACCCCATCTTGAACTTCTATTGTTTTATTTAATCCTCATGAAAGATGCTTGCTGAGAACCGGTGGGTGTTCAATTTCACCAGCTAGGCCTTGCTGCTCTTCTGTGACCTGCATTCTCACAGTAGAACTTCTCTTTCCTCAATGTCCTGGGAAAAAATTAACATTTGAGATACAAGTTAAGTAAATTGTTAAATTCATCTCGTAACTTTCAGGTCTGTTCTCACAGGTGCTCCACTAGGACAGGAAACAAGAAGGCATGTGACATGTTTTAGAAGAGAAATTGTAAAAGAAACCCACTTAAGCTATAAATCAGAAAGTTCCATATTCCCTCCAGTTTATTTCTTATTTAATTTTTAGTATCTCATATGAATATAACAAAAAGTTTAAAATTAATGGAAGTGTATATTTTATGCAGTAGTGTAACACAATTTCATAGAAAATTTCAGCAGTTTAGAATACTGAATATTCAGCTGTGACCTATATGAGTGGTGCTATGTCTTGTAGATCATTGAAGTCAGGATATAAACTCGGTTTTAATTTTTCCAGGGGTTTTACTAAATGATAAAATCTTTGAAATGATTTTATCAGATTTAATTTTGCTTTTAAATAGTAAGAGTACAATTTTGCAAGAATAATACAATTTCTAAGTATCATTCCTCTTTTGTGTTATTCTATTGATCACCATTAGGTGGTGATAAATGGCCACATGAAAACAAAAGAAGCAAAGGGAAATCTTTACTTTTATAAAGACATCAGAGTCTCTCAATATTTATTTGTCCCATGAAGTTTGAATTTTTTATATTGAAAAAAATTTTTTATATTGAAAACATTGGGTTATTAATATATAGTTAGTTTTCACCTTTTCATCAAGCATACATCTACATCTCTATTTGTTTAAAATAATGAGTGCTACTTAATTTTTTAAGGCATTATATAATTTAGAATTTGTTGATAGCTATTGATCCCCCTTCTCAGAAAGGCCTTTGTAGGATTTACATGAAGCCCATCAGGAGCCCAGCCCAGTAGCCGTCTGGTTTCTAAGGAAGAGTAACTGAAAATTAATGTCTTGTTCTCTAGAAACCCCAATTGGACTAATCATATATGTTTCATTTTGAAACATTTAAGGCAGCTCCTTAGATAATACCTGATTTCTCAGGAAATTGTGTGTTATAAAGGTATAACTCAAGGTAAACCTACATAGTTGTCCCAGCCTCATCAGTGACCATTCTAAGGCCTGATGGTATGAGGCTGGTGTGCCCTAAACTAGGGACACCGAGTGGAAGACATGGCCCTGCCCTTAAGAGGCTTCAGTGACTGGGGCAGGCAACGACTTGAGCTAGGAGCTGGGAATGCAGTCCAGGTCTCCCATGTGGATTGGCACGAGCCAAGTTACTTGACCTATCCTTGCTTCCTCTCACGATGTGCATTAGCAGGAAGCTGGAGTTAGGAGCCGGAGCAGGGAATCTAACCCAAGTGCTCAAATGTGGGGCATGGGTATCATGGGCACAAGGCTCCCCAAATCAGAACTTTAAAAGTGTGCTTCCCCACTTCCGAATGTTCACTACACTCTCTGAAGAATTATATTTCTTTTCTCTTTGCCCTTTAGATAATCTTTTAAGAATAAGTACATTTTCTAACATGGTCTTTAATACTTAATATCTTTAGTCTAAAAATACCTTAGAAGCACCATATTGGATTGATTCAACCAGCTTACTATTTTCTGATTACCCTCACAAAGGTTTTCTGAAAGGGAAGACAGAAGAGCATTCTATACTTCTTGATGTTGCTAATGCAAAGATTAGTTTTATAACCTAGACATAAAATAGAACTCTATATGTTATGTAAATCTTATAGCAAAGAAACATTATAAAACCATAAGGATAGTCTTTCTGTCAGAATATTAAATACCTGCCAAAAATAGAATCAGTATCTTACATATACTGTGTACTTATGTATTATACCTTCATAACAAACAGTATATCCATTTTATTTAATATATTTCTATGGAATCATAATACAATCCTGTAATATGTTTATTGATTTGCTACCCTGATAGGTTGTCTATTAAATTGGAAATATTAATTTTAAATACGTCTAAATAACTTTTATTCTCCTACATATAGCGTAAAAGAGCAGTGGACCTTAATGTTAAAATCTTGGATTTGAGTAGTAAATTTCTAATGGGAACCAACTTTCCCAACAAGATTGAGAAGCATCTCTTACCAGAGCACATTCGCCATAACTTTACACGTGATGGGGATCATATAATAATTGATGGTCTACATGCTGAAGCACCAGATGACTTGGTATGTATATTTCATTCTCCTTGTTGTTTAAGTTTCACCTGCACATGGGGTTTGTTTTTATTTATTCACTTGTTCATTTAAAAGGCAGAGTGATAAAGAGGAAGAGACAGAAAGAATCTTTTATTTGCTGGTTAATTCCCCATTTGGCTGCAACAGCCAGGACTGGGCCATGCCAAAGTCAGAAGCCAGGAACTCCATCTGGCATCGCACATGGTACAGGGGTCCAAGCGTTTGTGCCTCTTCTGCCACTTTCCCAGGTGCATTAGCAGTAAGCTGGATTGGAAGCAGATCAGCTGGGACTTGAATGGGTGCTGTGTTATGGGATGCCAGCATTGCAAGCAGTGGTTTGACATGCTGTGCCACAGTGCCGGCCTCATGGCTGCTGTTTTAATCCAAAATTCTGTACTAATATAATAATGTCCTTAAAAGTCCTTTAGTGTTACTAAGCTCTAACAATTTAACTTGTGGGATCATTATTTCTTTAAATGTTTTGAGTAATGAAAATGGTTTATTTACTCATGTCTCATAAAAAACTCTTTATTTTTTATGGTAAGTAGTAGCAATGATTGATTTTTTTTTAAGATTTATTTTATTTATTTATTTGGAAGTCAGAGTTACACAGAGAGGAGAGACAGAGAGAGAGAGAGGGAGGGAGGGAGGGAGGGAGGGGTCTTCCATTCGATGGTTCACTCAGAGAGAGAGAGAGAGAGAGAGAGAGAGAGAGGTCTTCCATTCGATGGTTCACTCCTCAGATGGCCACAACGGCTGGAGCTGTGGTGATCCGAAGGCAGGAGCCAGGAGGTTCCTCTGGACCTCCGATGTGGGTGCAGGGGCCCAAGGACTTGGGCTGTCTTCTACTGCTTTCCCAGGCCATAGCAGAGAGCTGGATCAGAAGAGGAGCAGCCGGGACTAGAACTGATGCCCATATGGGATGCCTGCGCTTCAGGCCAGGGCTTTAACCTACTGTGCCACAGTGCCGGCCCTAGCAATGATCGATGTTTTAGACTATTGAGAATTTCTAACATGTGAAGTCTTACCCTGGTTAGAGGTACCTTATGACATGGAGGCAGGCATGTTGGGTAAAAGTTGTCCCACTTCAATCAGAAGAATACCCTGGAACTCTAGTCAAGTGTACTGTTGCATTGTATTGTTTTATAAGGAGACTCAAAAAGTTGTTGACATGTAGAATTAAAACGTAATGTATGTTTCCATGGACTTTTTGAAACTCTTCATATTACACTGAAAACTTTATTTGCCTTTTGTAAACCACTGCATTGGATTTTGTGTCTTCGTATTTGTATCTCTTACCATTTATTTTTTACATGTAGGTGCGAGAAGCTGCTTATAAAGTTTTTCTTTATCCCAATGCTGGCCAGTTGAAATGCTTGGAAGAACTACTCAGCAACAGAGATCTGCTGGCAAAGTTAGTAGGATATTCCACGTTTTCCCACAGGGCTCTTCAAGGAACAATAGCTAAAAATCCAGGTAAGCCTGTTTATACAACTTAAAGGACGAAATATGGTTTTTATGAAACCAATCTTCTGATTTTAAACAGCTATAAATCAGTGTTCTATTTTTAATACACTAGAGAATCATTAAGTGAAATTTCTTAGGTTTTTTGAAAGGACTGTTTTTTAAACATAGCTAATAATTTGATGTATATGCTGTCCAACTAAGGCCTTTTTATCTTATTTGCATGTTGAGAATAAATCATGCCTATATTTTCATTTGATTCTGGTTTAAGTTTATTTTCACTCTCATGCAAGTAATTTCTGTGCTCAGTCTAACCATGTTGGTTAAAGGATGAGAGATCCGTGTTTTTGCCGAGTGGGAGGCTTAGGGTGGGCTAGGTCATGTAATAACACACAGGCCTCTGAAACTGCTTGGCAGGGTTTGTGCTGGGGAGGGGTGGGGGAATGTCTTGGGTTTGTGATAAACTTAACTTGCACCATGTTGAGTTCCTGATGGTTCATCATGTCTAAGAGAAAAAAAAATTACACAGTAATAATAGCACAAATGTATATATGCTTTTTCAAAGGTGTTTATTAAATTACAATTGTAATTTAGGCAGTAAATCAGCAGTAGGGAGATTGAGATGGTGGAACTGTTTAGATTCAAGGCAGATTTTGGAGGTCAAAGTCACAGGGCTTGGTGATGAGTGGAGAGGGAGGAGAAGGGAGTGTGATGGCTGCCCTTGGTTTCTGGTTGTGCATCTGGATGGACTTGCCTTTCACACAGAGAGGGGACACAGGGAGTGAATGAACCCTGTTTAGGGGAAATGTTGCAGTCTATCTCTGTCCTGTCCTTATTCTTTCCATGTTTATCCCCTCTCTCCTTAGCATGCCTGTCATCTTAAATGCACCCAATTTTGTTCCCTACTCTTTTTTTTTTTTTTTTTTTTTTTTATGACAGGCAGAGTTAGAGAGAGAGACAGAGAGAAAGGTCTTCCTTCCGTTGGTTTACCTCCCAAATGGCTGCTACGGCTGGCGCGCTGTGCCGATCCAAAGCCAGGAGCCAGGTGCTTCCTCCTGGTCTCCCATGCGGGTACAGGGCTCAAGCACTTGGGCCATCCTCTATTGCCTTCCCACACCATAGCAGAGAGCTGGACTGGAAGAGGAGCAACCCAGAAAGAATCCGACGCCCCAACCAGGACTAGAACCCGGGGTGCTGGCGCTGCAGGCGGAGGATTAGCCTAGTGAGCTGCGCCGGCCTCCCTACTCTTTCTTAAGTAGCTATTTTTCCTTGGCCCATCAAGACTCTGTAAAGCCACAGACAGGTCACTCCCCAGTCTGGGTGCCTTCGCTAATGCCTTTCCCATGTGGGGAACAGACTCCTCTGTTGAAGCCCTATCCAGTTTTGTAGTGCTCAGTTCTGGACCCACCTCTTTTCTGAAACCTGTCGAACTTTTTCAGATTCCTTGGGTTCCCATGTCCCTGAGCCCTCAAAGTAGTTTTCCAAATTTATTTAAGTCGTTTCACATAATTTATTTTCTAAATAGTTATCATGTGAATGTTTTGTATTGTGTGTTTTCCTGTGGTCACTGCTTTATACTATATTTTAACTTTTATATTATTATTAAATAATAGCATTAGAATATTATTCAGTGCTTATTCTGCTAATATGTCATTTATTTCCTTTACTGCCTTGTGCATTAGATATCTGTATCCATGTCACAGACAAGGAATCCAAAATTGGGGTATGTTGCTAAAGAGTGGCAGAACTGAAACCTAAACACAGTCTAAATTCGTTGTTTTCTATGGAGACTGTTTGAGACCAAATGTCCTATCTTTTCTGTTGTCTACACTCTTATTTTCATTTATTGATTAAAGTATTTATTTATTTATTTAGAGAAGCAGGGAGAGAGAGAGAGATAACCCATTCACTGTTTGTTCCCTAATGCCTGCAACACCTGGGGCTGGACCAGGCTGCAGCTGGGAGCCAGAAACCCAATCTAGGTCTTCCCTATGGGTGGCAGGTCTCCCATTTAGGTTAGTTGAACCAACACTTGCTGCCTCCCAAGGTGCTCATTAATAATAAGCTGGATTTGGAGCCTGAACTTGGAACTCAGGCACCTCAAAATGGGAAGCAGGTATGCCATATCTCAACTTCTGCACCAAATGCCTACTCTAGCTTAAGATATTTTTACTGATTACTTATTATGTCAGATGTCATTCCAGCCACTAGAACTAAATCAGTGTAGAAGGCAGAGAAATTCAGTGCTCTTAGGCAGCTTGCATTCTTGGAAGGGAAGACAGTGAAGAAAAAAATTAGTAGGTAAAGTATATGCTATGCTATTAATTGATCCAAGCAGTGGAGAAAATTAATACAATTACAGTAAGGAGTCTGTGGCTCTCTTGGGGAAGAAAGTTCCAGGCAGAGGCACAGTCTGATACTAAGGTACTGAGACAGAAAAAGTGCCCATCATGTTTGAGGAAAAGCAAAGAGTGCAAAGTTGGCCAGAGGGGTATGGTGAGGGGAGAGTAAGAAGAGGTGCAAGCAGGTGAATGCAGAAAAGGAGCTACATGAAGGAGGGCCTTTACCTGAGTGAGAGGAGAAGGCGTCAGAGGGTGTAGACAGAGAAGTGAGATGATCTGACCTAAATTCTCATGCTAAGTCATATGCTGCTGATACTGAGAATAGATTGCAGCAGGGCAAGGGTAGAGAGACAACACTTAGAAGCTATTTTGCAGTATTCACCATGAAAAATTATGATGTCTTGCCAGGGTGGTAGCAGTGGAGGTGGTAAGATGTGATCAGATTCTGGATTTATAGCATTTTGGAGGGAGAGCCAAAATTTTTGACCTAGGCAGCTGGAAAGACAGTGAGATAACTGGAAGGACCAGTAGCTTGGTGGTAGTGTTGTTGTTTTTTTTCTTTTGATAAAGATTTATTTATTTGAAAGTCAGAATTACGGAGAGAGAAGAAGAGACAAAAGAGAGAGAGATCTTCCATCTGCTGGTTCACTTCCTAAGTGACCTCAACAGCCAGGGTTGGACCAGGCCAAAACCAAGAGCCAGAGGCTTAATCCAGGTCTCCCATGTGGGTGTAGGAGCCCGTACACTTAAGCCATCCTCTCCCACTTTCCCAGGCACACCAGCAGGGAGCTGGATTGGAAGTAGAGCAGCCAGGACCCAAACTGGTGCTTACGTGGGATACCTGCATTGCAGACAACAGCTTACCCTGCTGTGCCAGAGCATCAGTCCCAGTAGCTTGGTTTAGTTCAAAAGAAATTTGAGATGCCAGTTAATATTCAAAAGTGATGTTAAATAGCCATTTAGATCCACAGCCATGGTGTTCAGAGGGTTCTGAGCTGGGGATATAAACTTGGGTCTTTATTTAAAGTCATGAGACTGTATGAGATCACTATGGGAGTACATTTAAAGAACTGAAGTCCAGGGGCAGGTGTTGTGGCATAGTGGTAAAGCTGCCGCCTGCAGTGCTGGCATCCCGGGTGGTTGCCGGTTCAAGTCCTGGCCGCTCCACTTCTGATCCAGCTCTTTGCTAATGTGCCTTGGAAAGCAATGGAAGATGGCTTAAGTGTATGGGCTCCTACACTCACATGGGAGACCTGGATGAAGCCCCTGGCTGCTGGCTTTGGCCTGGCCCAGCCCTGACTGTTGAGGTCACTTAAGGAGTGAACCAACAGATGGAAGATTGATCTCTCTCTCTTTATCTCTCTCCCCCGCACCCCCGCTGTAATTCTGACTTTCAGATAAATCCTTGGGCACCTATACCCATGTGGGAGACCCAGAGGAAGCTCCTGGCTCCTGGCTTTGGATCAGCCCAGGTCCAGCCATTACAGCCACTTGGGGAGTGAACTAGCAGATGGAAGACACCTCTCTTTGTCTCTCTCTCCCTCTGCCTCTCTGTAACTGTGCCTTTCAAGTAAATAAAACAAACAAACAAACAAACAAACAAAAAACCCAAAGTCCAAGGACTGCACTTGGTGCCTTCCAAGTTTGAGAGGTCAGGCACATGTGGAAAGACCAGTAGAGGCTGCTCAGAAGTACTGAGCACTGAGTGGGGAAGAGAGTAAACGGATATGTGGTCCTGAAAGTCACAGAAGAGATTTCATAAGGAGAAGGGAGCGATGGGCTGACTTAAACGCTGTGGGCAGGTCAAGCGTGAAGACATCTGGGATCAAGCATTGTGGACTGCAGTGTTCCTTTGGAACTGAGAAACTAAACCATACTAAAACATACCTCCCTTGTTCACTGTGGCTGGTGTGATGATGTATACATGTACATTTATATATGTGTGTGTGTACATATATATGTCATTTTTTTTGGAAGTGAGACAGAGACAGAGGTTGATTGACCTTCCATCCACTAGTTTCAATCCTCAAATGCCTGCCACAATCAAGGCTGAGTCAGACTGAAGTCAGGAGCCAGGAACTCCATCTACGTTTCCCACAGGGGTAGCAGGAACCCAAGTACTTGAGCCATCTTCTCCTGCCTCCCAGGGTATGCATTAGCAGGAAGCTGAATCAGAAGTAGAGGCGAGACTCAAGCCCAGGCACTGTGATATGGGATGCAGGCATCTCAAGAGGCAGTTTAACCACTGCCAGTGTTTTGGAGTGAAGACTTTTGTACACAGTTACATAGGATGTGACCCATGTCCCTGAGGGATTTAAAATTTAGTTGAAGAACCTGGATATATACATATAAATGTTAACAAAGATTGGCAAATTTTTGGTGCCACTTGCATAGATAAAACAATGCCATAGGATTTTAGGAGTTGGGAAAATCTGTCAGAAGATTTGCAGCTGTTGGAGGTTTCCTGGGATGCAGAGTGAAGGAATGGGGAGGTTGCCATGGAGAGGAGAGGGTAGGCCAGGAGTAAACAAGGTGCAGGGGTGCATTCACGTGACAGGCAAATTAGGAGGTGACTGTGCAGTGAGAGGAGCTTTCATTCTCAGGGCATTTCAAAGGCAGTCTTTAGTATGGCAGTTTTTCCCCGATACCTAAATACTTGAGCCGTCATCTCCTGACACCCAGGGTATGCATTAGCAGGAAGCTGAGTCAGAAGTAGAGGCGGGACTCAAGCCCAGGCACTGTGATACAGGATGCAGGCGCCCCAGGAGGCAGTTTAACCACTGTGAATGGCTTTAGACTGGTTCTTCACATATGATTAGAAAAATAAAATAGGTGAATGGTAGTAAGACATGTTAAGAAATAAAAAGTGTACATGGTGACATGCTTGAAAACAGAGCTGTATAGTAGCTGGTATGCTATTCTGAAATGAAATTGCAGTGTTGACTAGAAAATTGTTTTCGTTTCTTTTCTGAAATTCTTAATAGCATTGAATGTGGTACAGTGGTACACGAACGAGGCAGTGTTCTCAGAACTAGTCTATCGGAGACTTGTTCAGCATCGACAGTGGTGGGGAACCCAGTGGCTTTGCGGTTTAGGTTAACCTCCATCCTTTCCCTAGCCTTTCATTTCACTCAGAGAGGAGAGGAGAGGAGGTAAATTGAAGAGAGGGTGAGAAAGTTGAAACCATATTAAAGATCATCTGGAAAATATAAAGACAATGTTTGTGGCAAACTAAAGTACAGACAAAGCTCTAAACACGTAAGTCAGGGGCTAAAAGTGCTACAATAAAAATAACACAGAGAACATTTCCTATCAAGAGAAGAGGTTGCCTTTGTGAGTTTGTAAATTGTAACGACTGTAGCTGAAGTATTTTAACAAATTACTTTAAAAATTCTATCAGAATTAAACATTTTAACATCATAATTTCTGTTTTCTTTTGGTGTTGATTCAGAATGGATTATTTTACAACACTGTATACAAATACAAAAAGAGTTAGCCAGAAAAATGTTGCTTTTTAAAATTTAATTTTCAGTAAACCCTGCTTCTCAACTGTACTGAGTTTTAAGAGCAAGTCAGAGTCTGTCTCTTCAGTGCGTAGAAAAAAAGTCAGACATAGCTAAGAAATTTTTTTTTCTATCTTAACGTATATAAATCGAAGCACATGGAAATTTGGGGGTTTTATCTTTTGCCTCACCTTACCTCTTTTAATTTGGGAGTTTAATCTAAGCCTTTGGATGATTACTGTGTCAGTGTGATTTGTTATTCTGATTAAGAAGCCATCATCATTAGAAATTTTTATTGTGTGCCCAGTATATGTTAGCAATCTGGCTTTTCTTTGAAATTCATCACCTGAAGGGAGTTGTTGTGTACAGATTACGACCATTACATTGTAATTTTGACAGATGTGTCCATTTTATTTCACATAATTGAAGATACTTTCTTTTGGATTTCATTTTTAGAGACTGTTATGCAGTTCCTTGAGAAACTATCCGACAGACTTTCTGAAAGGTTAGTTTTCAGTTTTCAGTTATGTTATTTGTTTATTGAGAATTAGACAGTGACCTGCTAGGAGGCTACCTGGCCCTTTGAGCAGGAGCCCTTCCCACTGAGTCAGACGGCACGGTCGTCTTCCTCAGGGGCTTCCCGGAAAGCAGAGGCCATCCCCTCGCATGAACCACTTGTCTGTAGGAGCTCACCTTTCGTGTGGAGTTTGAAACATGTCCAGTACCACCTTGAAGCTGTTTTAACGTGGACCATTGATTTTACAACACGTTCATAAAATAATACTTGCTTTCTTTTGGCCTGAGTGCTGGAGGCTCTCTGATGTGGTTGGTGGTGCTCATGTGTGTTTGAAGACTGTCCTGCCTCGCTGTCTGTAGATTCTGACTCCCCTTGCTGTGCTGCTGCCTTCCCTGCCCAGGCCCTTCCATCCCGCACGTGCCCTTCCCTGGTGCTCTTCTCGGACTCAGTGGGGGCCGATGCACAGCTGCCCCTGAGCCCCGGGCTGCTCTGGATCGGAAGAGGGCATGCCTTGGCTTTTGTTCCCAGTGATGCTGTCTAAAATTTTGCTTGCTTTTTTTTTTTTTTTTTTTTGACTGCACACACGCATTCAGCTTTAGCTTAGATTTTATTTGGCATCATAAACTCCTACCTTAGACTCCGTCTTCTCTATTTTGAATTAGTGTATAAATTCTAAAATTTTCTTAAATCCCAGTGAACCATTTTGTCGTTAGTATGATGAAGAGGGAGTGTTGATTATGCAGTTATTTGAGAATTTATCCTATTTTGCTTTGTTAGTTAAGTGACAACATTCTTTCTACACTTAGTGTAGCTACACATTGTATTTTGAGCTTATTTTCATAATTTGCAAAAGTATATTATTATATAGAAATATATTGGAGTTCTAACAGAGGCTTCATATTTACAAACATTGAATACCTATTTAATTATTACCCAGCTAGAGTTTCTCTGTAAGGTAAAATATTTAAAATATTAAGTGTTAAAATATTAAATATAAATAAATGCTTATATTTTTTGTAGAAAGCATTTGTTACTTTTTTACCTTTGTAAGAAAAAGCAGTGATTTAAAGCTTGCTTTGCACATTTCTGTAACATTGCTGCTTTTTCCCCACTTCAGTACTTTCCAGACATATCTGCCGTGATATTTTTTAAGGCAGAAATAGCAGTCGAGGGGCCGGTTTTGTGGCATAGCAGGTATCCACCACCCAGCACCAGCACCCCTTATGGGCAGTGGTTTGAGTCCTGGCTGCCCCATTTCTGATCCAGCTCTCTGCTATGGCCTGGGAAAGCAGTAGATGGTGGCCCAAGTACTTGGACCCCTGTACCCTCGTGGGGGACCTTGAAGAAGCTCCTGCTGGCTTCGGACCAGCCCATCTCTGGCCGCTGCAACCATTTGGGGAGTGAAATAGCAGATAGAAGATTCTTTATCTCTCTCTCTGTAATTTTGTCTTACAAAAATAAATAAAAATCATTTAAAAAAAAGAAATAGAAAAAGAATACTGATTTATATATTTTTGTCTCTTCTAATATCTTTGTAAACTTTGGATGAATACTGGTTTACATTTGCACTGCAAATTAAACTATTTTTATTAGAATATTAGAAAGCATTATAGGCAAGCTAGTTCTTTTATAATGTACTTATTAAAATTTTGTTCTAACAAATATTGATAACCCTCTTTTACAGAACCATAAAAGATTTTGAGGTGATGAGAAAGATGAAAATGAAACTAAATCCTCAAAATTCTGTAAGTAACTATGTTGGAATATTTTTACTATAATGTAAACAAGATATCAACTGAAATCGCCATCTTTTGATTCTAAAACTTTCTTGTGATATGCTTGTTGGAGGTCTGCATAGTCTTTTTTTTTTCTTCTTATCCTTGTTTTTTTGAAGTAAAATCTGTAGAATATTTGATCCATATGTCCATGTCTGTGTTGCCTGGAAACCTCCGGTTGTTGTTGATTAGTTATGTGAGTGTGCCTGTACGGATAATACCCATAATGTATGTGCATTCATGCGAAGGCTGCCTCCGTTCCGTAGAGAATTGGCTTCTCGGGTTTTAAGCAGCCTTATGTGGGCGTGGTCTGCAGGTCGGCGGTAGTCGCCATCAGTCTTGACGTTGCACTTTCTGTGCTCCTTTGTTTGCTCACTTGTGGTGCTCAGCTAAGTAACTCATTGTTGATTGAGGAAGTGTACTGCACTCAGAACAGTTAAGTGTTCTTCTCAGTCACAGAGTGTCTGTGCCCAGAGTGCTGCCCGAGGGATTGGGGTGCTCTGAAAAGCGATGGGATTCTGCATTTTCGGACTTTCATCCCCATTTGGCGTGGAGATGCCACAGAGTTGCTAGGGTTGTGTGCGTATTCTTTTATAGGCAATGTTGTTGGAAATTCTTGAGATGGTAGCTGTTGGCTGCCAGAGCCACAGTCATAGGGAAAATACAGGGAAACAGGCGTTGTAGATTTAGAAATTATTTACTAGATTCCCAGATACAGCCACCGAGATCAATCATGTGAAGTTCAGCCATTTACTGCATGACATGTCAATCTGTTAATTAATGGTGGGAGTTCTGTCCAACAAAGTAATGCACCCTTTCGCTAGGTAGGTAGTTCCATTTAGGAAACTAGAAAATAGATCAGGATTGATTTTGGTGAATACAGGCATGGAAAAAATGAAAGATAAGTGTGTTGCCGAAAGCTAATTTAGTAGAAGCTAGTATAACTCAAATGTATTCTCCCCAGACATTTATGCCTAGCTTATCTATACAGGAGCTTTGTTGTTGTTGTTGTTTAATTTATTTGGAAGACAGAGTTACAGAGATAGATCTTCCATCCACTGGTTCACTCCCCAAATGGCTGCAACAGCTGGGGCTGGGCCAGGCTGAAGCAGGAGCCAGGAGCTTCATCTGAGTCTCCCAGGTGGGTGCAGGGCCCCAAGCACGTGGGCTATCTTCTGCTGATTTTCCCATGCACATTAGTGGAAAGTTGGATCGGAAGTAGAGTAGCTGGAACTTGAACTAGCACCCAAATGGGATGCTGCTGTTGCAGGCAGACGCTTAACCCAGTATGCCACAACACTGGTCCCAGTACTGGTTGTTCTGATCTGTGGGAAATGCTTGGTCTTCTTATGTGAGTCTCTTTTAGGGAAATGATTCCCTCACTTGCCTTCCTGCCCTAGCCAGGACCTGCACTTTAGGCCAAGGGTTCTCAGAGTGTGGTGCCCCAGACCAGAAGCAGTGGCATCGGCTGGCAACATGTTAGAAATAAAAATTCTTGAGCCCCATGTCAGCCCCACTGAATGAAAGACTCTAGGATGGGCCCCCCAGTCTGAGTTTCAAGAAGCCCTCTGGGTGGTTCACACTCCCTCCCCCCATCATCAGGTGTTAGGTCCTGCAGATTCTACCTTCTCAGGAGCTCAGTGTCCTCTGCTCCTTGTGCCCACTGCCACAGCCTTGGTTGGGGACATTGTTAACCTCTCCCAGATTATAATTGTAGTTACCTCGTTGGTTTTCTAGCCCTTTAGTCTTGCTCCTCTCAAAACCCTCCTGGAGTCTGCCTGCTTAGCAACACCTAGCGCAGTGTTAGGCATAGAGTACATTCTCAACACTTACTTGAACTACGAAACAATGAAATGAATTGCCACCAAAGGGATTTTTCATTTTATTTTTCTTTCTTATGAATGTGGTCAATATTTACTCACTTAATTACTTGAAAAGCAGAGATAGAGAGACCTTCCATCTGCTGGGTCACTCTCCACCTGCCTGCTACAGCCATGAGTGGGCCGGGCCAAAGTCAGGAGCCAGGATCTCAATCCATGTGTCTAGACATGGATGGCAAGGACTCAGGTTCTTGAGCCATCACCTGCCGCCTACCATGGTGGACATTAGCAGGTAGCTGGAATTGGGAGTAGAGTCAGACTTGAACCCAGGCACTCTGATAGGAGATGTAGACATCCCAAGCAGCATCTTAACCACTATACCAGCTGCCCACCCCACAGGCACTTTCCTAAAAAGCAGATCTCATCTTGTCACTCTCTTGATTCAAATTCTACAAGAGCTCCCTGTAATTCTGAGGTTTTCTTTGCAATTTTTGAATTCTCCTACCAAGCCCTTGAGGTTTAGCCCTTACCTGTCTCTCCATCCCCATCTTTTATGCCCCTTTCTGAGGCTAAGTTCATAATTTTTGCTTTCTAGCTAGTTCCTGTGTGATACTCATGCCCTTTCTTCACTTACTTTTGTCTTCCTCCCCTCCCCTCCCCTCCCCTCCCCTCCCCTCCCCTCCCCTCCCCTCCGCTCCCCTCCCTTCCCTCCCTTCCCTCCCTCTCCTCTCTCCTTTGCCTTCTTTTATTCTTATTGAATTTGGTGGGTAGCTTCCAGTCATTCACAAGCACAGTACATGGGAGTGCCTTTTCTCCTTTCCCACCTGGATTAACTACTCCCATCCTTCAAGTCTCAACTCAGGTTTTGCCTCCTTCAAAACATTTCCTGACCTGCCATGGTGACTTCACTGCCCTTCCCATGGGCTCTGGATCATAGGCTTGGCATACTGCTCTCTAATTGTTGAGTCACCTGTCTTTCCCCTGCCTACCCCATCAGCTCCTTGACACAGGCATGGTGTCTTCCTTGTTTCTGTGTCATTAGCGCCTGCACTCTGTCCAGCATCTGAAGATGGTAAATTCTCATCTCCTAGGGGCTGGCACTGTGGTGTAGTAGGCTAAGCCTCTGCCTGCTGCGCAGGCATCCCATATGGGTGTTGGTTTATGTCTTGGATGCTTCTGTTCCAATCCAGCTCTCTGCTTATGGCCTGGGAAAGCAGTGGAGGATGGCCTAAGTGCTTGGGCCCCTGCACCCATGTGGGGGACCTGAAAGAAGCTCCTGGCTCCTGGCTTTGGACCAGCCTAGCACTGGCGCCTGTGGCTGTTTGGGGAGTGAACCAGCAGATGGAAAACCCCTCTCTGTGTGTCTTCCTCTGTCTCTCTCTATAACTCTGCCTGTCAAATAAATAAATAAAATGTTTAAAAAAAATTTCTCATCTCCTAGAGTCAGAGTATGCCCGAGACTGAATCCTGAGGAGCTCACAGGCAGAAAAAAAATCAGCCTACAGGTGTCTTACTTCATCACGCATCCTGTAATTCAAGTATGGTTGTGGAATTTGGAGATCACCTTGTGATCAAGGAGGTGATGCCAGGCTGAAGTTTTAAATGATAGGTAATGAGCAGGGCAGCCAACATCTGTTAGGCTCCTACTTAGTGCCGGGTGTTCTACTGAACAGTTTAAGTGTATTTAGCAATGCTGTTTGGGAGACACAGTGGTTCATATGCCAAATATTTATTGAGTGACTGTTATATACCAGTAACTCTTCAGGGTACCAGGATACAGTTGGACTTGATGAAAGCAAGGTCCTTGCCCTCATGCAGCTTACAGTCTGTTAAAGCCTGAGAACTTGATCCCAGGCCATCTGACTGCACAGCCTGACCTCTTGTCCACTTCTGTCACTGTCGCCTGGACACCTTACGTGGAGGATGATCCGTTGAGGTGTTGAAGCTTTTCTTTCTTTCAATGTTTTGTACCAGTCATCAACAACTATTCAGTACTTCGTTATGATGTATTTTCTTTGCCAAGATTCAACTTAAATCTGCATAGTTGCATTTCAGATTGTTGCTTACATGTTGGGGATCCACCCTAATCTTCTTGCTTAGGTTTAGAAAGAACCATAATCTTGCCTGCAGTGTATCTTAAGCATCTTAATACGTGGCTTACATTTTGGGGGAAATTTCATCATGACTAATTTAATCCATTAATGTTGACTTCTGTTAGTTTGCATTTGGGGATGACATTTGTTTACCTTTTCCCCAGATTCTGAGGTTAGGCCTTGTTTATACTTCTCTACCCATTGATTACATGGAAGTCAAAATAAAAGGAAGGTATTTCCTGTCAAGCCATGAATTTTGGAGTTTTTCTGAAATTTTTCTGATTTACATTAGCACTAACTGGTTTACATTTTGTAAGCTGACTGACTTGGCAATAGCTGGTTTATATTTTATAAGCTAGTTAACACTGAAGCAATCACTGTCTTTTGTAACTGTGAATTATTTCATTGTAGGAATTAATGCCTTGGGATCCCCCCTACTACAGTGGTTTGATTCGTGCAGAGAGGTAAGTTTTTCAAGAAGTGACATCTGTGAGAGGGAAATTCATACTTCTTCAGCACTTCGTGCATTCAGTTAGTAACTGCTGTCACCCTCTCACCTGCACACATTACAAACCTGGTTCCCCACAAACCCTTCCTCTGTGTGCTGGCGTGGCCAGTGCTTGCCACAGAGTTTGATGCCTGTGCATTGCAAAGCCATGCTGTTGCTCATAGTATCATGGTTTACTCTTCACCCACAGGCCCATTTTTATATCATTTCCTTGTTTAAAACTCCCTACTAGGGCAAGCATTTAGCACAGTTGTGAAGACTCTGGTTAAGATGCCCATGTCCTAAAAGAGGAAACCTGGATTTGATACCCAGCTTTGCATCCTGACTCGAGCTTCCTGCTGATACACACACACTGGAAGGCAGCAATGATGGCCCAAGTAATTGGGTTCCTGCCATTCACGTGGGAGACCTGCATCAAACTCTGGCTCTCAACTTTAGTCCCAGCCATTGTGTGTGTTTGGAGAATGAATCAATGGATGATAACTCTGTCAAGTCAGAAAGAAAGAAAGGAAAACACTCCCTCTGGTGTTCAGAATCTGGTTTCTGTGGGGACTAGGGCTTTGCCAGAATCTTTGCCTTGTCCGATTGCCAGCCCAGGGTGGGTGCCAGCAGATGTTTGTTGAAACAATGAAAGAATAAACAGGTGGTACTTTGCCTGATGCTAGGTGATTTCCTTATGTTTTCTCATATAAATTTGAACATACTGTCAACATCTAGCAGGACAGAAATTGAATGATGAATTAGGAAATTTAAGTAGCTTCTTGTTTACTCTTCTGTGTTTATTATATATGTGGCAAAGTATTAGACATAAGTATGTGTTTATCCCAAAGTATACTTTATTTCTGCCATTTTCATATTTACTTTTTTTTTTTTAAAAAGAATTTATATATTTACTTGAAAGGCAGAGATAGAAGGGATGGGCAGATAGAGAGAGATCTTCCATCTGTTGGTTCACTCCCCAAATGACCACAATGGCCAGGGCTGAGCCAGGCCTAAGCCAGGAGTCAAGAGCTTCTTCCAAGTCTCCATTTGGTTGCAGGAGCCTAAGCACTTTCCCAGACACATTAGCAGGGAGCTGGATTGGAAGTAGAGCAGCTGGGACTTGAACTAGTACCCATATAGGATACCGGTGTTGCAGGCCAGGTCTTTAATTGGCTGAGCCACAGTGCAAGCCCCAGCCCTAATCTTATTTTAAGGACATTTTTTATTTACTTATATTTGGAACGCAGAGAAATGAAGACAGAGAGATCTTCTGTACATTGGCTCACTTCTCAAATGCCCACAATAGCCAAGACTGGACCAGGCTAAAGCCAGGAGCCTGAGACTCAATCCAGGTCTCCCATGTGGGTAGTAGGGACCCAAGCACTTGAGTCATCATCTGCACCCTCCCAAGATGTGTATTAGCAGGAAGCTAGATTGGAAGTTGTTCCAGAACTCGAACCCAGGCAATCTGACATAGGATATGGACATCCAAAGTGGCATCCTAACCACTACACCAAATGCCTGCCCCAGAATCCTACCCTTCAGTAAACCATGAACACTTTTCTCTTATAGTTAGTTTTTGAGATATGCAGTTTAACTGAGAGTTAAGATGGATTGAGGTAATAGATGAAGATAGCAGTTTTTAGTCTTTGTCCTCATGAAAACATGTTGGCATAGATCATGGTATTGATTTGGCTGCTCCTAGGCTTTGCCATATTTCTGTTGCCGTACATTATTGAATTATCAAATAGAGGGTAGTAGGTACTTCTCCAAAGCAAGACCTGACTAGTTTTTAAAAATTCTTTTGGCCTGTGTCAAAAGCAAGAAATGGTCACTTTAGACGTCCTCTTCTGCACCAGCAGGCCAAGATGTCCTCACCTCAGGTGGTATGTGTTAGAGAGCCTACGTGCTGAATTTTTGTTGGCTTTTCCATCTTTGCCTTCTCTGTTATGTAACAGTTCCTCATACCAGGCTCACCAAAAGTAACAGTCTCCTAACCTTCATGTGATAATATTTGGTCAGCTACTGTTTCTTATAGTTGTGTCCCAAATTCAGCGTCAGTCATCTTTTCTATGAAAACACTTTAAATTCATTAAAAAAATCTGTAATAATGTGGTCATAATAAACAGTGAATTCTTAGAATATATTATGGCTTAATGTAAGATGAGGTTTCATAAACATGTTTTGTGGCTTCAGAACTTCACCCTGCTCCCTATGATTGCATAAAAAATATTTTTTTCTTTCAAAGAAAGATTTGCCTAGATTTGCCTAGCACAAAGGCGTACTAAAATTTGCTTGTTAATTCTTTGCTTACATATATAAATTATTTGCTGGATTTTTGACATTGGAAAGTAAATATAAGTTGAATGTATTTGTTTTTGATTTTTGCTTCTGTGATTTATATTTTATATGGTATTCCTTCCATGTTATTTCACCCACCCTCCAATTATCACAGTACCTTAGCCTTGAATTTAGTGACATTTTTGTTATTTTACTGTGCTCTGTAAATATAGCCTGCCCAAATGATAGTTCTGTGAATGTTTACTTATGAATATTTGAAGATTTGGAAAAGATACAATCAAGAGGGATTTCAAGCAGATGCAGTAATTGGGCATCTGAGGTCCCTGAGTTGTTTGATCTTAAACAGAAGTCACTGCATAAGGACTGCCTCTTTGCCTTTGTGGGACAACCACAGTCCTGGAAAGTGCAGCCCTTGCCGACTGGCTCTGGAGTCAGTGCTTACAGATCCCTGAGCCCCCAGCAGCTGGGAGTGCTCTCTAGGCTACACTCCCCATGGAGTATGTGTGGGGTGTGTGTGTGTAAGGGGGCGCTTTTGTCCATGTCTGACATTGGAAAGAATGGGAACTGCTGTGGCATTTGGAAGGAGTTCTCTGAAGTCAGGGAGCTGGCAGGTCGTGGCACCACCACTTAAGAACTGTCTACCCTCCGCAAACCTCTCAGCAAGGTTATTTGTAGCAGAGGGGTTGTAGTCATCCCTACTTGGCAGTCAGGGTTAAATGAGATTTTGTTGCTAGTAGTTGAATAACACTGTTGTATGGAATTGGCCATCTGTGGGTCATCTTCTAGAGAATGCTGTTTAAGTACTGTGGTGCTGTTTAAGTACTCTCTATTGAGGGAAGGGTCAGTTCTCCCTTTAATGCTGTCATCTAGAGGCAGGCATATGGCACATCAGTTAAAGACACCACGTGGGATGCCCACATCCCGTATTGGAGTGCCTGGCTTGGAGTCCTGGTTCTGCTTCTGATTCTAGCTGCCTGTTGATGTGCCCAGGGGAGCAACAGGTAATGGCTCAAGTACTTGGGTCCCTCCCACCCATTGGAAGACCCTGACTGAGTTCTGAGCTCCTAGCTTAGGGCTGGCTCAGGCCTGGCTGTGGCAGGCATTTGAGGAGCAAATCAGCGGATCCAAGATGTCTGTCCTTCTCTCTCTTTCCCTGCCTTTCAAGTAGAAAAGAAAAGCACTTATTTAAAGTGGAATAAATGTATTGAGTTGTAGAATGCTCATCAGACAAGGTTTGACTATAAAGAAGACTAAACAGGGGCATCCACTTTGCTGGTGCTTCATAGCATCACTGCTCAGTGGAGGGGCCTTGCTCAGCCCACAGGACAGCTCACTGCTGTTGGTCACTTCCTTCTGTGAGGTCAAAGGTCACTACCATCTTCAACATAAAATTGGAGCTGTCAATCAAGGCTTTGTGTGATCTCATCACAGCCTACATATCTTACTTGTATTTTTTTAAGATTTATTTATTTATTTGAAATGCAGAGTTACAGAGAGGAAAAAGGGAGAGAGCAATATTCCAAATTCTGTTTCACTCCCCAAATGGCCGCAATGGCTGAGGCTAGGCCAGGGTGAAGCCAGGAGCCAGGAACTCCATTCAGTCTCCCGCATGGGCAACAGTGGCCCAGATACTTGAGCCATTCTCCACTGCTTGCCCAGGCACATTAGCAGGGAGCTAGATCAGAATTGGAGCAGCTGAGATGCCAGCATTGCAGGTGGTGGCTTAACCCACTGTATCACACACCAGCCCCAGCCTACTTTTCTTTTGGGGGTATAGCCCAAAATAACCCTTCTGATTTTCCCCCCACAACTCTCTCCATCCATAATTTACTTCAGCCAGACTAAACTCGGTTCTCCAGCCAGACCCCCTTTCTGTCACAGAACCTGTGTCTGGCAAGCAGAGGGGCTCCTCTTGCCTTCTTGTCTACTCTCTGCACCTGTTGCTGAGAGCGCCAGGAGCCTCCAGGTCTGTACTTGCCACATGCAGCTCCTGGCACCACCATGCTCACAGCTTGTGTGCAGCCCCATTGAGCTGTTGGTTGTGTGTTCCGGGCAGTGTGCTCCTGACCTGTGTGAGCTAAATGTGTCTGGCCAGCCTTGTTTTAAAACTGCACGGCACGTACTCTGGATATTCAGCAGACGCATAGCAGTTGGTAGCCATTTTTCTAGCCTATATCCAAATCAGTCAGTAGAAATCAATATTAAAATCAATCTAGTGATGATGTGTGTGTTTTTTTTTTTTGAAAGAGAATGTCATATTTTTAAGTACTGATTATTTGAGAGGCAGATTATTTGAGAGGCAGAGAGAGAAGGAGTGTTTTTTTTTTTTTTTTTTTTTTTTTTTTTGATAGAGTTAGAGAGAAAGGTCTTCCTTCCATTGTTTCACTCCCTAAATGGCTGCCACGGCTGGTGCACTGCGCCAATCCAAAGCCAGGAGCCAGGTGCTTCCTCCTGGTCTCCCATGCGGGTGCAAGGCCCCAAGCACTTGGGCCATCCTCCACCACCTTCCTGGCCCACAGCAGAGAGCTGGACTGGAAGAGGAGCAATCGGGACTAGAACCCAGCACCCATATGGGATGCTGGCACCACAGGCGGAGGATTAACCAAGTGAGCCACGGCACTGACCCTGAGAAGGAGATGTTTAAAGAGGGATTACTCCCATCGCTGGTTCATTACCCAAATGCCTGCTATAACCAGCTGGGGCTGGGTTGGGGCCAGAGCTAGGAGCTGAGAATTCAGTCCAGGTCTCCCACATGGGTGACAGGAACCCAACAACTTTGAGCCATCAGTGCTACTTCCCAGGGGCTTCATTGCCAGGCGCCTGGAGTCTGGAGCCAGAACTGGGACTGAAACCCAGGGACTCCAACATGGAACACAGAAGTCTTAACCTCCAGGCCAAGTTCTAGGCCCTCATAGCTTTTTTTTAAGATTTATTTATTTCTTTATTTGAAAGGCAGAGTTACACAGAGAAAGAAGGAGAGAGAGAGAGAGAGAGAGAGAGAGAGAGAGAGAGATCTTCCATCTGCTGGTTCACTCCCCAGATGGCCGCAATGGCTGTAGCTGTGCTGATCCAAAGCCCGGAGCCAGGAACTTCTTCCAGGTCTCCCACATGGGTGCAGGGGCCCAAGGACCTGGGCTATCTTTCCCAGGCCATAGCAGAGAGCTGGATCAGAAGTAGAGCTGCTGGGACTTGAACCAGCACCCATATGGGATGCTGGCACTGCAGGCAGTGGCCTTACCTGCTATGCCACAGTGCTGGCCCCCCCTCAGTTTTTTGAATGATGTTTTTCATCCAGCAGATTTGTTGAAAGTAGTGATATGGTCAGGAGATCTTTGGAGTGTGTATCTGTTGATGGAGCCTTCTACCTTGTTCACTGAAACTTTGCCATCACCAGCGGTCCTGAAACACAGTGTAGCCTGCCTGATATGCACATGGGCCTTTAGCTTACTTAACTAAACCTTTAGTACCAGTTCACTTATTTGGCTATTAATTCAGTTTAAAAAAATAATGGAGAGAAGGGATGTGCAGAATTGCCTCAGAGGTCGTTGTAAGAAGTGGGGATTTTAAACATCTGTTTTAAGTAGCTTAGCAGGCAAGTGATTGAATTTTGGATTGAGGTTTCAGTAATCTTGATTGATAAGAGTGGGCACGGAGGCACAGGTAATGGATGGGAAAAGAAAGGGAAAATATCATAGGTTAGGTTTTGAGGTTAGAGGAGTGGGACAAAGCAAAGATTTCTAAATCCTTATTGAATTCAAGGACTTTCAAATAAAGACTTAAATGTGTGGGGTGACACAAAAAGAAACATAGACGGGGCTTTCCTTTATGTTAACCCCAGGGACATTTTTGTTTTGCTTTTGTGTTAAATACTTCAGATTTATTATAAGTTTCTTAAATGTCTGCCTAAAGAAAAATGAACCTATTTAAAAGTTGGAGTAGAACTTAATGTGCTTTCATACCTGTCGCTCCCCCTCTTCGTGGAGGAACGACACAGGACCCTGCGCTGTTCTTTCGTCTGCTCGGCCCTCCCCGGGTTTGCTGCTGGTTCTTCCCGGGTTGGCTACTATCCCTTCCACCTCCGTGGAAGGGCAGTTCCCCCTGGCCACATTCCCCACTTCCGCAGGGGAGCGGCACACCGCCGGCCGGCTCTCTGGGGGCTGCACAGGTGTTCCTCTTAGATGTTCCCCTTAGATGTTCCTGGTGCATGCCGTCTCTCTCCTCCTTTATAGTCCTCCTCTGCCAATCCCAACTCGGCTGCCCACACGCCGAGTACGCTGCTCTCCTCCAATCAGGAGCAAGTCCTACAGTTTATTGGTTGAACTGGAGGCAGCTGTGCAGAAGCTGTTTACTTCTCTCCCAGCGCCATACTGTGGGAGAGCAGATGCATAGAATAAGTCTTAATTCCAGTAACTCAGTCTAGTCCGGATTGCTCCCCACAATACCCAAGTGCATCTTGGGAAATAGTGACTGTTGTGCCATCAGAAAGAGCAGCGCGGCTTTTTTCTTGTTCAGGTTTAGGACTGCAGTCCTCAAGGGGGAATAAAATGAATGGTTTCAGCTATGAAAAGTAGATGTGAAATGATTTTATTGGAAATTAAATTTCGTTTCTAAATAGGCAGTGCATTCACATGATTCCTCAAAGCAGTGCTGAAAAGTGTTCGTTAAGACAGGATGAAGTCATCCCTGCCTGTCCCCAGAGGTCATCACTTTAAGGTTGTTTAGTGGTTCCTTCCCTTGTTTGGGTTTTGTTCTTATGCTTTGGGCACATTATTTCTTTTCTGCCAATAATGAGTTTCAGGGAATCACATTTCATTTATTTTGGTGCTTTTTAAAATGAGTATTTAAAAAAAACTCATGGAAAATGGAATTAAAAATGTTTGTTTAGGTACAAAATTTTTTGAAATACAAGCGTGTCTTTTTTATAATACACATTTTTAATGAACTTTTTGAATATCTCTGGTTTAGATTTCAAAATTTTTTTTGTATGAAAACAAACTCAATTTTCCACGACCTTTTTGAAGTTCCTCTGTATTAAGATATCATTGGGAAGTGGAATTTGGTATTATCCATTCCTTGATAAGGACATGTTCTTAAAATCTCAAGAGTATTCACATAATGAAATAAGGGTGTTTTGTGTTTTAAACTATTCAGAAAACACTGGACTGTCACCGAAGAACTTCTGTTTGATTTGTGACATTATAGTCTTTGTTAGCATAGGTGTCATGATCTTAGGTTTTTTTTTTTTTTTTTTAAGATTTATTTTATTTATTTGAAAGAGTTACAGAGAGAGAGGAAGAGACAGAGAAGTTTTCCATCCGCTGTTTTGCTCCCTGAATGGCTGCAATGGCCAGAGCTGGGCCATTGTGAAGCCAGGAGCTAGGAGCTTCCTCCAGGTCTCCCACATGGGTGCAGGGGCCTAAGCACTTGGATATTCCTCTGCTTCATTCTCACATGTGTTAGCAGGGAGCTGGATCAGAAGCTGAGCAGCTGGGACTCGAACTGGCACCTGTGGGGAGCAATCCGGACAGGACTAAGTTACTGGAATTAGGACTTATTCTATGCATCTGCTCTCCCACAATATGGCGCTGGGAGAGAAGAAAACAGCTTCTGCACAGCTGCCTCCAGTTCAGCCAATAAACTGTAGGACTTGCTCCTGATTGGAGGAGAGCAGCGTACTCGGCGTGTGGGCAGCCGAGTTAGGATTGGCGGAGGAGGACTATAAAGGGGGAGGGAGACGGCATGCACCAGGAACATCTAAGGGGAACATCTAAGGGGAACGCCTGTGCAGCCCCCGAGAGAGCCGGCCGGCGGTGTGCTGCTCCCCTGCGGAAGTGGGGAATGTGGCCAGGGGGAACCGCCCTTCCACGGAGGTGGAAGGGACAGTAGCCAACCCGGGAAGAACCAGCAGCAAACCCGGGGAGGGCCGAGCAGACGAAAGAACAGCGCAGGATCCTGTGTCGTTCCTCCACAAAGACGGGGAGCGACATAATGGTGCCGTGACTCGGATAGGAAACCTAGGACGGATAGGAAACTTAGGAGGGAAGAAACGGGAAGAACTGGGAAAATACCGGAGAGAGAGACTAGCAAACAGCCTAGGGAAAAGCCGGACGAAAAAGGTGCCGGAAGAAGCTATTGAAAGCCTAGGCATAGACTCAGATACGGACTACAGGGGGAAGCTGGGAGAAATCTCTAAGGTCGAAAGCGAAAGTGAAAGCTAGAACAAACAGACTCGGATGCGGACTGTGGGGAGAGGCCAGGAGAAATGAGGGAGGAATATTGTTGGAAGAAAGCTTGGGGAAACATACCGGGTAGAGAAAAATGTTAGGGAAATTGAAGCCGCGGGGGGCAGGCCGAGGCGGAGACGAAAGCCACTTTGGGATTCTCAAGTTAGCCCGGGAATAGGGGGCGAAAAGTTGAAACCAGAAGCAGAAACGTAAGCCAGATTGGGATCTGTCTGATTAGCCCGGGGAGCAAAGGACGGGAAGCCAAATCGTGGGGCGGAGACGTGAGCTGGGTTGAATTCGCCAGGCTAGCCCGGGGAACTTGGATTGAATACTAGTGGCGGAGACGCAAGCTACGCTGTGTGACTCGCGGAGGCTGCCGCGCACAGACAGAGCGTGCGGGGCTCAAGTAGATAGGGAACGCGGGGCTAGTGAGAGACCGCAGAGTGTGCGCGCGAAGCCGAGCCGCGCAGAGCCGCGAAGCCGCGCAGATGAGAGAGGCGCGGGCTGAAGCGGCTCAGAGCCGGAAAGCCGCGGAGAAGCAGCCTCGGGGCGGGCACCGGAAAGCTGCAGGGATAAGAGAAACAGAAGTTTAGAAGTAAAATGAGAGAAATAGGAATGCTGGAAGATAGAAGTAAAATGGGAGAAATAGGAATGCCCGGAGATAGAGAAATAGAGAAATAGAAAGGCCTCCCCTCAACATGGCAATGAGAAAGCTTGGATTCGGTCTGCCTGATTAGGGAGGCGGTGAGCACCTGCGGGCGGCTAGCAGCTTATGCGCCGCAGGTCACCGAAGTCAGGCACGAATTAACATCAGTAAGGCCTCCCCACAATACCACAATTAGAAGGCTTGGATTCGGTCTGCCCGATTAGTGAGGCGATGAGCACCTGCGGGCGGCTAGCAGCTTATGCGCCGCAGGTCACCGAAGACCGGCACGAATTAACATCAATAAGGCCTCCCCACAATACAGCAATTAGGAGGCTTGGATTCGGTCTGCCTGATTAAGGCGGTAAGCACCAGCAGGCGGCTCGACCAGAGTGTGAGCCGCAGGTCACCGAACACAGGCACGCATCAGCGCCTAAAAACCTCCTCACAACATGGCGAAGAGAGGACCCGGATTCAGTTTGCCTGATTGATAGGACTTGTAAGAACCTGTGGCAACTCTAGCAAGTAGAGCAGAGTGTGTGCCGCGGGACACCGAAGAGAGGCGTATCAACGCCAAAAATAAAAAGAAAGGGGGATCTGTGGGGAGCAATCCGGACAGGACTAAGTTACTGGAATTAGGACTTATTCTATGCATCTGCTCTCCCACAATATGGCGCTGGGAGAGAAGAAAACAGCTTCTGCACAGCTGCCTCCAGTTCAGCCAATAAACTGTAGGACTTGCTCCTGATTGGAGGAGAGCAGCGTACTCGGCGTGTGGGCAGCCGAGTTAGGATTGGCGGAGGAGGACTATAAAGGGGGAGGGAGACGGCATGCACCAGGAACATCTAAGGGGAACATCTAAGGGGAACGCCTGTGCAGCCCCCGAGAGAGCCGGCCGGCGGTGTGCTGCTCCCCTGCGGAAGTGGGGAATGTGGCCAGGGGGAACCGCCCTTCCACGGAGGTGGAAGGGACAGTAGCCAACCCGGGAAGAACCAGCAGCAAACCCGGGGAGGGCCGAGCAGACGAAAGAACAGCGCAGGATCCTGTGTCGTTCCTCCACAAAGACGGGGAGCGACAGCACCCATATAGGATGCTGGTGATGGTGGTTTTAACCTGCTATGCCACAGCACCAGCCCCTAGCTTCAGATTTAGTCATTTTAAATTTAGTCATTTTTTGGGGGAATGCCAGAATAACTGTAAGTGGTCAGTTGTGCTAAGTTTTAATGCCTTGGATTTGAACTTGGTCTTTAGGAGCCTGTTCAATGAAACTCAGAGCACCTGGGTTTATGAGGGCCAGTTGGTTCTGAGAACTGATGGCTGCATCCCTGCGGAGGGCAGAGGGCAGAGGGGCTGGCGGTCACTGCAGTTCAGTGCCAGGAGCTTCAGAGACTCGGCAGCGTCAGAGGGATGGCTCTGTGGCTGGGCAAACTCCGGAGGCAAAGGACTGTCCTGGCCACTATCGGCTCTTTTCCCAAAGCTCTGGGGACGAACACTTGCCTCTTTCTCTTCTGCTACTGTCACAAGTGCCTTCTCACCAGGCTGGCTTTCCTCCCCTCCCAAGGCACGCCCGGCCCTGACTCACAGGTTGTTCTCCCCAAAGCAGGCTGAAGCACATTTGCATTCGTCTTGGTCATTCCTGTCTCACTCTTCCATCGCAGACAGGGCTGAGTGAGAGATGGCTGCAAGTAGAGGGCTCATTGCTGTCCTGAGATTGGCTGCAGCCTCAGAGGTGGGGGTGGCTCTGTCACCTAGTGCCACCTCACTGTGATGCTGTCACCCCTTCTCCCTGCAGGCAGGCCTACTGTCTCTCTTTCCTGCTTCTCTTAAGAAGAGAGTGGAATTGCGCTATCTTTGTTTAGTTTTCATTTCTGTTAACCAGTTTCCAGTGAACTGTGCAGCTAATGTACACCGTTATGGAAAATTATTCCCTGATTACCAGGACATTTGGCTGGAGCAGTTCTCTGGCTGCTAGCTTCAGAAGTCAACATAGAACCAAATTTGCCTTGCGGATTCTTTTTAAACAAAAGGGGGAAAGGTCTTCTTTATTTTCAGAACAACGTAATTACCTGTGAGAGGCAAACAGGTTCCAATATCATTCAGTTCTTTTACTGTTGCCTCACCTTTATTTAACCAGATAAAACAGTAGCTCTCCCTGTGGCTTTCAAGGCTTAAACATTTCAAAATGTCATCCAACTCTAACATTATAATCATAGTTAGACAATCTTTCCTGATGCCAAAAACATTCTATTCCATTTTCTTTTGATAAAGTTAAAAATAGTCCTCCTGACAGTGCGTCACCTGCACTCTCCCTTCATGTGTGCCTCACATGTCCTCTAACAGGCTGTCTTGTCCGTGCTGAAGTGAGCCTCTGAGGGCGGTTGCCCTTTGGCGTGAGTGTTCTCTCTCCCACTTGCCTGCACTGACTGGAGAGAACGGGGTGAGCCTGTTTACCTGCAGTTTCAACTGGATTCACAGACGGCACTTGATTGTGTTTTCTGTTTTCACTCAGTCCAGTGCCAGGAGTTTTGGAAGTAATTGCCAAGTTCTTTCTTTACCTTAATTCCAAATATAACAGAGGTTGAAATATAAGTCTGACTCATAGAATATGCCTCATAAATATGGTGATACATTGATTTTTTTTTAGAAAATTCAAGCTACAATGAATGAAAAGTTCTTCAGTTGAAATTGAAAATCTTGACTGATATTTTTGTGCTTATTTTAGTCATAATGAGTTTTCCTGATGAGAGTTTATATATTTTGCTAAATTCCATTGTTAATTTTAAAAAGACTTCTGGTATTTATTCTGATGATCATGTTGACTATAATTGTTCTACTTTTTTTGAGGTTGGAAAGTTGTAAAGTCACATGAGCACATTTTTAACCAGAATGAAGAACAGAGCAGCTACTGAGCTTCACTCAGCCACGCTGGTGGATGGTGACATTTTCTTCCAGTTTTCTTCTTTAGAGAAATCAAAGGGTTCTCAAGAATTCCTATTTCTAGATCCAAATCAGTGAGGTCTTTACAAAAAACTTTGCATGTGTGAGATGAAGGTATTGCAGCTAATCCTTAAGACACACTTAAATTTCACTGTCTAGGTTGGGCTGTGGCTCTGAGATGCTGGCAGGTTTATGTGTGTTGCCTGTAGTGCTTGTGCATGGTTTTGGGTCTCTGGGTGATAGTGGAACAGGTGTTTTTTGTATGTAGTGTCTACATACACTTGTGGACGAAGGTGCTGGGAGCAGGTACTCACAGGCAGATCTTGACCTGACAGTGCCCTGTAGAGGCAGGAGGAGCAGCCGTGTCCTGAGCCAGGCTTGCTCGGCTGGGGGCATGGCACTGTGGAGGTCTTAAGTCGCACTGAGGCCAAGGAGCTGTGACTCCTGAAATATCACACTGTGTTGACGCCCTGGGTTGAGAGCGTAACAGGCAGGGAGTCCTGGGGGGCCAATCTGCTGCCTTCTGACTCCTTGTCATGAGAGACTGTTCTTGGAGCCCCTCAGATCTGGGTTATAGCTGCTTGGAGATACCTTCATGCTTTATGAAGCACTGTACCATTGCTGGACCCTTTCCCGTTCTGGCTGATCTTCAGGAAGGAATTAACTCCGACTTGGTAGGCATCACAGAGGGTGTGGAGGAGCATGCAGGTGTGGGTAATCTCTTTCTTGATGTTGAGGTGGCTGAGTAAGGTCCAGGGCGATCCGTGCTTGATGGAGCTTGCATGCCTTGTTAGTTTTCATTGCCCTGAGCCTTTGAGCCTTTGTGGCTGCTCCTTTGACCTAGAGTGCCCTGCAACAGCACCCTTATCTTTCATGGGCTGCTGTAGATGCCGCCTCCTCATTGCAGTTCTCTCGGATTCTTCCATTTCCATTCTTGCCCGACTAGCAGGGGAATTAACCACATCCTCATCTTGGTGCCAAGGCCCTGGTGCACTGCTCCCATGCTGCTTATCACCTGTGTTGTTCATGCTTTATGGTTACAGTGTTTCTACATTGAGGAGTTAGCAGGCACACAGAGTGATAAATGGATGCCTACTGCATCAACTGGAGCTTCCTGACAGTGCTGCCTGTCTTTTTCTAGGTAATGGCAGCTTTGAGGAGTCCAAGGGAACTGGAATGGGAGTAGGAGTCACGTTCTAACTGTAGTAATACCAGTGGCTGAGATTCATTCAGTGCCCTCTTTTCTCCAGACCCTGCCAGGTTTTTTGCTTATATTTCTTTCATTGTCAATAGAGCCTGGAGGTATTGGTCCCATTTTCCTGGTGGGGAAATTGAGGTCACCAAAAACCAAGCAACTTACCAAGGCACAGAACCAGTAACACACAGAGCCAGTATTTTAACCTCAAAGTCAGGGCTCTTCTTCCTTCTCAGACTGCCTTGGATGGCCACAGGCCTCTTTGAGCTGCAGTTTTGTCAAGTGGTAGCAGGTAATAATTCTTGCTGCGCTGTCCTGTAGAGTTAAGTAAGGAGTAGGAGAGATTGTTGTTTTGAAAGTGCTTTGCACATTATAAAGCACCATGACAATGCAAGATAATCTTATCTCAAACCATGACAAGTCTTGCTTTACCAGTTATTCTAACTTTATCATAATCACCAATCTCTTCCTCTCCACCTGCAAACCTGCTAAGATATCCTTTATCTTAGAAGATAAATAAGGGGCCAGGGCTGTGGCATAGCGGTAAAGCTGCCTCTTGCAGTGCTAGCATCCCATATGCAGGGGCCCAAGCACTTGGGCCATCCTGTGCTGCTTTCCCAGTCCATAGCAGAGAGCTGGATTGGAAGTGGAGCAGCCAGAACTTAAACTGGCGCCCATATGGGATGCCAGCACTATAGGCAGTGGCTTTACTGCTATGCCACAGTGCCAGCCCCAGCACTGTGTAGAAGTGTAACTTAGTACAACTTTTTGGGGAGGGTAATTTGGCAGTAACTATCAAAAAATGTAAAATCTCATATTCTTAAATTATGCCATTTCTCTGATATGTCTTACAGATAGGCTTTTACCAGCATGACAAGGATGTTCATTTTTGGCATCATTCTTAGCAGAGATAAACTAGCAGAAGCTAACTGTCACCCACTAGGAGCAAAGATAGACTGAGACAGGGAGTTGAGCTCTGGGTGAGGCCATACAAGATGCACTTTTCTTTAGAGAAGTTAAAGTCATTAGTAGACGCGGTTAGAAGTCTGGGTTACCTTTTGTTATCACTAAGGTGGGCAGCTCCAACCCATGTCAGTGGCAGGATACTTGCTTTATGGATGCAGCAGCTCTCACTGGCCTTACATCCCCCACCCGTGTAGACCACAGAGGAGGAGATGTATTAAGTAAGTTCTGAACGTGTTTGCTGTAGATGACTCTGTACCCATGAGAGAGAATGAGAAAGACTTCCTGTATGGAAATACGAAGTTTTCCAAATTATATATTTATGAAAAATAGTAAATATAAAATACAGAATTATATTTATATGTTAAAGCTTGCAGGATAGTAAGAATGCTACAATTCTATTTTTGTAAAAAACTTGATGTGTATATAAACTTCCTCATTAATACAGAGAAAGTGCCTGAGGATATGCAAGAAGCAGTTTAGCAGCTGTTACCTGGGGTGGGGCGGGGAGTAGAAATAGGGAGCCTAGAAATTCAGCAATGTTCTTTTTTCTCTTTTTATTGTTATTTGAGGGTCTTTTTTTTTTAAGCAGGGAGTTTATACTACTTCATAACAACATTTGTTCTTAATCATTTCAAGTTAATACCATTTGCTTTTCAGTGTTCATAATTGATTTTATGTATACAAAGTTGAAGCCTCATGTAGAATATTGTAAAAACTTATGTTCTGTATGTAAATATTTTTCTCCAAGACAGACTGTTTCCTTAAATTTTGCCTGACTGCCACATATGTATGTTATGAGCATTACATAAGTCAGTAAATATTTTTAGGTTATAGTTTAACCAAAAAAAAAGACTACAATATTGTCAGCATTATTATCTTTATTTATAAAGATAAATGTTATCTGTCCATTATAATCTTAAGAAAGGTTTAATTTTAAGATACAAAGCTTGTTTTTCTACTTTGTTTTACTGTTGATTTTCATTATCTTGCAACAAAAAAGTGAATTTTCTTTTATAATCAAGTTGGCTAGCTAGAGTATTATGTGATTAGCTTGTATTGCTATGTATTCATGTTCTAACTAATTTGAACTTGACCTTTTCATTTTATCTGAGGTCAGTCTGATGCAAATGTCAACTGATAAGTGAATTATTTATTTTGCATAAAACATTGCTCTGTTTTGATACTCACCCAAACAAGTTTGTTTTTAGTGTTTATGAGACAAGAGCACCTTCCCCCAAAGACATGCCTTCTGATTACCAATAGTCCTTTTGACGATTATTTTAATGTGAAACATTTATGCTGTGTAGTCTGAAAAGATCATTGTTTAAAGCCATTATGTTCAAAGGGTGACTACTATGTTGGGATTATTTCAGCTATCACTTCTAGAAATTCGGTTCAAGTTCAGCAGACGAGAGAGTTGATTGACTCACATAGCTGAAAAGTGTAGGGGTAGCGTAGAGACATCTGCATCCAGGATTTAGGAGGACTCCTGCTAGCCAGGTTGCCTGAGTGTGCCTGTAACCCGTGGGGCGGGGAGGTGGTCAGTGCTGCTCAAATGACCTGGAAGAGGTTTGCCACAAGGCACAGGGGTTCTGTAATCCACAATGCAGAATGCAGACGCGGCCGTGCAACTCCTCCTTCCCCTCTCCATAAGTATAACTTACATTTATTGAGTATTTGCCATGTGAACTTTTCTAAGAGTTTCATCTGTTTTACTTCATTTAAACTTTGCAACAGCCACAACATGTAGGTATGGTTTTGATCCTGATGCTTTTAATCAGCGCTCTTTCCACCCACACAGAGTAAAACTAGTCTGTGTTCTAGGAAAAGGCACTTCCTTCCTGCCCAAAGCCACATCCAGCTGGAGCACTCCCAGGGCAGGCTGGGCAGGGGGAGAAGCTGCAGAGCAGGCTTGGGTCCCTCCTGCGGGCGGTCCCAGTGACACCACTGCCTGGGTCCTTTTGTTTGGAAGTCTAGTGGTCTGGTTCGCCTCTGCTCCTCAGAAAGCCTTCCTGGAACTTTGTGCGGGCAGTTTCTCTCTTCTTCCAGAAGTGGCCAGTTCTGCCAAGTGATCTTGGTTCCAAGCCTTGATTCCCCATTTTACTGCCCAGAAGAGCAGTCAGTGGACGACACTGGGCAGGCACAGTTGCCTTGACATTTTTTATTATTGCCCCCTCCCGCCCCTGGAAGTGTGTTTTTATTGTTCACTTTTGATTGTTGGATATCCTCAAAATAAAATACGGTCTTGTAAGACTGAGCCTTGAGAATCAAATTTGCCCTCTCACATACACAGTGAAGAAAAAATTCCAACAACACATATTATAGAGTGATTTTCAGACACAGGAAAGCTGTCAGTGCAAGACAGTGATCCCGGAAAGATGGGAGACTGATGAGCTTACTGCCTGGGGGCCCTTCCAAACGTCAGCCAAGGGATGGGGCTGCAAGTGGACTGCGGTGCTCTCCCAGAACAGTGAGCTGGGGGACCTTGGAAGCAACAGTGTGCAGCTGCAGACACAGAGTTCTGGAAGTCTGGGAGTGCTGGTAGGGGGAGAGACCCTGTGGGTGTTCACTTGATCTTGTTGAGAATATTGGCTCAAGGCAACAAGGGAAAGCCGGGAGAGAACCACAGGATGGAGCGGAGCAGCAGTGTGGCTCACAAGTATTCACACGCCCCTGCCGTGTTGGAGAAACCTGATCACCTGGGGGCTCTCGGGCAGGGCAGAGCGCTCAGAAGGTAGCACTTTGGTAGTGGAGCAGAATTAAGCCTAGCCTCAACAGTTGCTATGGCCATTTGTTTGTTTGTTTGTTTGTTTTTACAGGCAGAGTGGACAGTGAGAGAGATAGACAGAGAGAAAGGTCTTCCTTTGCCGCTGGTTCACCCTCCAATGGCCGCCACGGCCGGCGCGCTGCGGCGGGGGCACCGCGCTGATCCGATGGCAGGAGCCAGGTGCTTATCCTGGTCTCCCATGTGGGTGCAGGATCCAAGCATTTGGGCCATCCTCCACTGCACTCCCGGGCCACAGCAGAGAGCTGGCCTGGAAGAGGGGCAACCGGGACAGAACCCGGCGCCCCGACCAGGACTAGAACCCGGTGTGCCGGCACCGCTAGGTGGAGGATTAGCCTATTGAGCCGTGGCGCCAGCGCTATGGCCACTTGTAAGAAAGCTTCAAAGCCGGCTTTCAAACATGGATTTCTAAAGTGGCATTTTGACTTATATTTCAATAAAGGGAATTTATTTTTTCTTAGGTTTATAGAAACATTGAGCAGAAAGTACAGAAATTTTCCATCAATGCTACTGCTTCCTCATAGTTTTCCTTATGATTAACAGTTTTCACTATGGTCGTGGTACATTTGTTACAACTGATAGGACAATGTTAGTATAAAGTTCTTGGTTTACCTGAGGTTTCACTCTATGTTGTGCATTCTGTGGCTCATTGCAGATGTATGTCATGCGCCTGCCTTTATGTGTAGATCCATTTTGAATTAATTTTTCTGAGGGGTATAAGATCTGTGTCTACACTGATTTTTTTTTTAAACATGTGGATGTAGAGTTGTTTTTTTTTTTTAAAGATATATTTATTTTACTTGAAAGTCACAGTTACACAGGGGGTTGGGGGGGGTCTTCCATCTGCTGGTTCACTCCCCAGGTGGCTGCAATGGCCGGAGCTGTGCCGATCCAAAGCCAGGAGCCAGGAGCTTCTTCCAGGCCTCCCACGTGGGTGCAAGGGCCCAAGCACTTGGGCCACCTTTTACTACTTTCCCAGGCCATAGCAGAGAGCTGGATTGGAAGTGGAGCAGCCAGGTCTCCAGCCATCACCCATATGGGATGCTGGCACTGCAGGCGGCAGCTTTACCTGCTAGGCACAGTGCTGGCCTGTGGATATACAGTTGTTCCAGCACTGTTTGTCAAGAAGATTATTTCTTTCTCCATTGGATTGGTTTGCCCATTTGATAATAGTGAGTCTTTGTATCTATGAACATGCAGTATTACTCCATTTATTTAGATCTTTGACATCTTTTGCAAGAGTTTTTGTAGTTTTCCTCCTATAGATCTTATGAAAAAAAATTTTTGGATGTATACTTAAGTATTTTTTCAACTAATGTAAAAGGTACTGTTTTTAAATTTCAGTTATTCATTGCTGATATATGACAGAACAGTTGACCTTGTGTTCTGCAACCTTGTTATCATTGCTCATTAGTTCTAGCAGATTTTTGGTAAAGTCTTCAGAATTTTCTATGTGGGTAATCACGTCACCTGCAAACTGAGTTTCATTTATTTTTTTCTTACTCCATCACTTATTTCCTCTGCTTTATTCCATTATCCAGGATTTGCAGCATGATGTTGAATGGGAGTGGCAAGAAGGGATGTTCTCACCTTGTTCCTGGTCTTAATTATTTGTTAAAAAATTTTTTTTAATTTGAGAGCAGATGGGGAGAGAGAGAGAGAGAGAGACAGACAGACATGCCCAGAGACAGAGACAACAGACAGAGAAGTAGAGAGAAAGGCAGAGTTTCCATCTGCTGGTTCACTCCCCAGATACCTACGATGGCCCTGGACCACAGCTCTACCTGGGAGCCAGGAACTCAGTCCAGGTCTCCCATGTGAATGGCGGGAGCCCATTCACTGAAGAGCCATCTTTGCTGCCTTCCAGGGTCTGTTTTAGCAGGAAACTGGACCCTAGAGTAGAGAGCTGGGAACTGAACCCAGGTACTCCCATATGAGATACAGGTGTCTTAACCAGCATCTTAACTACTACGCCTATGTCCCACTCCTCATTCCTGAGCTCAGCAGGAAAGTCTCTAGTTTTCCACCATTACTTGTGATGTTAGCAGTAGGTGTTGTTTTTTTTTTTTTTTTTTTTTTTGGTAGATGTCCCTACCAAGTTGAGGAAGTTCCCCCCTATTCCTTATTTGCTGAGAGTTTTAATTTTTTTGTTGAACTTTTTATTAGTGCTTTTTCTGTGTTTCTTGATAGGGCCATATAATTTTCTTTAGCCTTTGATGTGATAAATTACATTAATGATTTTCAAGCTAGTCTTACATACTGGAATAAATCCTACTTGGTTGTAGTGTATAATTCTTTTTATACATTGCTGTATTTGATTTGCTATTTGATTTTTCTTGAGAAAATATTTTTGTATCTGTGTTCATGAGAGCTAATGGTCTATTAGTTTCCCTTTCTTGTAATGTCCTTGTCTGAGTTTTGTATTAGGATAGCTAGTTATTGAATGAGTTAGTAAGTATTTTGTCTACTTTGTTTTCTAGAAGACATTGTAGAGAATTATTATAATTTCTTCTTTAAATATTTGGTAGAATCCATCTCTGGGCCTGTTGCTTTCTATTTGAATATTGTTAATTATCTATTCAGATTCTTTGATGTAGGCCTATTCATGTTTTTCCTTGTGGGAGTTTTGGTAATTTCATCTTTCCAGAAATTGGTCCATTTCATGTAGGTTATCAAATTTGTGGACAAAGAATTATTCATAGTATTCCTTTATTAAAAGATTTATTATTTATTTGAAAGGCAAAGTTACAGAGAGGCAGAGAAAGAGAGAGAAGTCTATCCATTGGTTCACTTCCCAAATGGCTTCAACAGCTGGAGCTGGGCCGATCTGAAGCCAGGAGCTTCTTCCAGGTCTCCCACATGGGTACAGGGCCCCAAAGACTTGGACCATCTTCTACTGCTTTCCAGGCCGTAGCAGAGAGCTAGATTGGAAGTGGAGCAGCCAGGTCTTGAACTGGTCCCCATATGGGGTGCCGGCACTGCAGGCAGCGGCTTTACATGCTACACCACAGCGCCAATCCCTGCTTTATTATACTTTTGATTCCTGTGGTATCAGTATTGATGCTTCCTATTTTCTTTTTTTGTTGTTGGTAAGATTTATGTGTTTATCTGAAAGGCAGAGTGACAGAAGAAAAGGGAGAAATCTTCTACTTGTTGTTTTACTTCCCAGATGCCCACAGTAGCTATCGCTGGGCCAGGCCAAAGCAAGAGACAGAAAGGTCACCCAGGTCTCCCACGTAGGTGACAGGAACACAGATACTTGGGCCATCATTTGCTGTTAGCAGGAGGCTGGTTGGAAGAAACGAGTAACTGAGACTTGCGCCAGCACTCTCATATGGGATGCGGGCCTCCCAAGCAGCACCCCAGTGTCACCTCCCCTTTGCATTTTTGATGTTAGTATTTTGTCTTCCCTATATTCTTTTTAGTTAATTCAGCTAGAAGTTATCAACTGCGTTGATGTTTTCAAAGAGCTAGTTTTAGATTTCATCTACTGATTTCCTGTTTTGTATTGTTGTCTGTTTTTCTTCTCCTTTACTTGGATTTAATTTGCTCTTTGCTGGTTTCCTAAGGTAGAAACTTAGATTACTGAGTTTAGATCTTTATTGTTTTTTTAGTATATGAATTCATTACCTTAAATCTCCCTCTAAGCACTGCTTTTACTACATGCTACAAATTTTGATAATTATTTTGTCAAACTTTAAGTCTTTGTCAAAAATTTTTAAGAATTATGTTACTATAGCCTACGCCATGGCTCAATAGGCTAATCCTCCACCTAGTGGCACCGGCACACTGGGTTCTAGTCCCGGTCGGGGTGCCGGATTCTGTCCCGGTTGCCCCTCTTCCAGGCCAGCTCTCTGCTATGGCCCGGGAGTGCAGTGGAGTATGGCCCAAGTGCTTGGGCCCTGCACCCCATGGGAGACCAGGAGAAGCACCTGGCTCCTGGCTTTGGATCATCGCGGTGCGCCGGCTGCAGCGGCCATTGGAGGGTGAACCAACGGCAAAGGAAGACCTTTCTCTCTGTCTCTCTCTCTCACTGTCCACTCTGCCTGTCCAAAAAAAAAAAAAAAAAAAAAAAGAAGAAGAAGAAGAAGAAGAATTATGTTACTATAGATTTTGTAACTATTTTAAAATTTACTTTATATGAGTGAAGTTGAATATATTTTTATTTGATTATTGGTTTCAACATTTACCTATTTTCCTGGCTATTTTTCCTGATTCTTTTACTTTGTATTTGTTGAATTCTTTATTTAGTGGCACATTATGCCTATGACAATAAAGTAAAGTAAAAATATATTGTTTTGGGGCCAGCGCCATGGCTCATTTGGTTAATCCTCCACCTGCGGCACCGGCATCCCATATGGGCGCTGGTTCTAGTCCCGTTTGGTCCTCTTCAAGTCCAGCTCTCTGCTGTGGCCTGGCAGAGCAGTGGAGGATAGCCCAAGTGCTTGGGCCTCTGCAGCCATCGGCACAGATCTGGCCATAACGGCCATTTGGGGAGTGAGCCAATGCAAGGAAGACCTGTCTCTCTGTCTCTCTCACTGTCTATAACTCTGTCAAATAAATTAAAAAAACAATATTGTCTCAAAATAAATGAAGAGATAAAATTTTTTAAAAAGTTTGAAGAGTAATCGTAAAAGTTTTTTGATGTGTATTTTCACATTCATTTAGTTCAAAATATATATATATTTTTTTTTTGACAGGCAGAGTGGACAGTGAGAGAGAGAGACAGAGAGAAAGGTCTTCCTTTGCCGTTGGTTCACCCTCCAATGGCCGCCGCGGCCGGCGCGCTGCGGCCGGCGCACCGCGCTGATCCGATGGCAGGAAACAGGAGCCAGGTGCTTTTCCTGGTCTCCCATGGGGTGCAGGGCCCAAGCACCTGGGCCATCCTCCACTGCACTCCCTGGCCACAGCAGAGGGCTGGCCTGGAAGAGGGGCAACCGGGAGAGGATCCGGCGCCCCAACCGAGACTAGAACCCGGTGTGCTGGCGCCACAGGTGGAGGATTAGCCTAGTGAGCTGTGGCACTGGCCTTTAAATTTTTCTTGAGACTTGCCCAACCCATATTTGTTTAGGAATGTATTGTTTAATCTCCAAGTGTTATATGGTTTTCTAGCTGTCTTTCTGATGCATGTGAGACATACATTATATGATTTCTGTTCTTTTACATTAGTTTAGGTCTGCTGTTTTCCCCCCCCAGGATGGGGTCTTCCTTGGTGCATGTTCCGTGTGAGCTTCAGAAGAACGTATATCCTGCTGTGTAGCTGGATGAAGTAGTCTGTGGTGAACAGTTGTATTCGCTAGACTGGTGGATGCTCTTTAGCTTATGTCTTCACTGATTTTCTGCTGATTCAGCCTCTCCATTTCTACACAGAAGTGTTGATGTCCCTAACTGAAATAGTACATGCACCTGTTTCTCTTTGAAGTTTTAGCAGATATTGCCATTAGGTGTGTGCACATTAAGGCTTGTCAGTCTTTCTGGTCAGTTAGCCCATTTGTCATTGTGAAATGCCCCTGATGATTTTCCTTGCTCTGAAATCTGCTTTGTCTGAAATTACTGTAACTACTTCAATTTTCCATTATTGTTAACATGGTATGTCTTTCTCCATCCCTTTATTTTTAATCTATCTGAGTCTTTACATTTAATGTGTTTTTTTTTTTTTTTAATGTGAGTTTTTTGACAGGCAGAGTTACAGACAGAGAGAGGGAGAGGCAGAAAGTTCTTCCATGCACTGCTTCACTCCCCAGATGGCTGCAACAGCCAGAGCTGGGCTGGGAGCTTCTTCTGAGTCTCCTATGTGGGTGCAGGGCCCCAAGCACTTAAGCCATCTTTTACTGCTTCCTCAGACCATAGCGGAGAGCTGGATCAGGAGATGAGCAGGCAGGACACAAACCGGCGCCCATGTGAGATGTTTGCGCTGCAGAGGCTTAGCCTACTACACTGCAGCTCTGGCCTCAGTCTTCACTCCTGAGTGCCGACATCTCATGGGCCTTGTGCCTCTATTACTGAATTTTTGTTCTTTGCACCACCCATCTTTCTCCCATAATTGAACCTCATTTTCCTCTTTTCTCCCACAAACATCCATAACCCCTCTTCTTTTGTTTGTGTTCAGCGCTCTCGTTAAACGCTTGGCCCTGGTTGGCATTTGTTGCAGCAGTTAAGCTGCCATGTGGGATGCCTGATTCCCATATCAGAGTGCCTGTTGTGGAGATTTGGCTGCAGTCTCCATTACAGCTTCCTGTGCACCCAGGGAGGCAGCAGGTGATTGCTCAAGTAGTTGGGTCCCTGCCTGCCACCCATAAGGGAGACCCAGATTGAATTCCTGGTTCCTGTCTGGGGCCTAGCCCAACCCTGGTCACTGTGGGCTTTTGGTGAGTGAACCAGTCAATCAGTGGGGGAGTGCATGCTCTCTCTTGCTCTGTGGCCTACAGAAGAGATCTCCCATGTGGCTCTGTAAATGATCCACTGAGGATCTAGTCATAAAAAATTACAAATTCTGTTTATTTTTCTTTGTTTCAACTTGCAAGAATTTCTCCTTTTGCAGTATAGTAGAACAGTGGCACATGCATATAATTTATAAATATAATAAATGTAAGGTAGGGCCTGCAATCTGTAGTCCCTCTGCTTGGTATACCAGGCCCTGCGTTTTCTAGCTCCTGCCTGCTCATTCCAGATTTCTCCTACTCTTTGCCCATTTATCCCTGCATCAGTACTGTCATATTTATTCACATGGTTTCTAGAAGTTAGCAGGTTATTTTATACCATCATACTTTTGTTCTGCTCAGCCTGGAATTCCTTACTACCACTCTCTCCCCATCCCTAGTCCCTCCCTGCCAACCCTAATTCTTCCTCAATTCTTTTTTTTTAAAAGATTTATTTTATTTATTTGAAAGGCAGAGTTGCAGAGTGAGGTAGAGACACAGAGAGAGGTCTTCCCTCTACTGGTTCACTCCCCAGATGGCTGCAATGGCTGGAGCTGCGCCTATCTGAAGCCAGGTGCCAGGAGCTTCTTCCAGGTCTCCCACATGGGTGCAGGGGCCCAAGGACTTGGGCCATCTTCTACTGCTTTCCCAGGCCATAGCAGAGAGCTGGATCAGAAGAGGAGCAGCTGAGAATAGAACTGGCGCCCACATAGGATGCCGGCGCTTCAGGCTGGGGCTTTAACCTGCTGCACCACAGTGCTGGCCCCATCTTTCTCAATTCTTGTCTGTGAAGCCCTCCCTGTGGCACCACCCTGGACTCCACAAGTGAAGTGAAGTCTTGTTTTCCTTCATTCTCCCACTGTTCCATGCTTGTTGCTTGATTCTTTTAGCACTGGCTATTGAGTGTCAATTTAGGCTGTTTAGAGACAAAGATTGTCTGTCTTTCCTCCACCATCCAGCAGGGCTGTTGATGACATGTGTAAGTGAATTTATCAATCAGGTTCCTAGAGATGGAACCAACCGGGTATGTGTAGGTCTGAGAAGGGGGTCTTTTAGGGAAAAGTCTCACATGGTTATGGATGGCAGCTGAGAAGTCTTAGGACTGGATATCTGCAGGCTGGAGGCCCTGGGACATTGGCATGTGGCTCAGTCTAAGGCCTCAGAGCTGAGGTGTGACTCTCTGTGTAAGGCTGACAGCCTAAGAGCTTAGCAAGGGAGCTGCTGGTAGAAGTCCAGGGGTCCAAAGAGTTGTTGAGCTTGGAGTCCTGATGTACAGTACAAGGCAATAGAAGGAGTCTCTCCCAGCTCTTAGGGGAAGCGACCAATTTGCCATCTTCATTTGTTGTCTCTGGGCCCCAGCTAATGGGACTATGCCTGCCCACATTGAGGCTGGATCTTCTTCCTACCTGGTCAACCCAGACTCACACACTAACCTCCCCTGGAAAACACCCTACCAGGCTCACCCATGATAGTGCTTTGCCAGATTTCTAGGCATCTGTTCATCCAGTCAAGTTGTCATCTAAAGCTATTATCCTAAGCGTGAACCAGCAAGCGAAGGCACTGGACCATTCACTTCTCACTCAATGGGAGGAATCCGTTTTTGGGAAAAATTGATCAGAAATTAGGTTGTACATTTGTGGATTTCTGTGGCTTGCAGTTGTATTGTGAAATTGATGTTCACTCACTAGATTTATTAATTTATAATTGTTAATTTATTAATTCACATAGTAGTAAAAGTTATAACTTTACGTACGTGGTTCACATATGAGCTTGTGTGTATTTTGTTAAACCCAGGAGGCAGAAATGTTGTGAGCACCTACTCCTCCTGTGGAGCTCTATTGTGGACTCCGCAGGTAGGAACCGTGGTTTGACTTAATGACTTGAAAGTGAACATTGAGGTCAGATATTTTGGATTTGCTCTGATGTATGTTAGAATAAATAGGATATAAAAAAGTTATTTTTGGATGAGGAATGATTAACCTTACTAGTTAATTGTCCTTAATTTAGTTATTGTCCTTAATTTAAGATATGTAGTCATGAAGCAGATAGAGATTTGATTGTTTGTATTCCAGACAATTTTTCCCACAGACAAATATTTTTACTAGTTGAGAAGTTTAAGTTTACTTAGCGGGATTCTTACTTAATATTTCTGTGCTATAATCACAGGTTTTTTAGGATATAATACGTTTGTATAAAGTGAAGCATTTCTAAAGGCAGTATGTTTAAAATGTGGGTAATTCAGAGAGTGTGCTTAACTGACTGGGTCAATGAGGAGCAGATTGCCTGCAAGGGAGCAAGACTGGGGAATGGTCTGTGTTAATTAAGTGCAGTATTACTGCTAATACTAGCAATAACGAGAATCATCCTTCTGAAGAAAACAAAACCCCTTGAGGGACAGAAATAGTCACTCAGCCTTGGCTGAGGATTGATTCTAACCCCTGTGTTACCAAAATCGACACATTCTCAAGTCCCTTCTAGAAAATTTGTTTCCTTCTAGAAAATTTGCATGGAGCCTTCACAGGTGTGTACACTTGGAGTCATCGTTAGGTGACCTAAAATACACAACACAGCAAATACAGTGTAAAGGGTTGTTAACTCTGTTGTTCAGGAAATAATGACAAGGAAAAAAGTGTGTACATGTTTAGTACAGACATATTTTTTTAATTTGTATTTTGTGTCCAAGGTTGGTGGATTCCTCAGATGCAGAGCGCAAGGGTTCGGAAGGCCATCTTTATGTTTTCAGTCCTTTTTGTTTCCTAGTTGTGGTATTCCTAAATATTAAATGAAAAGTTAACTGAATTTGCCTTCAGAAACTGAAATAAACAAAAACACTATTGAACCTCTCTTCCTTCTCTTAGGTATAATATTGAGCCCAGTCTGTACTGCCCGTTTTTTTCCCTTGGCGCATGCATGGAAGGGCTGAATGTTTTATTTAATAAACTGTTGGGGATTTCGTTGTATGCAGAGCAGCCTGCTAAAGGAGAGGTGTGGTGTGAAGACGTCCGAAAACTGGTAAGTCTGCTCCCCCTCTCAGCTTGGAAATTGACTGGAGAGCGGTTTCATACTGAAGTTAGCTTCGTCCTGATTAATTTATAATTATTAATTTAGGACATTATTAATTAGGGACAGGAGTGTGTCCTGCTTTATTTACGTTTCATTAGAAAATCCAAGTTGCCCCTTCTGACTTAGGCCACTGTATGGAAAGAATCCGAACACCTAGTGGCAGAGTGAGTTCTCTGAAGAACACTCTGTAGGAGCTCGATGGAAGGTTGTGTCCACACACCTGTGCCTGCACACGTCCGCAAATTCTGGCTAAAGGGAAATTGGTCTTTACTTCTCGCAGACCTTCAGTGCTAGGCGTCCTTTCTGGCTAGTTTCAGGATCCATTGCGTCAGCTCCCCTACTTTTTCTTTCCAAACCTTTTTCCACGTTGTTGGAGCTTATGTTTGTATTTGATACCAATTTATATCCTGTTTCCCTTATTTGACTTTGGTAATAACTTCAAGCCCAGTGTTCACCCTTCTCCTGTCCTGCTTTTTGAAGTGAACACTTACAATTCTCCCTCAGAAGATGGGGAGGCTTTCTTGACTTAGTGTTTATCATAAGGCTTTTTCATCGTCTTGCCTTGTTTTCTGCCTGCACGCTTACCATGCTGTACTTTTCCACTCTATCTCAGGGTGTAAAGTGTCTCATATTCTCTCAGCTGTGCTTTGTAGACACAGTGTGTGTGTGGCAGGGTGGTTGAAAGGAGAGCTGGGACAGGAGGTGTTTCATCACCGCAGTAGCTGTTTGTGTATTACACACTGCCCAGATTGAGATGATAAAGTGCTGGGAAGTAAGCAGGAAACTGGTGAAAGAAGAGTGAAGGGACAGAGTGCGCGTGATGTAGACGTGTCACGTGAGCCTGCCTGCCAGTTGCTCACTGCTGTGTCCCAAACGCCGTCATCAGTTCCTGGCACAGAGTAAATGCATGATAGATGTTTGATGAGTAGATGAATACTTACAGGACAGTTACTTATTTTCATTTTATGTGTGTGAGAGAGAGATCGAGATACTGTCCATCCACTTGATTCACTCCCCAAATGTCCATAATAACTGGGGCTGGAACAGGCCAAAGCCAGGACCCAGGGACTCAGCCCAAGCCTCTCCTGTGGTTGGGAAGGGCCCAGCTACTTGAACCATCATCTGCTGCCTCCCAGTGTGTGAAGAAGCAGTAAGCTGGATCAGAGGCAGAGCTGGGACTTGAACCAGGTACTCCAGTATGAGATGTGGGAAACCTAAACACTGTGCCAAGTACCTGTCCTTTCAGGAAATTTAAAGCACAAAATTGGGATTCTCTTTGATAGAAGCATCAAGTTCTGGAAAGACAAGTGAACTTGGAGACAAGCAGCAGAGTTTTCTCCTATGAGCTCTGCCTCTTTTATAGGCCCTTTGGGAGAGGGAATAATGATATTACCAATAATTCAGCTGAAGCTGGGAGCTGCATTTTTGTTATTTTTTGCATTCAGGGGTTATAGTTTACATGGACATATATCATCATATACTAAGCTTAGACAGAAAAATAATTTGGCTGCCAAAATTGTCCAGCCAGCACCTTTCCCCAGTTCCTCGGGTAGTTTGAGCAGTAGTGTTGAAGAGCCATGGCTGGGAGTGCCACAGCAGAGGGTGGGCAGCCAGCACAAAGAGCCTTCAACGGAGGGTTTCCCGGCCACAGAATTCCCACATCAGTATCGTCCGAGAGGTGGAGCAGAATGGAATGGGGAAAATCTGTCTCGAGAAACCTGGGGTGTAGGAAGTAATGAGAATGCTCGTGTCTGTGGCTGTGGACGTGAATAAGTGCATTGTTGTGTTCTCCCATGTTGAGAGTTGTTGACAGCCTCATTCACCACTGAATTCAAATTTTCTTTCTAGGCTGTTGTTCATGAAGCTGAAGGATTGCTGGGCTACATTTACTGTGATTTTTTTCAGCGACAAGACAAACCACATCAGGTGATCTTTTATTTAAAAACTGGTCTCCCTAGAAGTTATCAGCAATAATTTGTATTAATGTTGACTTTATATGTCATTTTTATAGTTCTATAATATCTAAAGGCACTAATGATATTTAGTAAATATACAAATCTGAAATTAGTATAGAATTAAAAAATAAAGCCTATGAGAATACTTTCATCAGCCTGAGTCTTTCACTTTTATCTGGTTCTGAACCGTCATTTGTGCCAGCCAGTGCCCCAAGCCCTCCATACACATCACAGCTTTTCATGTTCACCTCCACTTTTTGAACTAGTCTCTCACATTCAGGGAGACTGAAACCGGCAGGTTGAGTTACTTGCCCAGGGTCACACAGCTAGCAGTGCAGAAGTTTGAAACTGAACATTCTTTTTTTTTTTTTTTGACAGGAAGAGTTAGTGAGTGGGAGAGACAAAGGTCTTCCTTCCGTTGGTTCACCCCCCCAAATGGCCACTACAGCCGAAGCGCTGCGCCGATTCGAAGCCAGGAGCCAGGTGCTTCCTCCTGGTCTCCCATGTGGGTGCAGGGCCCAAGCACTTGGGCCATCCTCCACTGCATTCCCTGGCCACAGCAGAGAGCTGGCCTGGAAGAGGGGCAACCGGGACAGAATCCGGCGCCCCGACCGGGACTAGAACCTGGAGTACTGGCGCTGCAGGCAGAGGATTAGCCTAGTGAGTCATGGCACTGGCAAAACTGAACATTCTGACTAGAGCTCCAGCTCTTAACTCCTCTTCATGCTTGACAGTGATCCTAGTTTAAATTGCAGAAGATACATCCATATGGAAACCTTACCAACGACAGTTACTCCTTATGTGGAAGATGTAAAGGTCATTTCCTTTCCTTTATCTGCACACCAGGTTCGCTAACTCCAGCAGTTTGATGCTCAGCTCATAGAACCAACCCTCTCATGGGAACCACCTTCCAGGAGCATGCCCCCAGTGACATAGCGACCTCTCACCAGGTCTACCTCTCAGACACTGTAATTGAATCAAACCATCAGCTTTAATCCTTCGACCATTAACATTAATCCATTCACCATTAACGTAAGACTTTGGAGTTTCAGAGTCTGCATGAGTGGGGGAGCCAAATCCTGTTCAGACTGTAACACTTACCAGTTGGCTCCTCATGTGGAAGAGGTGAAGTTCATTTCCTTTCCCTTAGCTGCGTGCCAGGTTTGCCAGCTTCAGCAGTTTCATGCAACTTAATGGGAAATGTCAAGAGTTCAGGTTGTAAGTTACAACAGAAATAATGGAACCTTAGATTGAAAGAGTGAATCACAATTTCCATAGCATTTTAACAGATGTGATCTTAAGAAATCTGGACAACCACTCTGGCATTTCACAAGGTAGCACTCAAGGCTCACAGAGGTGAATCTCTTTCCAAGATGATAGGGCTGGTGGGTGTCAAAGTGGGACCAGACTCCAGGTCATCAGACACAGGCCCATGTGCCCCCTCTTTCCTCCACTGTGGTGTCAAGAGCCCTGCTCCTAGTCACGGGCCTGTGGTCAGATGCAAGATGCAGTGATTCTAAGCTGGTGTCTTTGGTTATGTTACTGAACATTTCCAGGAGAATTTCTTTTTCTCTCGTCTTCAGAGTGAGACACTAGTCTCATCAGAGATGGTTGTGAAGAGTCTGGTGTGGCTGAATCTCAGTGTGGTGCCCATTCCAGTGTCAGTCACTCCGGAGTCCTTGCTTCGTGATAGGTTAGAGCCATACTTGCAGGGGATGCAGACAGCAGACGTGGGTCATTGTCTGACACTCGGTTGGGCCTCAGACGTTGGTATCCCTTCCCACTTGGTTGTGACTGTTTCGAGGGAGCGAGTCTGAGCCTGTGTTGACTTTGTTTCTGGCAGCTGGCACAGCAACAGTTTAGTGCATGGTTTTGGAGCCAGTGCCTGAACGAATCAGTCTGAGTTCAATGTTTTTTTAAAAAAAAAAAATTAAAAATGTAGCAGATTAGAAAGTGTTGAGGAAAATTATCTATGACTAAATATGTAGAACAAGAATAGAATTAAGTTAAAGTTTGCAATCATATGTTTTGGTATAATTTCACATGCATTGATGCTTTCTCTCCTTGTGTGTTTTCTGATTGTCCCAGGACTGTCATTTTACCATCCGTGGGGGCAGGTTGAAGGAAGATGGAGAGTATCAGCTCCCAGTTGTAGTCCTGATGCTGAATCTCCCCCACGCCACAAGGACCTCCCCAACGTTGTTAACCCCTGGCATGATGGAAAACCTTTTCCACGAAATGGGCCACGCCATGCACTCTATGCTGGGCCGTACTCGTTACCAGCACGTCACTGGTAAGCCATGAAGAAGGCTTTTATTTCATCAGAATCCGTTAAAAGCATGTGTGTCTTCTTTGCCTGGAAAGACGGCTTGTTATTGAGAAAATCAGATCATTTAATAATGTCCCGTGGTCCTTTATCTCCAATTGCCTCATCTCGTTGTTATGCAGCCTGATCCTCTGACGCTGGTTCTGGCCTTGCTAACATTTCTCACCAAGGACTTCCTTCTCAGCCTTACACGGCTCTGTGCCATTTTACGTGGTAGAGTGTCCTGTGTGGAATTTAAGTTTGAGGCTGTGTGTGTATGCTTCCTTCGTGCCAGCACAGATATTGTGAATAAGTGTAGGAATGTTGCCTCTTTGTATGCAGAATCAGATTGAAAACAAAGTAAAGCCTGGTTAAAAAGCATGAGGGAGTCCTTTTTGTTTTTTCTTGAACTTTTGCCATTTTTCTTATGCTTTCCCCATATAAAGTTTTAGTTGTGCTTTGCTAGTTTTTTATGTGTGACATATTTGGTGATATTATAGACTTCCCTCTTGGTGGTCTTATCTCTACGTTTTATGCTATCATATGCAGTCTGCGTTAGACAAGCTGGTACATTGTTGGCTTTCAGCAATGATTAACTAACTGTACACATGCAGGCTTTGGTGCAAGGAGAAGATACTTGAGAAGGCTACAGGCAGGCTGAAAAAAATTATAAAATGTCACCAAAATGTCTTAAAGGGTTTGTTACTTGAAGTAATTTTTAAAGTACTGCTTTTTTGACTTGCTATGCAAAGCAATAAATGAATAAAATAAAGTACTTTTAAAACAAATGAAGGATAAAAGCATTTGGTAATGGAAATCAGTGCACTAAATAAAAACGTTTTATTAATTGTTAGCATGTTTTACTCAGTGTTTCATGTATAGCCAGCATAGCTGAAGACCAGTTTGTTTGTAGAGGGTGCAAGCACTGCTTTATAAGGTGTTGTAGCAGCTGTGCAAATATTTTGTTTCACTTTTGATATAAAGAAAAATATATAGGATTATAGTAAACTTTTCTGCAAATATGTACAATAATTTTATAGAAGTAAAATATTGATTTAATGAATTAAAGCTTATCATAGTTCATCAGAAGTACAAATAAAAGACTTAAAAGGGTGTGTAAAAGTAAGGTACATATGTTGATTTGATTCATACCAACTTTTATTCTCCCCCCACCTCTTGTTTTAGGAACCAGGTGTCCCACGGATTTTGCTGAGGTTCCCTCTATTCTGATGGAGTATTTTGCCAATGATTATCGAGTGGTTAACCAGTTTGCCAGGCATTATCAGACTGGGCAGGTAGGAATGCTAATGTTGCCGTGTTACCCATCAGGCTGCCACATGTGGTTTTTTTTTGACCT